>NW_027185403.1:14210425-14427925 GCF_022577435.1 Embiotoca jacksoni
CGGCGGTGCAGGGTCGCAGCAGAGCGAGCAGCAGCGGTAAGAAGCGCCACATCATGACGTCCTTCCCTGGAGACGATGATCGCTCGATGTGGATGTCTGTCAGCGCCTTAAATGCGCGCCTCTGGGGGCGGAGGGACTCACAGCTGGCTGAGATTGCGCAATCTTCTGTGTAAACCCATTGTAAGACATAACATGGATGAATAAAATAATGAATGTGTAGCCTAGCGTCTGCAAGTTAGATGGAGAAAAAAAAGAAAAGAGTATTAACTTCATGCCTGTATCATAAGATTAATTTACTGAGGAACCAAATGAGAGGTTTATCAGCTCGTATTGTTTATCATCATATAGCCTAGAAGTCCTTTACTTAGTTTAACTATCAAACTAACCAGATAATGCTGCCCTTTAATGTTCACTTCCCCTAATTAAGATAATCTGACAATCTTGTTAATTAAAAAGCAAACACAGTTGGTTTCTGTGGGCATGCCTGCTGCTTAACCTACCATGAACAGTGATAAACACCATTCAGTGAGATGGTGGATAAACATTATCTATGAAAAGTGAGTCTTTAGTGGAGTGACAAGTTGACTTGATCTTAATGAAAGCAGGATGATAAACATTACCAAATGAAGGGAACCCCCCTTCGTTTTGTATCTTACGCCCTGTGCTGTAGGTTACCATTGAGTTATTCAATTCATGAAACATTTCTCCTCTCTGAGATCAGCTGTTGCCATGGTGAACTGGTACTTGGCCATGCCCCGTGGGTGCCTGTTAGAGCAACTCTGACTGTATTACACAAGGCCACGAGCAGTGTTTTTGCACCAAGGAAACACGAGTTTAGAGCATAATCAAAAATTATTAAGTGCCAACATTTTTCTAGAGCACACTATGTTCAGTGAGGGAAAAAAATATGCACAAATTAAGCTGACATATGTCAAGTTGAATGACTGACCTTTGAGCTGATACATAAATGTGTGTTCCTACAAAATAATAATCAAATATAAAATACAATTATGTTTGACAATTAAAGACCAAACTCCAGTTGAGACAATAGGAACAGACACAAAGAAGACCCTCTCATAGACATCCCCCTCAGCACCATATACCCTGTTCTTGGTGTCATTCAGAGATATTGTTGAAGTTAACCTGCACTTCAGCATTTGTTTTCAGGTGGGATGATAAGAACCCATCAAAAATAAACCTGTGACTCTGGTTATGTTTTACTTAATAAAGATGGTGTTATTATTGTTACTTCACTTGGATGTTGACACAAGACCGTTTTCAAATTTATCCAGAAGGAAGACAATGTGTCTGTGAGTTCGAGATGTTTACCCTACTCACACACAGTATTCAGATCACGTACTAAAAAGTACCAATACAACAATGTAAACATATACTTCCAAGTAAAAGGCATGAAAAATCCTGCTCAAATAAAAATACAGAAGTATTAGCTGAAAATGGAGAAAGAAAATGGAGAGTCTGGTAAGATATTAAATCATTTCAACATTTATTAAAATAAAAACATTTGAGAAGTTTAGAGGGCTGAATCCTTGCTGCAGCTGTGAACAACTCATTAACATCTGTAATGTGGTTTAATCTTTAATAATGAGCTGTATTTTATTATCTTGTGAAATGATCCATTTGGTAAAATCTTCATCTGAAAAGTGATGTCACAAACCGGCTCAATGCTTGTGACAGAGAGGAGGGGAGGGGAGACAGGTTTAATTGCCAATGGAGTTTTATTTAAAATTAACAGAGTTAAACTATAAAAGAAACACGAGGTGTGGAGATGAGGCACATCAGTGGTAAATGTAACACATGGGTGGGTGATAGATTTGTTATGCAAGTGTTGAAGGTGAAAGATAAAGTCAACCGAACCAAACCAGGAGATGTGGAGCCCAGAGAGAGAGACGATGAAACAAGGCTGGCACTTGTAGCACTGGTAGAGGCCTCCCTGACTGCAAGCTCAAGCAGGAAGAGGCCACTTGAACCTCAGCAGGTAGAAAGCGAGGGGTCATAACAATAACTAAAGCCGTCAATTCAATGTACATTACATTACATTACATTTCATTTAGCTGGTGCTTTTATCCAAAGCGACTTACAATAAGTGCATTTCAACCATGAGGGTACAAAACCCAGAACAACAGGAATCAAGGATGTAGTCAAATAGAATATGCAATATGTCCCTCTAATGGAGTGAAAGTATAAAGTAGCATCAAATTCAAGTAAAGTACAAGCACCTCAAAATAGTACTGTACTGTAAATGAACCTGTATGATACTTAGTCCCTCTCACTAAACTCCACCAGTATCAGTTCTCCGGGACAGCTGGCCATGGTTATGATTGTTTGTTAAATATGAGTTTTATCCTGCAATTGTCTTTCTAATAAAAAAAAAGCTAAACAGGATTGATTTTTAAACATTAGTCACAAATTGTCACAAAAAAAAAAAAAAAAAAAAAAAAATCTAAATTGATCAGTGCTTTTTTCCCCACATGTGTCTGAGAAGGTAAAGCTAAAATAAAAACATTTTTTTATTTCAAAGAGTAACACTGAAAATATGAAATGTGAAAAACGACAAATTGCCTCAAACAATAGTGTCACTGTTACTATGACATAAAATTGAAAGGTGGACGCCACAGTGGGAGAGACAATCGTTGGGTGTCTCAGCTATTTGACTGCCTTTAACTCCGTTTTGAAGTATTATCTTAAAATGTGTTGAATACAGAAAATATGCCAGAGACTTTCCTCTTTCGTTTAGAATAGCATGTATAACTACATGATTCATGGATCCCAAGATATATGAGAGTGAAAAGTGTCTCTAAAAAGTCAACAAGCTCAGCAAAACAATGCAATTTTCCAGCGAATCCAATGGTTTTTTTTTTCATAAAAGGTTACTTACCTAAAAAAGTTTAAGATTTTTTTTCTCAACCCAAATAGAAACATTAAACCTTTAGTTCATCAGAACAAGACATTACCATATTTGGAGATAGCATTTTATATTTAATATTTTTACTGCTATTTTATTGCTTTCTATTATTATCTTATTGCTTCCTGTATGCTGCTGTAGCGGAAAAAAAAAATTCCCCTCGGGGATTAATAAAGTAACTACTTAACCTACCTAACCTACCCTAACCCACCCTAACCTACCTAACCTAACCCACCCTAACCTACCTAACCTAACCTACCTAACCCACCTAACCTACCTAACCCACCCTAAACTAACCTACCTAACCCACCTAACCTACCTAACCCACCCTAAACTAACCTACCTAACCTACCCTAACATAACCTAACCTACCTAACCCACCCTAACCTACCCAACCCACCCTAAACTAACCTACCTAACCCACCTAACCTACCCTAACATAACCTAACCTACCTAACCCACCCTAAACTAACCTACCTAACCCACCTAACCCACCCTAACCTAACCTACCTAACCCACCTAACCTACCCTAACATAACCTAACCTACCTAACCCACCCTAAACTAACCTACCTAACCCACCTAACCTACTCTAACCTACCTAACCTACCCTACCTAACCTAACTAAACCTACCTAGCCCACCCTAAACTAACCTACCTAACCCACCCTAACCTAACATACCTAACCCACCCTAAACTAACCTACCTAACCTACCTAACCCACCTAACCTACCCTAACCTACCCTAAACTAACCTACCTAACCCACCTAACCTACCCTAACCTAACCTAACCTAACCCACCTAACCTACCCTACCCTAACCTAACCTAACCTAACCTAACCTAACCTAACCTACCTAACCTTATGGGGTTTCCGCTGGACAGAAACTGTAATCTTGACAGGAGGTCCTTACTAGTAACTCAAGCTTTCGAGGAGTAAAAAGTACAATATTTGCCTCTGAAGTGTAGTAAAGTAGAAGTATGAAGTTGCATAAAATAGAAACACTCAAGTAAAGTACAAATACCTCACATTTGTGTTAAAGTACATCACCTAAGTAGACGTACGTCTTTTTCCTGTCCCTGCGTGGCAGCTCCCCCCCCCCCCCCCCCCCCCTGGTCACGTGGTCTTCCGGTCCATCTCCGCACGGCTGCGGTCGGTTCCGGTGTTTCACCACACGGGGTCGACAACGAGCTCGTCGTGTCCCCCGTCGGGCCTCAGAGGCTCCGAGACGATCCGGCGGTGCAGTCGGTGAGCCTCCAGCTCCGGTGGTCAGAGGATGGCGTCCCTTCTGCAGCCGGACAGAGTCGTCTACCTGGTCCGTGGGGAGAAAAGGATACGAGCCGCCTTGTCTCAGCTGTATTTCTGTCGCTACTGCAGTGAGCTGCGGTCTCTGGAGTGTGTCTCTCACGAGGTAAACAGTGTCTTCTCCCGTCTGTCCCCGGTCAGGACAAGCTAGCGGTTAGCTTGTTTTTTTTTTTTAGCTGTTTTGTTGTTAGCCTAATTGCTAGCCGCTTCGACGAGTAGGTGGGACAAGTCCGGTCACCTCCGCGCGTTGTATTGGCTGGGCCGCTTGTCAATCAAGAGTTAATCCAGCAGTCCCCTCTTCTCATTGGCTGTCCTGTTTAACTTCCGTTTGCGTTAGCGTTGTGTCGTGCACGGCAGAAATTGGAGAACAAGCCAGCTAGCTCTCGTCGTACGTCGAGTTTCACGTTAAACTGTGTTTATGTCTGATAAAAGATGATGAAACAGAGACGATTAAAAACACACGTTTTAACGTTGGTCTGACTCAGCGAACCGCCAAACAACAGCGTGTTAACGTGGCTCACAGACACCACACCCAGAGGAGTTCAGCTCAACCTTTCTTCTTCAGGAACGTCATTAACATCATATATCATAACATTATATATCATAACATTATATATTATAACATTATATATTATAACATTATATATTATAACATTATATATCATAACATTATATATCATAACATTATATATCATAACATTATATATCATAACATTATATATTATAACATCATATATCATAACATTATATATCATAACATTATATATTATAACATCATATATCATAACATTATATATCATAACATTATATATTATAACATCATATATCATAACATTATATATTATAACATTATATATCATAACATTATATATCATAACATCATATATCATAACATTATATATCATAACATTATATATCATAACATTATATATTATAACATTATATATTATAACATTATATATCATAACATTATATATCATAACATTATATATCATTAACATTATATATCATAACATTATATATCATAACATTATATATTATAACATTATATATCATAACATTATATATTATAACATCATATATCATAACATTATATATCATAACATTATATATTATAACATCATATATCATAACATTATATATCATAACATTATATATTATAACATCATATATCATAACATTATATATCATAACATTATATATCATAACATTATATATTATAACATATATTATAACATCATATATCATAACATTATATATCATAACATCATATATCATAACATCATATGTCATAACATTATATATTATAACATTATATATTATAACATCATATATCATAACATTATATATTATAACATTATATATTATAACATCATACATGATAACATTATATATGATAACATATATCAACATTATATATTATAACATCATATATCAAAATCATATTTCATAAAATCATATATATCATAAAATCATATATCATAACATCATTATCAAAATCATATATCATGAAATCATATATCATAAAATCATATATCAAAATCATATATCATAACATATCATAAAATCATATATCATAACATATAACAACATTATATATCATAACATCATACATCATTACAATATATATCATTACATCATATATCATTACATCATATATTATAACATCATATATCATAACATCATATATCATTACATCATATATTATAACATATCATAACATCATATATTATAACATCATATATCATAACATCATATATCAAAATCATATTTCATAAAATCATATATCATAACATATCAAAATCATATATCATAAAATCATATATCATAACATATATCATAAAATCATATATCATAAAATTATATATCATAACATCATATAACATAACATTATATATCATTACATCATTACATTATATATCATTACATCATATATTATAACATCATATATCATTACATCATATATTATAACATCATATATCATAACATCATATATCATAACATCATATATCATTACATCATATATCACATATAACATAATGTATCATAACATATATTATAACATCATATATCATAACATATATCATAAAATCATATATCATTACATATATCATAACATCATATATCATAACATCATGTATCATAACATCATATATTATAACATCATATATCATAACATATATCATAAAATCATATATCATAAAATCATAACATCATGTATCATAACATCATACATCATTACATCATATATCATAACATCATATATCATAACATCATATATCATGACATCATATATCATAACATCATATATCATAAAATCATGTATCATAACATCATATATCATTACATCATATATCACAACATATATCATAACATCATATATCATAAAATCATATATCATAACATCATATATCACAACATATATCATAAAATCATATATCATAACATCATATATCATTACATCATATATCATAAAATCATATATCATAACATCATATATCATAAAATCATGTATCGTAACATCATATATCATTACATCATATATCATTACATCATATATCACAACATATATCGTAACATCATTACATCATATATCATAACATCATATATCATAACATCATATATCATGACATCATATATCATAAAATCATGTATCATAACATCATATATCATGACATCATATATCATAAAATCATGTATCATAACATCATATATCATTACATCATATATCACAACATATATCATAACATCATATATCATAAAATCATATATCATAACATCATATATCACAACATATATCATAACATCATATATCATAAAATCATATATCATAACATCATATATCATTACATCATATATCATAAAATCATATATCATAACATCATATATCATAAAATCATGTATCATAACATCATATATCATTACATATATCATAACATCATGTATCATTACATCATATATCATTACATCATATATCATTACATCATATATCACAACATATATCATAACATCATATATCATTACATCATATATCACAACATATATCATAACATCATGTATCATTACATCATATATCATTACATCATATATCACAACATATATCATAACATCATATATCATTACATCATATATCACAACATATATCATAACATCATGTATCATAACATCATATATCATTACATCATATATCATTACATCATATATCACAACATACATCATAACATCATGTATAATAACATCATATATCAGCTCGTCTGTCACTTTCTTTGTAAACGTAAACAAAACATCCATCTGTACACCAGGCCGAAGAAATACATGTTGGTTTCCTCTTTTCGTCGTTGTACCTCGACGCCCAAACAAATGCCAACAACATATGACAATAATCACCTCTTTTTAGGCGGTTGTTTATGAAACACTTTTATAATCTAACAGTTAGGAAGCTCGTATTAGATCAACGTTAAGATGTGGATGCACAGGTTGACTGACCCCTCTGTTGCACCTGTGTGTGGTGATCAGGTGGACTCCCACTATTGTCCAAGCTGCCTGGAGAACATGCCGTCTGCAGAGGCCAAGCTCAAAAAGAACAGGTGAGACGGGCAAAGGAAACGAGAAAGCTTCATATTCATACAGTACTCATCTCGGTTACTGCTGACTTCGTGTCTATCTGGTTGAAGGCCTTTCATTGATTTCTGATTCCCTGTGTGCTCGACTGTAGGTGTGCAAACTGCTTTGACTGCCCGTGCTGCATGCACACACTGTCCACTCGGGCCACAAACATCCCAGCTCCTCTGCCTGATGATCCCACCAAGACCGCCATGAAGAAAGCCTATTATTTGGCCTGTGGCTTCTGCCGCTGGACCTCGAGGGATGTGGGAATGGCTGACAAATCAGTCGGTGGGTGCTGATATACAGTAATGTAGATATAGTTGTGAGGTCATATTTATTTCAAAAATATTTATGGCAGGAGTACTTATAAGCGTTAGCAGTGCAAAGCCCTGCCTTTCTTGTCGTGTTCGTACCTTCAGCTCTTGAATACAGTTGTTTTGGGTCGTATTTGTTGTCTGTGACTGCGTTAACTCTGATGTTTTGTTGCATTTTGTTCACTGCAGCCAGCGGTGGATGGCAGGAGCCAGAGAACCCTCACACTCAGCGGGTATGTTTCCCCCCTGTTTCCCCCACATGTTTCCTGATCACGCATTACTTGCTTTTGAATAGATGTGTGTCTGTGAATAAATGACACCCGCACATTGACAGCCCAAGGCAAACGCAGACTAAGAAGCTGCACAGTTGGTTAGACGAGTGAATTTTAAAGGTGCCTTTCCATTTTTTTTAATGGAATTACCCGACTGATACACCAAATTATTTTTAAGTGTTTCTTTGGGTGTTTGTTATTTAAGATGATCATTATTCTGCACTTTTCAGCAAGGTTTTTTTTAATTAGACTAATTTAAAGTTTGTCAACCGCTTGTTGTCATTGAAGGCATCATAATTGTCCCTGTAAACGCCTGCTGTATTATATTGTTACTTTAAAGGTCTTTCAATTTATACATTTAAAATCTCTACATATTGTTATATTTTACAGTTCCTTTATAAATTGATAACTTTCCCTGTTTTATAAAGCAAAACATGAAGCACCAATGACCACTCTGTGGATGTTTTGATTTTGTTCCCTACAGATCAACAAGTTGATTGAGTATTACCAGCAGCTGGCGCACCGAGAGAAGCAGGAGCGGGACAGGAAGAAGCTGGCCAGGAGACGACAGTGCATGCCCCTGGCGTTCTCGGTACTCTGCTCCCTCTGAGCCCAACAGTCACATTCAGCCGCTTCAAAAATGCCACACAGTACCTTCTTCTTTAACCTTTTAAAATGTCAAACAGCTGTTGCCTCGCTGTTATTCGTGGTTATCAGCCATCAGAAGTTTTTGATATGTTCCACCTCAAAAACAATACCAGGGGTGAATTTAAATGATGTGCCACTGATGATCGGACATGATGAGCATACCTTTAGCCAAAGCAGGAGGGAATAATTAGCTCCATCTGCTGCTGTGTTTGATTTGGTGTGCAAGATTCACACCATGTCCATACATTTGGGATGCTTTCAAAAAGTTCCCCGTCCACACTGAAATTGTAAAATAACAGCTGACTCTTTGAGTCTGAAAGGCCCAAATGCAGCAGAACATTTTCAAATATATTCACCCCGCTGTGGACATGGTCTTCATGCTTCTTTAACATGTGGCCACGTTGTTCACACCTCCTGCATTCTGCTTTTACAATATTTAACATCCATCAGTGCCAACCAGTCTCTCCTGCTGTGTATCGGCTCCTCTTGAGGCCGTCACGTCCTGCAGTTGTTTTCCATCACGGATGCATTTCTGTTGCTGTCGCATGTCACCAAATGCCACTAATGTTTTCTGCTAAATCGCTTTGGTTTCACCTTGTTCTTTATTCTCTCTTTGTTCCTTTGCTTATGCACTCTGATATTTTGGTTTTCCCCCCCTCCCAGCAACACACTATTCATGTGGTGGTGAGTTGTATTTTTCACAACTTGGGTAGTTTCGTCTTTAAAGTAGCACTGTCGTCTCTTTATCCCAGTTTCTGTTACTGAGTGACCTCACAAATCACATGAATGTCTCCTTGGGTAAAGGAGGCGGAGATGCACACAAGGGGGTCTTTATGTCGGACAGAGGGAGAGAAGTAACAGAAGACTTTGTTGAAGTCTATGTAACCAGATCAAAATATGTTTTATCCTAATTAAGTCCTGAATCGCTCATCTGTCAAGGGTTCATTCTCTTCTTCTATTCTGGGCAGAAAGGCTCCTGTTTTCGTCTCTTACCACGGGCCAAATTAAACTCTTTCCACCTAATTTCTTGTTTATGTGAATGTCAATTTTCTTTTCTTTTTGTATTCTTACAAGTTGTCATAAATTCCCCGTTTTGGTTAAGCCCTTTGAAAAATAGCTGTAGATTCATGTCATAAATCTTCTTGAGGACCACCTTGATTTTCAGCAGACAGACTGCGTGATCGTGTTTTTCTTCTTCACTCAGGAAAAGTATGGCCTCGGTACCAGACTGCAGAGGCAGAGGTCTGGAGCTCCCATATCAAACCTGGCGGGCCTTTCGTGAGTTGTCTTTTGTCATATACTGTGAATCACTGCTGCTTTTGACTCCAACTATCGAATATTTTTTCCTTCTAAAACTTTTAAGTTCAAAATTAAAAGGACAGTGCTGGTTTTGGACGTTTCAAGCTCAGTAACTACACATCGTGCACATCCATATTATGGTAACAGAGATGAATAGATTTCCTACAACCCTGCTGCCAGTGGCGTGATTCATTTCAGAGTGCCATGAAAATCAATTTGCAGAGCCTTGAAACTTGGTTTGAGATCCGCAGGTTATCCATCACAGCGAACAGTTTGTCACCTTTGCGTTTCCTCAAGTTGCATCATCACCTTGGAGTAATATAATTGTTAGCAGGGATCATTTTTAAATCTCTTTACCAGATTGCATTCAAGGACCCTGCTTAACATCTTCAAATTAATGATTGGTTGACAAAAGGCAGTGTGTTGACAAAGTGTCCCGTCACATCCAGCAGACAAGTGGAAAGCGGGCGAAAACGCCACAGAAAGAATGATGTGAATTTAGTTACCTCTCGTTTCAAAAGGTTTTCGTACGGTAGACAAGTCTAAAAAGTCTTGGATGCTAAAGTCTCTCTTTCTAACTTGTTACCAATGGGGCTGCACGATTAGTTGTATTAAAAACACGATCTCAATTTATGCGATTTCGTTTATCAATGACAACGATTCAGCTGCATCAAATCAAGCGCTCCTACTTTCTTCCTCAACAAATAACAACTTGGCATTACGTCGTGTTATGCAGAGCAGCAGAAACTGGTAGTAAAGAAAACAATCCCAGCAAGAGTGAGAGACGCTGACGAAAAGAAAATACACAGAAAGTGGGAGAAGACGAGAGACAAAAGTTGATTATTTGACTTTTAAGATTTATGAGGCTGCGGCATTTGAGCTAAAAACAAGAGCGTTCACTTTCTGTAGTCCAGATTTGATGAGCCGGTCCTCAGGCACCACTATCATATTTTTTTTGTTGCGCTTCCCCTCTGTATCAAATAAAGGACAGCAATAAATGTTTATATTCATAAAAAAAAAGAAGTTGAGAAAGAATTGTGATTTTAATTACAAGCAGGAAAATCATGATTCTCATTTTACCCTGAATCATGCAGCTCTAATAACCATGTAACTTGATTATTAGCAGCTTAATGCTTCCAGAACCAGCTGTACTGTATGTCTTCCCTCTTTGATGTACAGTGTTTTAGTGTTTACATAAGATACATCATTAAAGAGTCACGGCAGATTGTTGAGCAGTTTTTTTTCTTAAATAGCCTTAAAGAGGGTGAGGACCAGAAGGAGATCAGCATCGAGATGGCCCAGGCCCTGGATGAGGTCGAGCCCCTGCCTGAGGATTATTACACCAAACCCATTAGTTTACCGGAAGGTAAGATCTTTTCCTGAACTCACTGAACAACACTGTAACTTGTGTAGTTGAGGTTGAGTTTCATCTGTTTGCTCGTGTCCTCCCAGTGACCACACTGCGCCAGCGGCTTCTGCAGCCAGATTTCCAGCCTGCAGGAGCGTCGCAGCTCTACCCCAGACACAAGCACCTCCTGATGAAGCGCTCACTGCGCTGCAGGGTCAGCACCACCTCAGACTTTCACCGTTCTGGATCAATCAGTGCCTCTTTTTCTTTTTTAAACAGTTGACATTTCGATAACGATTTTTTATTTTTTATTTCCCTCCTTCAGAAATGTGAGCACAACCTGAGTAAGCCCGAGTTCAATCCTACTTCTATCAAGTTTAAGATTCAGCTGGTGGCTATGTGAGTACTGTCTTCAGATTCTCGACTAAACATGTGATTTGGTGATGACGCAGATCTTTTTTTATTAAGCATATCAAGTATAAATCAGCCTCATCCCAACGTAATTACATTAGATGGAAGTCGTAAAGTCTATTCTGTAACTTTAAGCACAAAATTAAATATGTTTTTTAGTTTTTAAATGAAAATAACTAAATATTATATTTAAAACTGTCCTGGAAAATACATCCAATGTTAGACAGGATTTATCATAATCTTTTGGTTCATCAGTGTGTTTTTAACTGATGATGATCTCAGTTGTTCAGAGATCAACGTTCAATGAATTGTGCTGAATACCGTGTTGAATGCTGTCAGTGTGTTTAGATGTTCGAGTGTGTTGATCGGCCTTTCGTCTCTTCCTCCAACAGGAGTTACATCCCTGAAGTGAGAATTATGTCCATTCCAAATCTCCGCTGCATGAAGGTCAGTGTGTGTACACTGATTTTGGCATGTTGAATATTTATTTTACATATTGCATTTGTTGTTCATAATCTTAACCACAATATTTTTTTTTTATTTTTATGTGTATAGGATGCTGTTAAAACCAAGCAAGCAGTTGAATTACCATGACAACCACATCAACATGACTCGACAGACAGCCTTTCAAACATACAACACCAAACAATAACACATGATTAACAAGTAAAAGCAATATAATAGAAAATACATATAGAACATGTTATATCAATAATTTAAACTTGTTTTTTTCAAACACACCTAAACAGGACAAAATGTCCTGTAAATGTCCGGGTCCCAGGACGTTCACAGAGGTCTTAAGACAGGACTACTCTTGCAGCGCTCATCTTATAACTGACTTAAAACTACCTGGAAAGGTGCTTGACTTTAAACAGTGTTTCCCCACTCTGTGTATTTAGGAGAGCCAGGTGCTGCTGACTCTGACTAACCCAGTGGAGAACATCACCCACGTCACACTGACCGCATGTGAGGGCGAAGATCCCGACGACATCAACAGCACCGCCAAGGTACGTTTCTATACTCTCTACTGACGTCTACACAGGACCAAACATTCGTGTTTGTCATTTCTTTAACGAGACCTACGTTGCGTCAGTCAGTATTGAAGAACACACAACTCTGCAGCTCTACTGAGGCGTTCAAGCTGTTAGAGGTCTTTGTTTTATGTTTATGGTTTGTTGACTGCACAGTTCAGTTTCACCGCTCATCACCAACAGCCTTTTTCAGAAAGTATCACATCTGAACATCTGACTGTGACTTAAATTCACCCGGTGGTCGGAAACATCACACTGATGGAGTGATAATGTTGCCCTGTGTTTGAGACACACACAATTAAATGCTAAACTGTTCCAAATACAAACGTATAAGGAGATAATACTGAATGTCTGGCAGTGCGTCTGTCGGCCTGTTTTTAAGGTTCTTTCTGTGGCCGAATGGCTTCATAACATCATATCAGAACAGGACACAGTCAGGGCCTTGTGCCCTGTCTTAAGCGCTACGTATTATATCAATCTTAAATCAGTGCAGGCTGGTCGACTCTTTTTTTTTTTTTCCTCGCTTTTCCTCCCCTCAAAAATGTGTTTTTCTTCTTGTTCGTACAGTTGAGTGTTTGAGCTTCACCGAGCAGAATGATGTTTGTGCAGAATTGAAAACTAGGAGGCTGTTTTCTCATTCAACTGCTGAGGTCAAGTCAGGTTATTTATATTACACGTCTATATAAGTTGACCAAAGTGCTGCCCAACATTAAACAGAAGAAGTTAGCAACAATATTAAGCCCAAAAAACACACAAATAATCACAGAATTAATCATGAAAAACACGTTTCTCTGCTCATTGAAAACCTGTCTCGGAGCGGCGGCCTGCGAACATCACAAACAGTTTGGAAGCCATTCTTGGGTCAAATGTTCGACTCGCGCAGGTGCGATATGGAAACTTGAGACCTCCATTGCAAAAAAATTGAGAATAGGCTTCATAGATAACTAAGAGACATCCTGCGTCCATCAGTAAAACTTTGGAGATGAAATATATTTGCATATTCATCGACTCTGGCATTTTTAATGCGGGACAAGGAGTAGATATCTTCTTAAGGACTTTTATAACGTATACGATGGCACAAAGCTGCTGCAGTTCAAAGCAAATGTAATGATACAGAATCAAATACTTAAAAAAAAAAAATACCCGAATAAGGGAGATGGGAGCTCCGGCCAGAACGAACAAAATAGGTGGAAGACCTTGAACCACACCGCGCAGTGAGCTGTTAGATTTGGCCGTTCTTCCCTAAAATGAAGCAGATCATCAAAACTTAATAAAACCAAAACTGAAAACAGGTCTGCTGGTGACTCAACTCCGCTAAGAACGACACAGGAACGAGGTCGGTGCTGGTGGAGAGAGCCCGCCGCTTCTCCTCTTCTGGCTTCATATACAAGCAGGTGACTTTTCTCAGCCAATCAGCGCTGAAGCAAACAGGAGAGTTGGAGATCGCAGGACAATCACAGTAGATTAGAGGCACCGAGACACCAGCATCGAAACCACCCCAGACACAAAGGATTCGCTGCCTTCAAAAACAAGCTGTGAGCTTGTGGATACGACATGGGAAGTCAGGTCCTCGGTACGCTTGCCGTTCGAGCCGTTACGTTTTAAGAATACCGCTGCCGGCCAACGGCAACATGGACGCCGACATACTCCCGGTACAGATGCAACCGAGCCTAAATATTTAGCGAGCCGGCAGGCGGGTAACATCCTGCGGGAAATGTAAAGGCAAATGACAGAAAAGACGATGCTGTCGGAACATCGACTTTTCCTCAGAGGTTTTTATTAAGTTACGAAGAAAAACCCGAAACAACAACATGTATAATGTATTAACTTCTCATCAGCAAGGAATAAACTTCCACAGCTATCGCCATTTCTGAAAATGTCAAGCAAACACATCACGACTCACGAACTTTCTGAGCTTTCCGAAAATGTCTGAGGTTGTCAGCACCACAGGAGGGAAGTCTTCACATAGACTCTTCTAACACGAATCCATTTGAAGGCAGCAATTATTCAAAGTGGAGTATTTTATATACGTCTTAAAACATGTCTGGAGGGGATCGTTCAGAAACCGCCCCCACCCCCCCACCCCCCTCATGGTATCATCACGCTGTCTGTTGGCTGTCACATGCTCAGCTGAGGGTGCCATGTTCCTGTAGCAGAACGGCCGGCTGAGCCGCCTGCTGCCAGCAGCCGCTCCGAGGCGCTCAGCGACTACAGGCTGTTTGTCTTGGCCTCTTCAGTGATGAAGTCATGGGCCAGCCTGGGTAAGGAAGAGCTCCTGGCCAAAACAGAGCGTCTTCATGTCCCATTTCCATTCACATTATGGCCCAACAGAGTGTGCAGTCCTGTCTTTCTGCTTGATCTGATATTCAAACACCTGGAGGGCAGCGTGAACCGGGTCAAGCCACGCTCGGTTGAGTTTATTGGCCTGCTCTCATGGCTGGGTTCACTCACCTCTCAGCCTCATCCTGCAGAGGACAAGAGTTCCTTATCTGTCAGTGTTCATCTGTACATCCTGCGGATCTGTTGAAACCTGCACGGATACATTCATTTTACGAGGAAGTGGGACTCGAATCAGAATTGTTTCACACCCGAGGGAGACATGACTGATGATGCAGCAGTTCAAACACCTTTTATATGACTGAGGTGAAATTAATAGTTTGGAACTGGTGAAGTTACATTTCATAACTATCATTATTTTGCAATGAAGTTATCTTAAGTTTGATATAATTCTACAGTTTGTCAGAGTGCTACAGTAAACAAGGTGCAGACAAAACATTTCAGGGCTGTTTGGGTCGCGTGAGCAGCACTGTGACGTGTACGTAGCAGAGAGATGTTAATAATAATAATAATAATAATAATAATAATAATAATAAAATATGTTATAACCATCGCAAGTGTTCCAAGTTACTTCACTTGAGTTACAGGCGTTTTTGTGACGACTAATCCGGGCAAATCTTGATTTAACCGTGGAAGTGATCAGAGGCCGCACATCAAATTTCGTGTTAGTTTTGGGAATTCAGCAACAGAGACCTTTGAAACGCTTCAGAAAGCCGACGGCAACGAAGCAACGAGCTGCACGAGGTGTCCCGAGTGGCGACCGCGTTTCCAGGTGCAGAACGTCGCCGTCCAACACCGAACACGGCGCATCGCATCGGGGCAGAAGTGCAACCGGGTTGGTTTTCTCCGACATCCGTTGGGTTTGTGCGCCGTGAATTCGTCCTCCGGGGTCAGACTGTCGACGCCGAGTTCAACCGTGACATTGTGGCATTTTGTTTTTCGAGCAAAACAACGCGGCCACTCAGTGCAGGTTTCACGCCTGTGAAAGCGCCGTCATCGTCCCCAAAACGTTGTGTGCTGTCCGCTGTTGTTTCAGGTCCACGGTGAAATCACCGATGTTCCGCGACCAGTGGTCATAAAACCTTGTCTGACGCGGGAGTTGACGTTGATTAAACAACGTCACTTCAGATACTTACTTACGAATTTGAAAGCGTCCTCCTGCTCTGTTCGGTCGCAATGCTGCACTCCGTTCATTCGTAACACGAACAGCCTTTGAACTAAAGCCATGTTGAGAAATGCCATGTAAATTTGAACTTCTTTTTCTTTCCCTAAACACGTGTGATTTTACATAAAGAGGCTCTTTTAAAATCTTGCCAGCTGATCACACGGTCTGAAAGGTTCAAAGTCACTGATCGTTGGAACTGCTTTTTGTTTTTGTTTGTCAGGTGATTGTTCCCAGCAAAGAGCTGATCTTGGCAGGAAAGGATGCTGCTGCTGAGTATGATGAACTGGCTGAACCTCAGGACTTCCAGGATGACCCAGAGTAAGTGAACACACACACACACACACACAGATATATATATATATATATATGAAAAGTAATAATAGTGTGAGATAACTCTGAACCCCATCTCTTTCTCTTTCCTTTCCACAGTGTTGTTGCCTTCAGGAAATCCAACAAGATTGGGTTCTTCATCAAAGTGATCCCACAGAAAGAGGAGGACGCGGACGTCACCGTTTCATTTAAGATCCGACACGACTTTCGCAACCTCGCAGCTCCCATCCGGCCGAGCGATGAGGGCGGAGAACCCGCTGCAGAAGCCATTTGGCTGACGCACCACGTGGAGCTACGTCTGGGGCCACTCGCTCCCTGAACACAAACACTGCGTTCATCGGTGTTGGGCTCTTGGAACCAATCTTCTTTAAACCGTTTTATTCATTTAATTTAAACCTGATTTCTGATTCAGCTCATTGAACTGTAAGAACAATCTGAGATCTAGTTATCTTTCAGATTTAGTTTTTCTTCTGTTTGTTTGAGCTAAATTTGCATCAACAGATACTTTGTGGAGAATAACAGTAACTGCATTATGGCAGAGCTCCCGACGCTGCCCAGTTTATAAAACTGTATTAAAACATGGCTCACTACAGACGGACTGATAAGTGCACCACGTTTGATTCTTTTAGTTTTAATGTTGCTAAATGCAGGACCAAAAGACGTGCTGTATTTCACTACATCCTCCTGTTTCTCAGCTTAAACACTATACCATATCAGTAAGAAGCAGTTTCAGTGTGTGGTCACGTACAGGAAACAGAACCATCTATGTACAAAAAAACCCACTTATTTTAGAAGATGCCACATATTTGCTGTCGCTGGATTGTGACAAAGGATTTCTCACTGTGGTAAATACAGTAAATACTTTTCTTAGATGGCAGAGCAACTCCTAGAGTCATTGTGTGTCATTAAATCAGCTGTCAGTTGTTTTGTGGATAATTTGTCTTTACTGTCTGTAGAAAATTGCAGTTTATGTTCAAAGGAGAGTGAGTGTTTTTACATTAATAGAGGTACAAAGATTGGAGAGAAAAATGAGCCGATGAGCAGAATCAGAAATCAGAACTGAGAACAATCTGAAACAATCCGAACGAGTCCCAGTGGTGCAACACACACACACACACACACACACACACACACACTCACACACAAACACATACCTGCTTCTAGCTTATGTATCCTCGTCAACATAATTTTCTGCAGACAATAGTGTAATAACTTGCATGCTTCGACTACAATATCGCTCACGTTAGACAATATCATCACAATTACTGATTCTGTACTGTTTTCTTCACCCAAGGGTTGTTCTTGGGCAGAAGATGAAACCTACCCCTTATTTTACTATTGTCTGAAGTCATCAGTAACTATTGGCACTATGAAGAGGATGTAGAAGAAGCTCTGTAAATTACATGAAGTGCTTGTCATTTACATGTGGGTTTTTTTCCTGATTTGAAAACTGACCCGTTTGGTTCGTAGACGTCGCTGACCTACCTGTCTGTGTGTATCGTAAGCTGCTGTCATTTTTTTTTAGTCTCCAGTGTGAACACAGTAAAAAAGAAAAACAGAGCCTTACATCAGTTAACCATCTGTACTGGCTAATAAAATAATGCCATACTGTAACACAACTCGTTGACTTGTTTATGTTTTGGCTGACATGACCGCGTGTTCACACTGACGGGTACGGAAACGTGATCTCCAGTACTTGATTTTCAACACGGTGTTGTTGTCTCAAATCGCACACCGACGGGAGATACCAGTAACATTTGAACGCATCGCCATGCCAACATATCTGCCTGCTTTAATTATTTTACCCAGAAATTAATATGTTTTCGTGCCCTCTGTTTTACACACACACAATAAACACTGATGGCTTCTATCCATCTGTGGTACTTAGTGAAAAATAAACACTTTTGTTGCTGCATTGTTGTACAACAGCTGCAGCAATTTGAAAATGCGTTACATTGGTGGTCCCTTCTTTTCCACTTTGTTGCCAAGATGGCGACCGTTGACCCGTACTTGCCCGCGTGATTGCATTTATGCACTCAAAACAGTGAGTGCAAGAACAGCGTTCGGAACACAGCACCTGTTTTAGGTCTCCCATCACCTCCCGAGGGTATCGGGTGGGGTACTACGGCTTTTCAGAGCCCTTTTTGTTCCTGAAAGCAGCTGCTGCTGTGGCTGAAAACAATTCTATTAAAGCAGTGACCTTAAAACTGTTGACAGGACATGTAAACAATGAACCCAAACTCTACCGAGGACAGCTGCAGATTCAGGTGATACGTCGGTGTAGGTTCGTCACTGCAAGTGTCCAATTATACACTGTTCGCTGACATATTATTGTAAAAAAAATTAATAAATGTAGGTGCTTTAATGTTTGTCTGCTGTCTGGTCGCAGCTCCCGAGTCAAATGTAACGTGTCAAACCTGAGCTGTGTTCTGTTATTCAGTCTCACCACAGGATGGAGCCATTGACAAACAGTTTTCAGAGAGCAGCTACACGGGAGGAAGCTTTTGGAAGAAATGAGGGAACACATGCAGCTTAAGATCTTGAATTACTCCAAGCAGACGCAGCATTTGAACTGATAGTAACTAAGACTGAGACAGCAGTTGTTGTTGACAAACATTTTAATAATAACCCAAGCAAAGCTGTATGCTGTTTTTCAGGATGGATGAAATGTCTACTTATCAACATGAGGAGTAGACAGTAATAGAATTTGTGTTCCAACAGATACCATTTTGTATTTAACACATATCAGTCCTGTTCGGTAATGGGTTTGCACACATGGGGGAGCTTACTGCCTCTGAGCAGGCAGATCAGATGAGGCAGGTATGTTGCAGCTTCCCTGTGAGGCCCTGTGCTGTCTAAACAGACCCGCTCGGTCGAGGTAATAAAGCCGTGATTTTCTTTTATCTTCTGCAGATATAAACAGCCCAGAAAAGTGGTCTGCGGGAGAGCCATAAATCACTGCTGAAGATGAGGTAATAAAGCACACATGGGGTGAGTCCATACCACTGAAAGAGCACAGACTCCCTCTTCAAACACAGCTGATGAAAGCGGTAGCTGCCTCTCAGTGCGCGGCAGCGGCGTACCAACCACGCACTTGCTGTGCTGCTGGGAATATCATATTTTATTTAAAGAGAAGGAACATTTGCTGTGCTAAATTTGTATACACAAACGTAATTTAATTCAACTCAACACAGAAGACTGAGGAAAAATGACTGCATATGGCATATGAAAGTAATGCAGTAACCTCATAACTGACTCATGAGCAGGCCTCGAATGATCCCCAAAAAACGGAATTCCTCTGGTCAGGATAATATTTTCCTGGATCAAGAAAAGACATATTTCATGCTCAGCATCAGCGTGTTCGTATTTGCAGAACCTCTCACTGCAAACAGCACAGAAATCTGACCTGTGACCGTGTTATCGGGTTTAGAAATGAATATCAGAGCAGTGTTCCAGCAGGGTTGAGTCAGTAAGTCAGGTAAGACAAGGACTGCTTCATTTCACGTCTCTCCTCTCCCTCCTCTTCCTCCGTTTGCCGAACATCTTTATTTATAAAGACACACACGCAGCCAGCCTCGACCAGATGAAAAATTCCTCACTGAATTACAAGTCTGAATGCACCCAGGACCTTTTCCACGATTACGTCATCGCCCAAACTGCCAATAACTCACCCACAGTGGAAGCCTCACAGAGACAAGCAAAAGGAAAGCAGCACCACAACAGAGGCAGTAAATTCCCTCCCTTTAATAAAAGTAGAGGACATAGAAGCCCGTCGTTTCTCGTTGCTGTATAGCGTGTACAGTACATAGGTGTGTTTTCTTCATTAGTTCTGTCGGGAGTCTTTTTATTTTCTGCTGCTTGTCAGGCACAGTGGGTTTTGGGAGTCCTGTTAGTTTGGCACGAAAAGCGGCAGAGGCGACCCATTGGCGCTCTTTTCTTTCCCATTTTTTAGGTTGAGCTGTAGGCCTCGAGGTGCTCCGAGTGATTAATCGCCTCCTTCATTTTCTGCTCACCAGACCATCATCTGGTTAATTAGCGGTAATTGATGATGTCTACCCAGATGAATAACTGAAGGGATGTGGGCTTCCACAGCTGGGAAACCTGTGAAACTTTAGCTTTTCAAGAGGGGGGAAAAAAAACCTCATACGCTCTTTTTGACTTTCCCTCCATTTCCTCTTGCTTTCACTCTTTCTGCCTTCTGATGGCTGCAGGTTTGCTGGAATGTTGACTTTGGACACGCGGTTGAAAAAAGATCGCTCTGAGAAAGCAGCTGACCCTCGACCCTCTCTCTGAAACCGTCTGCCTCTGACCAACAGAGACACGGCACCGGCCCCCGCCCCTGCTTTCATTTATAATGTGCTCCAATACTCAGTGGGTGCATTGCGCGTGTCGGGGCACAACTGTGTCAGGACCCCGAAGTGAGGCCAGTGCCAGACACTGAGGCCTCATGGGAGTCTTGTGACGCCAGTGGAGGACAGGAAGCTGCTGTTTGCCGGAAATCTTCTCACTTGATAGAAAACTGAAGTGGAAATGAAATCAGGGAATCAGGACGAGTCGAGTTAGTGAGGGCAGTGATACACTTAAAGGAGTAGTTCAACAATTTGGGAAGCCTCATTTGTGAGCTCAGGATGCCATGAAGGGATACCTGGTCACGTTTAATGAGAAGCTTAGGGAAAAGTTTTTATCTCACAAATGTCACTGTTTGTTGAAACCAACAAAAGGTACAAAAAGTAAAATAAAAGTAGCGCAGCTTGTGCAAATGTTGTAGTTAATTATTGGTTTGGCCACAGGGAAACTTTTTATTATTCTGGTGACGAAGTAAAGAAAGATGAAATCACAAAAATACTGATGAGGCTGAACCTGAAACAGGTAAAAACACAACATTAATAGTTTGAGAACTACACACTGATCATTGATAAAACCACTAACAGGTGAAGTGACTAACCTTGATTATCTCATCACAATGGCACCTTTCAAATTTTCCAGATAACAGTCTGATCTAACATCTGTGGGATGTGCTCATAAAACAAGTCCAATCAATGGAGGCTCCATCACAGCAGGACTTAAACATTCTGTCATGGTGCCTGATGCCACAGCACACCTTCAACGGTCGTGTGGAGTCCATGTCTCAACGAGTCAATCGTTTTGGTGGCACAAGGGGACCTACACAATTCTAGGCAGCTGCTTTTAGCTCATCAGTGTATGCTAAATTGCTTTCTTGCCAAAAGTTAGATATAAAGATCAATATCGTTTCGCTGCATTGACTATGTAGCTGGAGCCAGCTGGTTAGTTTAGCTTACAACAAAGACTGGAAACAGCTTTGCTCTATCTGAAGGTAGTCTGATGGTCAGCATCTCTGAAACACAAATGAACAGATTAAACAGACAAAATGTTGAAGATGTTCCCTTGAGAAAGATCCAGCTCGCACCACGCGAAACACAAATGACTCTCATTTATTTACTTAATACAGCAAACACAACAGATTTTGAGTTCCCCAAACATTTATAGAAAAGAGTCATTGATCTCTGCACCTGCTGCTGGAAGATCTTAATTCAGTAAATCTATGCACAAGATAATCCTCGTGGTCTCCAAGTATCCACCCAAACTAGGTTCATTAATTGACTGAATTCTGTGCTCTGTAGAAAGTCAGCCACATGCCAGCGATAATGCAATATAAAGTAAATAGATTATTTCAATTATGAGAACACTTGTAATAGAAGTGCTGTTGTTGTCTCACTGTGGATGGTGTAGCTGCAGGCCTCTTGGGCAACTATGCCCCATTAGGTCCTGATGAAATTGCGCTGGCAGCTGCTTGCAGATAGATGCTGGAGGCAGAAACGGCTGGTTGCCGCTGTGCAGCCGCTCCCGAGGCGAGCAGCCAAAGCCCGCGGAGGCCCAGCCCAACATGACCCGCCATCACACCGCAAATACTGTATATCCACACCCAGTTTATAGGTACACACGCAGGCTCTCTGCAGGGAGCGGCGCCCTATTTCACCCGCGAGTGGTCAACTTGAATCAGTGTACAGAATCAATGAGAGCGACACTGAATTTACAGTGCAGGAATATGACATGTCAAACTGTGGATGTGGATTTGCGACTCTATCAGTGGCACATTTCAAAGAGCCAGGAGCTCCTTCGAAGGCTGGAGGACTATAAAAGTTCCTGCAGATGAATTTCATTTTATTCTCAGGCTGTGTTTACTCGATTAAATAATGTGTTGCAATAGATGTGGGAGTTTAATGTGGATCTTTCACTGATGTGGCTACTTACTCTGCTTCTCAAACAAATTTGTTTTTCGGACAACTTTGTAGGAGCTCAAATGTAGGAAGCTGTTTTGATTGATTGTCTTCAGAAGTGATCTTTTGATTTCTAGCCTCATGCCACTAATTGAAAATCTATAGGCTTTCCCATGCAGTGAATTCAAGAGAGCATCATGTGTAAAGGCGTTTTATAGATATTCAGGCTCAGCTGTGGAAACTTCGACAGCCTGGAGCTCCCGTTGGGACTGTCGGCAGAGAACAGAGCGATAAGTTACAAATGTTCGTCATGCCCAAGGAATTTAAGACCGATTATACTTTTGCCATTGCTGCTAAAACAATAAAGCGGGGAACATATCGTGGGATCGTGGTGACATTTGAGTGATTCTGGAAAACTATGAGGAGCATTAATGGAGCATTTTGAAAAAAATAACAACAGATATGTTAATGATATGAGCCCCAACAGGCCTCACAACAGAAAGGAGACTACATTTACTTGTGTTTAAATTTCCAAACATCTATTATTCATACAAGGATGTGAGCAGTCTGAAGGCTCTGGTTGCTGTTTCTCTGCAGACTGGACAGACCTGAGGACTGCTTAACAGTAAAGGCGTCCTCAGGCATTGCCAGGTCTTGTCACTGGTTGACGCTGAAGGGATCTGATTCAGTCGAGGTTTGTTTGCTTTTGACTAAACCATGTTGTTCTCTTTAATTTCCTGTTGATGGGGCTCAAAGATCTGAGTTCCTGCCCATGCGGGACAGATAATCTTGTTGCCAATCTGCTGACTTTGATGGCGGAGAATTTCCCTTCATTCAGCTACGAGGACCTCATCTTTAGGCCCCCCAAACACCACCTGTACAGCCCCCAACTGAATTCTCACATCTGTTGTTTGTAATTTCATTATTTAATTTCAAGACTTGGTGTAGAGTGTGTAGGAGACTGAAGATGAGAAAGAAAATCACATAATTGGGAGATTATAGTACAGTTTTTACAATTACAAAGTGCAACAACTTCATAAAAACCTGGTTTTATCCAATATATCTGACATTGCATAGTGCAGCGCTCCGTGTACCAGAAGTGTCTCGGCCTGCTCGCAGCATGATGAAGGTCAAAGAGAAAGAGGAGGAATAATGAAGATGGAGGACAGGGAGGGAGAGAGGGGTCCCGAGGGAAGAAAATATGTCTTCAAAGGAGGGGAATATTTGGTCTGAGACCTATCTGAAGCATCTGTCACTCCTTTCCTGTCTAACATCCTCTGATAACAGTGGCGACTTTAGCGACAGGGACTCCTCGAGGAATCTCTCCAGCCGCACATTTGAAATTTACATGGGTTTTCTCCCCGTATGTCTCTGCTGCTCTCAGCTGTAATTATTTGTACAAACCAAATGATAATGGATTCAGCGGCCAGCATCCGCTACACAATAATGTCAGCATTAGCAGGGCAGCAAAGTGGAAAGTCATGACTCACTGCTATCTGTGCGGAGCAGCTCACCCACAGCTACAGATATGGGAGCACACTGCAGGCTTTGCAGTTGTAATACATGCCTGACATCTTTCCATTTGCTGGAGGATGGATGAGCCTGACCCCGGAGTACTTGACCTTGTTCACCCTGAAGCAAGAGCAACACATTCCCCACTGGATCAACATCAGTCTGTTCGATGCATACAGATTAGAGTCACATGGAGAATTTGGTGTTGGGATAGTTCTTTAAAACTCATGAGTAAAACAACATGTGGGTGTGAGCCTCAGGACTGCGGTGACTTCATGTTTCTGGTGCAGCGAGCACAACATTGTGAGCAGGAACTTGTACCGGCAAACGTCCAACGTGATCTGGTATTAAGGTCCTTTTTTCCCTCACTTCACCGAGTTCATAAATATTTTCATGCAGTGTGTTATCATAACATGACCCCCATGAAAAGCTGAACAAAACATTCCTCCTCCCTCTGCAAAGATTAAAAAGCATCTTCATCTCTGTCTCTCACAAATCTCCTTCCCTCCCTTTCATTATAATCTCACTTCCTTTTCTGCATTTCTTTGACTGTCTTTCCATTTGTACACCTCTCTTTCTCTTTCTCCACCCGAGCTCCTAATTAGAAGGGAGCAAAAATAAGCGTGTACAGACCAGGAGTCGAGCAAACCAGGTTTGCTGCCAGATGAGAGCGCTTTTTGCCAGCACATAGCCTCTAAATGGGTCAGGGAACTGAAGCCCAGTGCAACTTTTTAGTGCTTAAACAGCCCTCTGGAGGGTGAGAGCTCCAGGCCCAAACCGAGAATCCAACCAGAAGGTCAAACATCCCTTTAATCAGGACCCTCAAATCCCAGACACCTCTGGGAACGTGGTGCTGAATTTATTAGCAAGCTTTTACACCGGCTTGATCACCTATGGGCTGGAACAGCAGAAGGTGGTTTTCTTGAGTCAGCCCGAACAGGAACTTAGTGCTGCTAGCTATTTATTTTCTAATTTTCTTATTCAGCACTGTAACTAGAGAGACCCCAGATGGTTGCTGCTGGCTGGATTGACAGGCACATATTTCAGGCTGTTTATATTTGGTTGTGTCGCCAGGGATACTTTCGTAACTTACATGGCAGTTATATCATTACCTGATGAGTTTACACATAGCGCTGCATTGCCAAAGAGGCTTCTTATGGCCCCTTTTTTCCATTCATTTTGCTAATTACATGATTTTTGTATTCAAATTTTCTCACACATAAATGCCACATTTTAAGTATAAAAAAACGGGAAACAAGAGTACATAAACGGATACAACTAATAACACTGTTTCATCACAAACAAATCAAATAATATACAATAATGATGTGACTGGAATCACGGTACTGAGTAGTTTGTGTCACTGATTCCTCAGTTAAGTAGAGAGATGCCTTTTACTGAGGCGCCATTAAACATTGTACACTGGCATCAGTCACCCAAGTTAGAAAGATCATATGGTATTATTTGCAGCTGCTTGAATTGAAACAATTAAATATTTTGCAGACAAATAACCTGAGTTGAACCCATTTATTTGAGGAATGTGTTCCTTAACCTCTTCAACCTAAGAGTGTGCAGTTTCTCCAAAAAGAGATATTTGTCACATACTTTTTCTCCTCTTACTTTAATGGCTTCTGTGGTGTTGCCTTTCATTACTGAGAGTTTATGAGGGGAAATTTGGTAGAACCCAAACTGTCAGTTAACCCTCGCTGCAGCCAGTAATTAGATGTGCCATTGGACAGCACATGCTGGTTACGTGTTCAGATTCAGGAGGCGGAGTGTTGATCGGGACACTTTATTTGAGAATAATAATAATAAAGTACATGCATATATGACCAGAGTTGAAGAAGAAAGTCATGTGATGAAGTATGAAGGGTGATTAAGTCCACACAGGGAGGAGGTCAAGGTTGGTTAGATGGAAGAAACAGAGGACTTTCAGTCAGCACACTGGTGTTTTAGGTTGTAAGAAAGCAAAATTAAACATTTATTTCTTTTATGTAACATAAGTGAGTATGATAAGTAGCTTACATCATGTACGTAACATTATTTATGTAAAAATATTTTCGCCCAAACCATGATTTTTTTTTCTAAAACTAACCAGGTGGATTTTAGCACCTAAGCCTAAACCACCTTCCTTTTTCTTCGGCGACATATAACATGACATTAACATGGTATCCTGTAGTGGACTGACAAGTGTATCATCTATATGGTAAGAAGCTAGGTAACAGCTGGTTTCCTTACCTTAACACTTCAAACAGATTGTCAAGCTCTAGAGGATATTTTCCACCTGAACTAGCTGTGTTGCATTCTTGCTCCGACACAGTCAATGCTTGTGATTCCACCAGAAACAGCTCTGTACAAAGCAGATCAGCCCAGCAGGAGGTCAGATGAACAGTATATAGAGAGAGACAAGATTTTCTTTAGATTTAACAGACTGTACGGTACGGACCAGTATTTGGTCTCCTCATCTAACTCTTAAAGAGAAAGTGAATAAGCACATATCCCAGAAGTCCAAATATTCCTTTAAAGCAGCCAGAAAAGTTGATTTTGCTTCTCCTTTAAAGCATCTAGCTAAGATGTTTGCCTCCTTTTTTTTCCCTCTCTTTTTTGGCTCCTGATCTTCTGATAAACCTGCACTCTTCTTTTGGTGATTTCCGCTACATTCCAGCTATTTATAGCTATGAAATATTAGGGTTATGAGACACACTGGACTCAGCTGCAAGTCTGAAAATACAGCCCACACATCATTCAAACCTGGCTCCATTTTAATGGAAATGTTTGGTGAGTGTGGACCACTGCATTTCTCAAATGGAGTCTGACTACGTCTCTGAGCAGGGGGGAGGAGGAGGAGGGTGAGGAAAGGGTGTTGTGGAAGATGCTATGGCACAGTACCTTCCTATTCACGGTCACAGGTCAGGAAACGGCAGAGGGAAAGTGCCGACATCAACACCGAACAACACCCATCCATTTTTTTCAGCCAGTTATCACATCCTCATGTACTTCATGTCTCTGTACACACACCCACAGTCTGTCATCTGTGTTTTGACCCTTGTGTCCTCTGTCTATCCTGTCCAAGTCAAATTAGTCATTTCACCTCAACTCACCCCTGTATGCTGTCACATGTAGCCCCTCCTTTTGGCTCATGTTACTGCTTTCAGTGAAACAAAATGATGTGCTATTCCAGCTCGCGTGATTGGCATGATTATACAGTAGTACAGTAGAGGATGCTGTTTCATTCCTTCACCTTTTAATGGATTCAGGATGTGCCTTGTCTTTCCAAGTTTGCATTTGGCCTTGATCAGAGCAAAAGAAACTTGATTCAAAGAGTATTTAGTGGGATGGGGCTGGGGGTGGGCTGATTCACTTATTTTCTTGACTGCAATAGGAAACAAAGGGCCATTCACATGGCAACGCATGCTGCCGACATCTGTTTCAGCATCATGTTGAATAAATCTTTTTGGGTTCAAATGCCATAACTTAATGTAGATCTACTGCCCTTCATCAAAGACAACTTTTGGCTGTCTGCTTTGATGTATTTCATATCTTTTTTTGCGTAATGGGTGCTATGACTTGTCTGATCGCAGAGATGTTACATTTTTGCTAGGTTTTCCAGCGGTTTGTTTGATGGCAAGAGCGTGACAGTTGTTCATGAGTGGAAATCTGAGTCAAAAGAAATTACATTCTTCATCAGAGCCTTTTCTCCTTGTGGAGAACTCCGGGATGGAAACCAAGAAAGACAACATCAAGGCTGATAAGACGCTTGGCTGCCTGCCCTGCACACAACAAAAGAGAATATGGCTCGGATATCCTTGCATGCAAATTCTGCCATGTCAGGTTTAGAAAAACCCACCAGGCCCTGGCTGTCTGAGTTCATTGTGTGTGTCAGGTATGTCCGAGCTCGATCCGCAAAAAGCCGGAAAGCAGACGTGAAGGATTCATCAGGCTGTTGTTGAAAGGCAGATTTAGCACCCTGCGTCCAGTTAGTCATCCGTCCCACCCCGGGCCAACTCCATACCCACTTTTCCCCACACATCTGTAAAAGCTTAAAACTCAGTGGGCTGGATCACAGAGACAGAGCTGGGCTTTGTCAGACCTCAGATTCTCTGCCAGGACTCAACCTAAATGGATTAGAGAGCACCAGAGGAGGACCGAGTTCACTGCCCCCAACCAGCAGTTCCAGTCCCTTTAGTTCATCAGACCACAGTGCCATCCACTGAGGACTGCCCTCCATCCCTCGCTCTTTTTTTTCTGAGAGCACTGAAGAGTAGAATCAGTGCAGTCAGCAGAGTCATTGGTATGAGAACACTACAAAAGACTAAACAAAGGTGGAGAGAGTGGTCAAAATAGACTACACAAAAGCCTCTCTTCATTTGATGCTGCTTTTTTCTGCCTCCTGCTCTCTCTCTGTCACCTTCCCTCTCCTTTCTCCTTGTTTTTCGTCTACGGGCCTCTCACCCGCCTGCCATATAATGGCATGTGTTTTGATTGGTGCAGCAGGGGGAAGCGGGGCATTGTCTGGACAGGATCTAGGCTGAGATCAGCAGATAGATCGGATGGTGGTTTAGGGCAGTACTCGAGCTACCAACGTCATCTTTGTTTTAGTTGGACCTCGCAAACACTTAGCTAATCCTAGAAAAGAGCCAGACGTGCAGGAAACAGGGACTTATGAAAACAAGCAACCAGTCCAGCATTATTATTATGCTGAACTCATTCATTACAAATATGTTAGTATTGATTATGTGTCCAGATGTTATCAGACATTTTGGGTACACTGACGTGAAATGTAATCAACAGAAAAGGATTGATGGGGGAAATAATATCAAATGTGTTCCTGCTGTTTCCCATCTGCTCCTGCTTGGCTTTGCTTGGCTTTAATTTGAAAAAAGGTTTTGAACTTCACTTTTACCTCACGAGTATCTGTTGTCTGAGCATTCTGAACAACCGATTTCATGGTTGGTTATGGCCCACCTCTGCGTTATAATTGTCAGGCGTGCACAAGCACGGCTGCCTCTCGCTGACACCGAAAGGATGCTGACAATTGATTTATGTTTTCTGGCAAAAAAGGCAGGCGATTAATTCCCGGCGACAGGCTCAAATTACAACATGCTTGGGTTGTTGTGGCACGGGTGCATAACCTGGAATAACTGGTGTTTTAGTGTCATGAATCTGCCATGATGTCGAGGGGCTGGGAGCCAATAAGCAACGAGGTATGAATGGTAATACATCCCATATGGTGTTCAACAGTCCGGAGAGAAGTCTGAATGTTACGATATCTCTGTTCAAATTTATAATAAACTGAAAAAATATCATGATCCAACACATTCATTTCAGGCCGGTGTGATGCATGCAGAGGCTGTAGACATATTTTTAGAATTACTAGTCATGAGTTTAAATCATCTACCCATAGGAGGTTTAGAGGATTTTATTTTCTTTTTCATTATTAGAAAGGAGCCGGAGAGACAGACAGGAAATGTGGGGAAATAAAGCAGTGTAATGACATTCAATAAGGGTCTGTCTGTCTGGGAATCAAATGGAGATCACTGCTGATGGCATTGTGGTATTCACCCAACCGCTCAGCTATCAGGTCGCCCAGATTTTTCATATTTCATTTGTTCAGCTGATTTATGTTTTCTGTAAACTGGATTTCCTTACATGCTGCTTCCAAACCTTCTCGCATTGCCAGGAATAACAATTTCATGGTGGAAAATCTGAATCCTTTTGTTTTTGGTTGACCATTTGTTGGTCTCAAATTCACAGAAATTGAGTCTGACAACACTAGTTGTCCAATATGGACTCCAAGTGTCGAATAGTAATAGCCTGCTGTTCACGGTGAATGGGACTTGGCATTGCAGCTCTGTGCTGCCGACTGAGCTCGAGATTCAAAAAGGCACTCAGTGGCTTTGGAAAATTGAGAAAAACTCAGTTTTATGCAGACAAACAACAACCAGAGGAGAGCCATTCAAAGCACAGAGTTGTTTACTCCTCTGCTCCACGAGGCACAGATACAGGGTCACAATGGCAGTCGTCCCAGCTTGGGCAGCACCAGCGTTGTATCAAAAAAGCTTCAACAAATTATCTTGTACTGCAGCAGCTGAAGTGAAGAGTGAACATGACGTGTCGTCCTCGTATCTACCCGTCTGTCACAATTCATCTCATATTACACACTGTGCTGCCGTCAACGTGACAAGCAGGCCAGAGGTACACAGGAATCCGAATATGTGACCAGTTTGTAAAGTGACTTCCTCTCCTTTAGGGGTGGACTCCACATCGCCTGATGTTCTGTGGGATTCGAGGCCTCTGAGGCTTTCCACAGTGTGTCATTTCCTCCCTGGGATCCGTGGATTAGTCGTATCACTTCCGACTGTCCTTGCCAGGCAGTGGTCCACTCGGCTTCAACTCATCTTTGTCCATAGCTGCTCTTTGTGCCATAGTCCACCAACGTCCACCAATGTTAAAGACATTATTCTCTTTGCTTTTTCTTTTTCCTTTTCCATTTAACTGGTGGAAAATTAAATTGTGAAATTCAATGCATTGGAGCAGTCATTCTTTTCAACTTTAATTCCCAGGCTTTGAATGGTATTTGGTGGATGACTTTTTTTGTGCGGCCAAAGGCAGACAGCTTATCCAGCGATATTTCAAAACTATATATGGTGTTGGTTAAACCCTTAGCGAAGAATTTACTTACTCGTTTGAAGGTAAGTTCAACTTTGAGTGATAAAAGCCTGGCGTGGGTCTCTAAAACTGGAGCGTGTTAATGAGAAAACAGTTTCCCCGACACTTTCCTCCAACACCCCAAACCTTCACTGAGGCAGATTCTGCTTTCTTTACTGAGGGCTCGAGTTGGCCTCTGGTTGGGTGAAAAAAGAAAAGAGGGGAAGGAAAAAAAAAAGAAATTTTCCATTTAGCTCCAAAACAGCCCCTGGAACTGCCTGTGGAAGTTTTAATGGGAGTCAGATGTGCTCTTAATCAAAGGAATATGGCGGGAAATGTTAGTGAGCCAAAGCAAGGAGAACCGAGACTACAGGAACTGCGATAAGACTAAAATGACAATAACACATGACGCTTCAGAGCCAACTAACAAATCCACTGTAGTAGTTAGGAGTTGATTTTACCTCCACTGTGAACAAGATCATATGGTGGTGTTAAATGCCATTTATGAGGTGCTGTACATGATGGGAGTAAAGATAAACTTGCTCGTGAACCAATGCGGCAGATCTTTTTTGTACTGGCTGCAATTTTTGTGTTCAAGCATATTAGCAACACACTTTTCCAGATGAAACTAGGCATCTAAAGCAACAATAATTAATATTTTGTGTAACAAAAGTAAATCAAAAGACTATGTGTAGTGTGAAAGAGGTCATGTAGTGCTGTGCAGTTCCCAGCAGCTTTGCAAAGAGTTTTAGAGTCTTTCAAATCTTTGTTTTGGTTTTGCAGTCCACAACTATAGTCGCAGGAGGTTTCAGTGTTATTTTACCTCCATATATACCAAGTCTGGACCTCAAAATGTTGACATAGAAATGAAGGTTGTTAGTAGTGTGCAAAATAATTCTGTGACCTGTGTCCCGAATCACAAGAATCAGATTTTGTTTCCTGAATCATTCAGTGTTTGACTTCAACTCCGACTGCGTCCTCCCACACTGAACTGAAACACGGCTGAATATATATTCCTATTGATTACCTGCCTTTTAGACCAGAAGTGCTGTCACCTTGTAAAGTATTAATGTTTGTCATGATATTTTAAGTTTCCTCACTGAATATCTGAGATGAACGCAGTTTTTTTTATGACTTTTGAAGCTCCCAGGGGTCTATTTTCGAGTCTTCGGTGAACAAGATGCAGTTGGATGGTGCGGGTCGCTGAGGCAATGGATATATGAGAGGTCATACGGTAAACTCTGGGAGCTGGGATTCAGTCAGTCACCACCTTCACTGCTTAAAGCAAGCTACACTTTATTACTATACTTTAGTGAGTTTGTAACCCATTGGCATCCCACTGTGACGTCACCCATTGGTTTGTGAACTGCTGTTTTGAAGCATTGAGTCCGGTATTTTGGCCGTCAGCATCGTGTGTTTTTGAAGCCAGAACTGACCACTTTTAGACATTCTGGCGGGGAATGAGGGGTGGACCTGACTGAGAACCAGACATATTATTTTCAGACTGATCACCAAAATACTGATCATATGGAGTAAGTGCAGCAAATGTTTTGTCTTGGTATTTCATGACAGTTGAAGATTTTTGAATGGAAGTCTATTGGACCCAGATTTTTTTGGAGCCAGCCCCTAGTGGCGCTCGGTGGTATGGCACTTCAAGGTACCATTTTTATATACGTTCTGTGTTTGTAACACTATTCAGGGCAGATGTCTTCAACAGGGCATCCGCAAAGGTACTGCAGGGGGTTGTGACATTTTTGGTTGATTATTCAATTTGTTATATTTTTCCCCCCAATTTTTTTTTACATAAATGCAACGTATTGTAGTGAATGGATAAATGGAGGCAGAAGATGTTACTTTCAGTCAGAAATGCACACATTCAGCGACACACAGGAGCTCTCTCAAGCTGGACACCGGTTCACTCACAGCGTGAGACTAGCCTGGACCTGTCCCTCCAAGCCTCCTGCACACAAAGAGGAGGACCCGCCCCTATCGCCGTTGTGCCAATCACAAGGCCCAGTTTAATATAAAACACAATTTTATACAATACATATAGTAGGGGGTCCATCTCTCTATTAGTTTGGGGGTCCTTGGCCTAAAAAACGTTGAAGACCCCTGATTTAGGGTTTGAACACTTTCATATAAATGTCTGGCATGAGAAGTTGGTAGAAGGTGAAAGTTTTTTTGTCAGTGTCAGACTTAAGACTGTTTGCTTAAAGCTATTTCCTGGTTGCAGAATTACCAACAACTTCACTGTTTTGGTACACTCTCCTGGTTTTCACCGCTGCAGGCAACAGTTCTCAGTTTTCACATTTAGTTAATGCACATGTCTGTACTTTGGAAGGCACTAAAGCAAGACTAACAAATATTATTGGCAATGTCTTAACAAATCTGCGTTTGCATTCACAGCATCTGTTTACCATTACCATGTGTGTTATATATAACGATTTTCTCTCCACAAAAGAAACTGTCACTACTGCTTTGCATAGTTGTAATCTGATATTGCACATGTCATTAACACTCTGTAAAACCACAGAGTGGCTTGCTGTATGCTGTGACAATGGCATTCCTCCCATCTAATCAGCCAGTGCACCCACCCTTACTCCATCTTTTTCCCCTCAGTCGTGCATCCCACTTATTATATACAGTGTATGAGTGTGTGAGCATGCCCAGAACGCAGTGACCACCAGCCAGCCTGAGCCAACGGCATGAAAATGGAAGTGATGATGTCATGTGCTGATACAAGTTCGGTTCGCAGGAGGGGAACAAACTCAGCTATTTGTCTTTGTCAAAACCACAAGCTCTTTTCCTCTGCCTGTAGACTAAACACGCTCTCACAGAAAGGCACACATTGCACGCATATACACGCTTGGGAGTGCACACAATTAAATGCCACCACTCAAAGACAAAAAATAGCACACTTCCAAGCATGTGTACAACAGGAATGCACAAACTACATGCAGGATGCCAAATATTCACTTGAATGTTTTCTATATTTTGTCACCCATCTGCCGGTCCACTGCGTCCCTCTTCTGTGGTGAATTTTACTCTTTCTGAATCTTGATTTCTCACAGATAACTCTCACAGACAGACAGACCGCAGAGCTCTGGCAGCTGTGACTTTAACAACCATAAACATAAAATAACCCGAGGTCCTGCACAAAGAGCTTATGGGAAACTAGCTCTGAGTCTTCAGCTCCCTTCAACTGCTCAAGCTTTGGCTTGCTTGATTATAAAAGGACATTTCCATTGCACTCCATTTTCTGACTCAAACTGGCTCGGTGTGGGAGCGAATATCTGTGGTCTTTGGAGCACTAATAAAGTAGGAAAAGGAAAGAAACGAGAAAGACGTCAAACTAAAGAGAAAAGTCATAGAAAGAAGCATCACAAAAATAGGAGAAACCCGTTGAAGCATGTTTTGTCTATTTACAACACACTCATTGTTGCTGTCTGGAATGCCTCCTAGACTCAAAGGGCAATAATCAAGAGAGCTGAAGGCTGTGGCCTTCACACAAGAGAGGTTATGGGCATTCAGCAGTTTTCCTGAACTATATTTCTCCCTCAGTCATGCGAGTGGGGCAAAAGCTTAAAAACAAGCTTGTGCAGGATGGTTAAAAAAAAAAAGAGCCTTTGGTGTCTGTTTCTTATTTAGCCCACACTGCATTTCAAAGCACGGAAGGGCCACAGTGGTATCATCCAGGTGGGTGGCTGGTAACAGTAGTGGATGAGGGGTTTTCTTGAGGCGTAGATGGGTTTTCCATTACAAATTGTTTCAGGTGAAAAAACACATTTTCTTAATTGGTTACTGTAAAGAGCCTTTTTTTTTCTCCAACCCAGATGCCGAGCAGATGGGATTAAACTCATCCACTTCTAAACAACCCTGAATGGCCTAAGGTGCAACCTCCTCTTTACAATAACAAATGAGTTTACTTTAAATTGGAAAGGACACTTCCTCTGCACGCTGTGTGAATAATTTGGCTATTGATTCCACATTGCCCTGCCTCGCTAACTGCCTGTCAGGGGTCAGGTGGAAGAGCGTACATGATGGAGGGTCTGGTATTTATGGGAAGAGACAGTGATGTCAGAGCTGCAGTTTTCTCTCCAGACATCCGGTTGAGGCCACGTCTGCTGTCAGCACGGGGCAGCAGGCTGAATACAACAGAGGCTCATTTAACAGTTCTGATAATGGTGTGTGTGTGTGTGTGTGTGTGTGTGTGTGTGTGTGTGTGTGTGTGTGTGTGTGTGTGTGTGTGTGTGTGTGTGTGTGTGTGTGTGTGTGTGTGTGTGTGTGTATGTGTGTGTGTGCGTGTGTGTGTGTGTTCATGTGTGTATGTGCATGTAGAAGCAAGTACAGTCACACCTACAGGGTGCAGAGTGAAGCTCCAGTCATCTGAATCACCTGGCTAGAACACGAGATAGCTCACAAGGGTTTGGTGCAGAGTGTTGTACCCACTTCAAAGAGTTAATGTTCATCTCCGTTGTGTTTTCATAGACTGAATCATCCATCTGTGGTATTAAAGAATGTTTTCAGTCCTGTCTGGTATTTAGTTTCCCAGGAAAGCGATTTTAAGAGCTATGTGTCATTAACAGTCACAGTTGATGGAGAATAACCAAGAAAATGCTTCAGACTTCTCTGAAACTTTGTTGTTTTTGAAAAGAAAAAAAAAAGAAAGAAATACTGTCACCATGCAAGAGGCCCTGTGAGGATGTAATTTTTTATTACGGAACAGAGATACTGTTCTTATGTTATTATTCCCACTGGTGGGGTATACAATATACATGTGACTCAGTACAGTGGAAAATCAGTTTTAACTGTAGATCACAAAACAAGACTGTTCATAAGTTCAATAAGAGCGAGAGACAGGAATTGAGTTCACAAGAAATTAATTTAAATGACCAAACATTTGTCAAATAAAAGATATTTAAACTAGTTGCTCAATTAAAGAATAACCTATTACAATTGAAGTTATAAACTATTTTATTTTGACCAAAAAAAGTATTTGTCAAGGCTTACTATACCAACTTCTCACACAAAGTCCCACGAGAGACACAACACTACACCACTACAAACACTTCATATTCCCAGTAGTAGTGACTGTGACCACAACTCTTACCACACAGCATGCAGTAAACACTGGATGCCTGGGCTGCTCAGGAGAAAAACACCAAAGAAAATAACTCATACTCAGGCTTAACAAATATTCAACGGCTCATTAAACTTTTCTACCCATGAAAAATCAAGTAAAAACACATCTAAGATCTGAGTGAAAATAAACACTACACTTCAAACGGTCTTTTAAGGATAAACCAGGCTAACAAAGATGAAAATAGTCTAAGTCTATGCTGAATGCTTCAATGATGAAACAGAGGCAGATCTCAAAGAAACACTGCAGCATAACAGCAGATCACAGAGAAGCAATAAAGCAGAACAGCAGCCTGGGACTAGATAGGAGGGAAGATATATATATATATTAGTTAAATGAAAATGTACTTCAATCACCCATTTGCAGCACAGCCTGTATTTTGGTCTAGGCCATGAGGCAGAGTGGCTGGCATCCTAATATGGCCATGACCTTGGAGACTAAAGGGAACAAAGACAACTAAAAACATCATGTCTCATATTTTAAAATAAATGTTTAAATAGATCAAGCTACAAAAGTTAATTCTATGGCCTCTTCCTGACCCTTAGATTAACATAAAAGTGATCAACGTCCGACCAGGAACTGCTGTTTTAGTCTAAATCCACTTTTAGAGTACATTCAAGTATAGTGACACTCTAAAAGGGAAGATTTGAGGAATTTGTCTAAATTAGGTCTCAAGTGACCATTTTATTTGAGCCTGAAAACTTGTCTGGCTCAAACAAAGATAGCTGTGATTAGTAGCATCTACGTTTTAAAGAAAAGTACCGGCTCAGTAATTGGTGAAACCACCCATCACTTTTAGTTTGTCAGGGTTTTAGACAAAAGGCCAGGTTCTTTCCTGAATTAAAGGTAATCTGATGTTGATTACAACGTCTGTTTTATTTTCAAAGCTCTTGCCATAAATTGTTTCGGTTATGATAACATGGCACAAGCCAAAGTATATATTTGGTATAACATTCAATATCTTAGACTTTCAGCTTGCACTTAATCTTTCAAAACTAAAGTGAATCAAATAAATCAGGAACTGTGTCTTTAGGAAACAATTATGATGCCATGCAGTGCTTACATGACAAGTGAGCTGTGACTGGCACTGAGAGAAGTCCAGAGGACATTGAACACCACAAAAGCTGATCCCTCTCGGCATGAGCCGACACTAATTCTGCCTCCCAAAACACCAAGGCATATAAAGCTGATTAGCCACCTAATAAATCAGATTAACTGAGTAGATATTCTCTGATGAAATAATAGTCCATGAGCCAACAGTTACAAACGGAGATAATCACTGTCAATATATCCCCCTTCTGCTGGGGGTCGAAGGGTCTTCCCAGCTTTGTAAGATAAATCAAACCCAGTGGAACCAGTTTACTCTCATTCACAACGCTGGAGCTTCTAATACTAATTCTTTCTAGCTGTGATAGAGTTCACGTCAGTAAGTTCATTATCGGTCATGATTTGCTCCCCTCACTTACTAAAGGCTGTCTAGTCAGACTTGTTCTGAGTTTGAGCTGGAAACCACCACAGAGAACATTATTTGCATCCTGATCCATAAAAGTCAAAGAAATGAAAGAAAGTAGTATGTGACCACTCGTCTTTAGTCCATCCAAACACACAGTCCAAACCCCAAAAGTCATGGCCAAAGCTTTGACAGTGTGGCTGCCCTCTTACTTCCACAATGAGCTCCAGTATTCATTTACTTTGAAGGAGTCCCATAAAAAATTAGGAATCTCACCCCCCCCCTTTTTTTCAGATTGATGTTCACACAGATTTTCTTTGCATGCGAACTCTCATGAAGGTGTCAGAACTTCCCCCTTCCGTACAAATGTGATCAAGTTCCCTGTAACTTTTACAGAGCAAATTCTTTCCTAAGACTTTCTGGGATTTGACTTGGGGATTTTTGAGTCTATTTTATTGGCACACAAACTATTACTGAATAAGTCATTGCGGTGAAATGGACCAACCGTGAGAACCATAAAAAGAGTTCTTGAGCTGCTTGTGGGTAAGTTTCATGACACTTACAAGACTGTTCATCCCTAATACTTGTCTGTATGTACCAGTGTACATGCATGAAAACGAACATGTTTACTGTGATTGCATTGGATTAACACATGAATAGGTTACACTGCTTGTCAATGTTTGAGGAAGAAGGAAAAACTTTCAATCCATTATTGTTCATAGAGGAAGTGAGAAGTCGGAGAGATGGGAGATTTTACAGCTCATTATGAGGAGTGATTTTTCCAGGATGTTCAGGAGGCTGTTAGTCTCATCTTTCTTGGGCGACTGTTGGACAGCTCATAAAGGTCCTTGTCAGAAACTTGTCTCTCTTCTCATCTCATCTCTCTTGTCTCTCGAGCCTGGCTTTGTAAGATATATAACCATGTCCAACCTTCGATGAAGCCGCCTCACCATGATCTGTCCATAGACCTCTGCGGGTCCTTTCAGCACTTTCTCTTTAATGGGAACGTTAAGTCCTTGCCAGTATCTTCACTCAGCTCAGAGTAATAGTGGAAAACCATTAAACCTGTGCAGTGACAGTGATGAGCAAAGCATAAGGTGGATAAATGTGAACAACACATTACAACCTGACTCACCGATTTGGCAAACCGTTATGCATTACCTGGAAACTAAAGTGAAACTGAGCTTCAGCCTTTTGCTCTTTGATTGAATCTCTCTCTGAACATTTCCTGTGAACTGATTTTGATTCATGAATAAAATGATTTAACAGTATGGTTTACTAGTCTCTGTACCAACAACAGCTGTGGAAGAATCATGTGTTTGGATCCGTCCATGCCACAAAGGCACAGGGAGAATATATATAATAATAAAACTCCACACAGAAAGGCCCTGGATTCGAACCCAAAACCTTCCAGCTGTGAGGCGACAATGCTATCCGCTGTGCCGCCCACATAGACGTCAAATAGCATAAATGATCATATCTCTGGCGGAGGTCTCTGGGGTTGTCGAACCTCAAAAGGAGCAGTGTGGATTTTGTCCTCGTCGTGGAACAGTGTACCAACTCTCTACCCTCGCAAGACTACTGGAGGGGTCCTGGGAGTTTGCCCATCCAGTCTACATGTGCTTTGTGGACTTGGAGAAGGCTTTCGACCGGGTCCCTTAGGGGTTTTTGTGGGGGGTGCTGCGGGAGTACGGGGTGCCGGAGCCGTTGCAACGGGCCATTCAGTCTCTGTATAACCGCAGTAGGAGTTGTGCTCGTGTTCTCTGCAATAAGTCAGACATGTTGCCGGTGGGTGTTGGCCTCCGCCAGGGCTGTCCTTTGTCACCGATCCTGTTTGTGACCTTCAAGGACAGGATATCTAGGTGCAGCTGGGGGGAGGAGAACGACAGGTTTGTGGGTCTCTGCTGTTTGCAGATGTTGTGGTCCTGTTGGCCTCTTCAGACCACAACCTCCAGCATTCACTGGGGTGGTTTGCAGTCGAGTGTGAAGCGGCGGGGATGAGGGTTAGCACCTCCAAATCTGGGGCCATGGTGCTCTGCCGGAAACCGGTGGATTGCTCCCTCCAGGTGGGGACAGAGTGCCTACCTCAAGCGAAGGAGTTTAAGTATCTCGGGGTCTTGTTCACAAGTGAGGGTAGGATAGAGCGGGTGATCGACAGGAGGATTGGTGCGGCTGCCCCAGTACAACAGGCGCTGCACCGGACCGTGTTGGTGAAAAGGGAGCTGAGCTGGAAGACGAAGCTTTCCATTTACTGGTCGATCTACGTTCTGACCCTCACCGATGGTCACGAGCTTTGGGTCGTGACCGAAAGAATGAGATCACGGCTATAAGCGGCTGAAATGAGTTTCCTCCGTAGGGTGGCCGGGCTCAGCCTTAGAGACGGTAGAGAGGGTAAGGAGCTCGGACATCAGGAGGGAACTTGGAGTAGAGCCGCTACTCCTTCGCGTCGAAAGGAGTCAGCTGAGGTGGTTTGGGCATCTAATCAAGATGCCTCCTGGGCGCCTCCCACTAGAGGTTTTCCGGGCACACCCAACTGGCAGGAGACTCCGGGGAAGCCCCAGAACACGCTGGTGGGATTATATCTCCCGGCTGGCCTGGGAACACCTCGGGATCCCCCAGGATGAGATGGAAAATGTTGCAGGGGAGAGGGAAGTCTGGGTCAACTTTCTTGGCCTGCTGCTACTGCGACCCGATCCCGCACATGCGGAAGAAAATGGATGGATGGATGGTGAAATGATGACATTTTAGATCCCAGAGGTCAACACCCTGTGACATCAAAATGTTAGCCATATTTTAGACTTGGATGTCCCCCTTTAAACCTTTGTTGATTGTACAGATCCTCTGTGCTGTCAGGTTGAAGATGTGTGTGAAGCTGTCAATCAGCTTTATTGGCCAGGCATTTGAACACATATAAGGATTCCTTCAAAGTTTTCATTACATATATTATATAAGTCTGGACAGACGTGGATGTAAACTGCAGTTCGACAGGTTGGCGGGGGCGTACAACCAAAATTCTATTTTTGTACGGATCAGACTAACATCATCATTTAACATGAATGTTTTTGCAGCTGCATTATTTGTACATTAACTCAGCAAATCTTGTTACAGTAATTTATTCCCAGGTGAGAGATTGAAACCTTCTCCAGTGGCTTATTTTCACAGAGAAATGTAGAACCAAGCAAAGAAAAAAAACTGAACCAACAAAGCCTCTAGTGTACTGAGAATAAATATGAGCCCGCAGAATGGAAAAAGATTCAACATAGTCTCTTAATTCAGAGAGTAAAAAAGTGAGAAAGACATGCAGAGCCCAGATGGCAGGAGCTATGAAGGTATGAATTTAATTGCTTCCAGACATGGTGCAAGCAGAGGGGGGGTACAAGGTTTGTAGCTGCACAAATACACCCCAGGAGACGGCTGATGGGGGTGCATGTTATTACAAGTCACCTCAGTATGCTTGGACCAAAATTAATTGTGGCAAAGGCATGTAAGCAGCGCCATCAATCTGAGCACTGACCCGTAATCTCGTCCGAAAGTGTTAATTGTATAAAATCAGATCAGGTCAGGACAGAAGAGTAACTTGGGACATTGCTCTGTAAATGATTTTTGTTCGCTCTGCGGCAGCGTGAAACTTGAATGTGATGACAGCTTGCTACTGATGTCACCATAAATGAAAAATCCAGCATTGGCTTGCACCAGCTTTTCATAAATCCATTTCCAACTTTACATGAAGAGTACTTCCTAAAACCGTTGTAGTAATTAGTTTCATCTTGTGATTTACTAAACGGATTGCACCATTCAAATTCATTTTAAAATTTTGCTCTGACTCTAGCAATGTACAAATCAGTTGCTAGGAAACATCTCACGTGCTGTCCATGTTAAGAAAATGTTTCTGTTGCATCACAAACTGCTTGTTTACAATATTTACAGCTTTAAAGTTTAGTTTTTAAGTTTGAGGTTACAAACTGGAACCAACTTCTGAGCTGGAAATAATGTCATGAAAAACTGAATTTCTCTGACTTTCCATTTTTTCTCTCTGTAACACACACACACACACACACACACACACACGCACACACACTGAGTCCTCTGATTTCCTGGTATTTCACTACATTACAATGTCAGATATTTTGGGCTTTCGCTCTAATGTCATTTGCAGGAGGGAAGACGAATAAATATTTTGTCAGGACCTTGCATTGTGTGACACAGATTAAGTCCTTGGCTTGTGTGGCAGTGAACCAGATCAGTGTTTGGCGTTTTGTGTTTGTGTCCCGGTAAATTTTGATTACATTCTGCAGAGCGTTGGACCCAAACAAAGAGCGAGCCTCTTGTTGGGAGAATAAGTCCAGCCTTGTTCCCGTCCCATCCACAGAGAGGCCCAGCTACTAAGCAGAAAGGCATTTAGATGGGCTGAACCAAAAATAATCAGATGAGAATGTCACATCAATTGATCGTGTGTCAGCTCATTTGATGGATGAAATGCAGCTAATAACTGCTTGATTTTGGTGTTTAAACCTGGTTGACTGGAAAGATGCAGCATGGAAGAGAATGATGTGATTGTAGCAGAGTGAAGAGTCACATTATGTGTATTGGGTGGATTGAAGTACTTTAGTTCCCACCCGTTTCCCCTAATTCTTTAACACTTAACATGGCCATAAGGAGTAAAAGTGTTGCATGACATTCCATTGAATTAAGTAATGTCCTGTACAGATTACAACCTGGACTGCATGTGAAAGACCTGTACCTATTGTTGTGGCGCTACTACCTCATAAACCTCTGACCTATAAGACACTCTTTTAGCTTTTTAAAATGAAACATGCATGGTGCTTTGTCCACAAAAGGAAACAAGGAATCAAAAGGTTTGTTTGTTCTTCCACCAATAAACTGCAACTAAATCAAACTAACCAAACTTTTTTTCCCCCTGCAACATCCGGTGTTTGTTTGCTTTGGCTGCCGCAGCCATGTGAACCCCAATGAGTGATTTTTAAACTGGATAACAGCAGAAATTTATTACATTAAAACTTTACAAATCAAAACCAGGCGAGCTGGCAGTGAGGAAAACAGTGATTCTGTCCAAGGCAAACCCCCAAGATTAATTTGCGACTGTTTCCCCATAGTCTCTCATGTCTGAGATGTGATATTGTCTGGAACGTATTAAAAAAGGAGGCATTGTTGCCATATAGCTGATTTGTTTTTTGTAATCTGTAAATAGCACCGCTGGCTCCGTGTGATTTCGACATTACCAAGACAGAGAGAGCGAGTCAGCTGACTGTGGTTTGGGCTCAAGTCTGTGTATTAGTGCACCGGGGCTCCCACCATATGCTTATGGTGCTGTGGGTCCAAGTCTTTACTCACACACAGTTCATACATGAATGCACACACTCGCAGACACACACAAACAAAAACAAAACAGTATTCCAGGGTGTACTAGCAGCTCAGATGCCCTGCCCAGTCTGTGGAAGCAATTTAGGCCACAAAACTATGTCCTCGGTGGACTCGTGCCATGTAGTATATTTGGTGTATATTGGATTTGGAGACTTTGTGTGAATTTGAATGCTTCAGCAGGCGCCAGACTGGCATCCAAGCTTGCTTGCCCTTAAAATGTGAAATCAATGTGGCCTATTAGGCACTACTCTGGACTGACACTGGAAAGGAATTAGACTTTTGGACTGCCTTTTTTTTGTAAATGTGGCCTTACAGTAGTATACATCATCAAACCACAAGTGGACACACCCCGATTCTAGCATGCTTTATTCATCCCTGCCTCTGACCACAACACCCTCTGAGGTAGTTTATGAGAAATACAGATGTCTCATTGACTGAAAATAAACAGAGGCAGCACTGAAACATGTGTGTGCCTTAACCGAATTAGTCCTGCAGACGTACCGTAGCCTTGAAGATTTGTAATCAACCCACTTGGAGTTGTACTCTCGAGCACACCATGAGACGTGAGATTCACAATCACCGAGGAGTATCTACCCATCAAAACATCGACAAGCATGGTAAATTATCTCTCCTTCTGCCTGTGTCTGTCTCTGTGTTTATACTGAAGCTGCGCCTTTGAACAGCCACATGGCTGTATCCCATTACACCCAGAGTGATGTACTGAGAGCTGCAATGGTGAGCAAGAAAGCAAAGAAAGGCCTGTGTATGATTCTAATCAGTTCAGGCCTCGGCCATAGTGAACGCTCTCTAATAACTTCTGTGGACGAATCCAACTTGAGAGGGAACAAAAACCAGATCACTTAGGAAATTCCACGATGCTCCGTTTGCAGCAAATGGCCCTCTGCTGAAGGAATGCGCGCTAACATTTCTCCTCAGCTCGCTGCTCTCCCACACACACAGCTGCCCTTCAGAGACTCACGCCAGAAGAGCAGAGCCAAACAGGCCGCTGAAGAGGCAGAGAGCAAGAAGAAAGAAAGAAAGAAAGATAAGACACAGCGGCTAATGGCTGCTCTCCCAGCTGCATGGGGTCTTACATATATAAACATGTCAGGAGAGCTTGGGTCAAAGGAGAGAGCATGCAGGAATGGTGATGAAGGGAGACTAGAGAGGAAAAACAGGAATAAGAAGCCTAAAGTGGGACTACATAGAAAGGAAAAGTAAAATCAGTCTGGGGTGATGAATGTGTGAGGAAAGAAAGGAAGATGATATAGAGAAGGAGAATTGGAGCAGGAGGAAAACGGGTGTTGAAGTGGCACCACTGAGACATTACTTAAAGTACCCTTGAGGTGATAGATTGCCTGAGCCGCTTCACCGGCCCATCTATCAGGTGAGGAAAGGTGGTGATAATAAAAGTTGAGATAAACATGTCAAACCAAAATCACCCCAATCATCCCAGTCAGAAATACAAAAAGATGCTCAAATGATTTAATACTCTTTGAAACATGCTTGTGACCCAAACTGATTCGGGAAGTAGAGGCCTTTTGGTAAACTTTGCGTGATCCGCTCTTTGAAAGAGTGGTGAACCACAAGCAGAATAACTGCCCCATTAAATAAAGTTAGCCTGTCCTTTACAGCTGAAGGGTGATTAAGACGTTACTCCTAAAGCCTGGCAGCTGTTCAAGATATATTTTTCCAGCACACATATGACCCAGCCATGCAGTCTCCGCTGTGTATCCAACAATCCAGTGCCCGCAGACATTGGTCCTCATTCTCACAGACGGCTTTCAGGTTTCAGTGGATTAGTGAAACTCATCCAAGCATTTTTCAACAAGACCATAAATCTATAAATCTAAAGATGTGATCACGTTTAACCACAGACACGATACAGTGAACCAGATGTTACTGACGTTTTAGGTACTTGTGGGATCTTTTGAGTAAATCAAACTTTGGAGTTGAATTGAAGATCAGAATTTTAGGATTAACATCCCTGCAGAAACTTCGTGTCCTGTACATTAAATATGAATGTGAAGGCCCAGGAGTCACTGTCCTGACATGATAAAAAAAAGGCTCTGTAGTTTTTTATTGTTCGAGGTTTCTTGGGAGGAAATAATTTTCTGTGTTTGAGTTTTACCATTCAAAAACATGGAAGGACTGCATCAACAAATTCTGCGAGTTTAGCAGGAACTTCGTCTGACATTTTTCCTCACATAGCTTTCACTCTTTATTTGGACTTTTCTGCCTGCGGTGTGCGTGGCGGGAAAAAATGGGTCGAAAGAGGAAAAAGGAGTGTGGAGAGAACAGAGTGGGGCCCGCTGGTCCCCCCAAAATCCCTGTGTTGAATATAAAAATATATTATAGCATAATGTGTTCAGTATGCAAGCTTGAAGGAAACCATATGAAAAGATCCCAGACAAAGAGCCTACTGTGTTCCAACTGACCCCCCTCTCCTCTCCTCTCCTCTCCTCTCCTCTCTTCTCCTCTCCTCTCCTCTCCTCTCCTCTCCTCCCCTCACACCCACCATTTGTCTGCCTCGACCGAGTGAGAGAGAGAGGGGAGGTGAAAAGGGGGAGGTGTGTGTGTCTGCAGAGTGGTAGGAGCTGAAAAGGGGCAGTACACACCCTCGCTGCCTCACACAGCCAGACCCACCGGAGCACAGGTGAGCAGCATAACTAATCCAGCACACAGCAAACAGGAAGGAGCTCTGCATCCAGGAATCTGATCTGTGATTGCTGCAGACTTTGTCACCTGCAGCTTATCATATTTATCTTCACTTGGTAAGACACTCTTTTTGTTTGGAGAAGGAAAGAGAGAGCGAGAGCATGGGGAATGCAGTGAGCTGAAATAAGAGCGGAGGGAAACTTTGAAAGTCTTTGTTTGAGTAGATGACAAACATCTGTGGCTGCTGTTTTTCCCCCTCGGTGCGGGCTGCAGGCTTGCAGAGGAGGGTTGGGGGGAGGGGGGGGGGGGGTTGGCTGGCTACATTAGCAAGCGTGGTCACTGATATTCAAGCCTATTGTCCTGACTGTGTGGAGCCTGCTGTGCAGCCAGGTTATAGACTAGACCTGCACTGTGTAACATTAGAAGGTGTATCCAATTAAAGTCCTGGCTTGAGACTGTATTCACTTCCATATAAGTAATTGCTTCCTGTTAACACAACAGGTGAGGGCCATTAACTTCTTTACAAGGAATCAACATGGGGTTTGTTCAGCCATAGGTTACAATATATATATATATATATATATGTATATATATATATATATATAAGTAAATGATACTCCTTTTCTTTTGCTGTGACAGAAGATGCTTTGAAACTGCTTCTTGTCAAATGCCTTAATGTAAAAAGAACAACCACAAATAAGTATTAATGATACCTGCAAGCATTTCACATTATAAAAAAGAAAAGTGCTTATCCATTATTTCTTTGATGTTTTAACAGTTTTCAGATTATAACTGATTGTTTTGAAAAGTTCCTCCCTGTTGGCACAGGATCATACACACCTACTTCAAGTATTTATCTTTGCCTCCTGAAGCTCCCACCTGTGACTGTGAGAGTGGGATGAGTAGCGCATGAAGCAGACACTTCATTACAAGGTTTTCTCCCTGCATGATTTATGATAGCACTCGAAGGGATCCTTTTAAAAAAGCAAAGGCTAATAGAGAGCGACGTTTGTGAGTTTTAATCGGAGACAGTGCCTCGCAATGTTTTAGTCGTCAGTCATCAGCCAGCACAAGCTGAGGCATGTTAACTATCACAGCCTCCTGAGGAATTATGAACCAGGAATGCCCATTTTGAAGCACTAGCTGAAATTATTTTGCAGGCTGTGAGGGCCCTTGAATGGCTCTTTGTCTGAGCAGGAGAGAGAGAGAGAGAGAGGGGGCAAAGGGTCCTGCTAAGGCTTTTAGCATTTACAGCTGAATGATTTGCGCATGCCAGACTGTAAAGGATCCAGGCAAAAGGCAGGAGATAGAAGATACACAGCAGCTCTGCCCCTGAGGGATCCAATCATAAAGGCTTACTAGTCAATGTTGTGACCAGATGCATCATTATGAGCTCAGTAACTGATACACTTTTACAGTAGGTGGAATGCACGCTCACCTGACACATCTCACATACCTCAACACATGTGCACCCAGAGCCACTGATGATGTACAGATGCCATACCTGAGGTGAAAATGCACGCAGTGGATGAGTTATTAGGTGGCTGACATACTTTCTACAAGTTGGCTATTGATGCAGATGTGTAATAAATGTAAAGGACAGCGGTCACGATGGACAAATGAATGATTAGAGTTTGTACGGCGGCCAAGGCAATTTCTCCGGTGCGTCATCACTATGCGAGACATGCCTGCAGAGAGCTTTGGGACAGATTTGCTGTCTGCGAATGAATCTTGACGAGGTACAGGAACTTTGTGATTACACACTAAAGAGGCCTACGGGCCAAACTGTAAATTATACCCTTGATTGTGATGGTGGAGGTCAGTGGGTGGCACGGGGAGAACTGTGTGGGGGTGGAAACCAAGTGGGACAGGTGGGCGCTGTAAAAATACCTTTTTGAACTTCAATTCAAAGTAATTGGAGGTGAAGCGGTGGTAATGGTGGGGGTGACATCAGACTTCAGGTATGAAAAGTAGATAGGAGTTGGAGTGGAGTAGATATCCCAAGTTACACCCAAGCTGCATGTTAAACAGAACAGGACGAATAAAAAAACTGTGGCAGATGCAGATTTCAACAGTCCATATGGTGGTGTTTTGTTTTGTGAGCCACAGTCAAATCTGCATCTTTGCTGTTGTCAATTTTAAGTGTCCTACATCTGTTCTTTGTCTGGAAGTTAATAAATATTTGCAGACTGGATCAAAGATCCATATTTTAATCAATCTGGTGCAGCAGTGTGAGGACACATCCTCAACATGTGTTCACCTCTGTTCTCAATGATTACAGTAAACATGCGAATCAAGAAAATATCACCGTGCCTAATGACATGATGAAAACTAATCTAAAAAGACAGTGTTAGTTTCCAAATGAGATCCAGACTGATCCAAACAAGGGTCACACATCTGGTGGAATCAAAGAGCTTTTGTCAGAGTGTCTAAACAATACCAGCCTTCATCTCTTCTCACTCGACACCATCGCACCAGTTCTGTTAAATTTCTGGAGGATTTTTGTTTCTTTACAGCGAGGAGGCGGGGCAGTGTTTTGTTTGGGCTGATTGTGTTTGAGGGACCAATGAGCAGTCCTCCCACACATGGTCATGACTCAGCTGTCTCTTCATCGTGTCTGTACACAAAACACAGTCTTCGAGGGATGCCAACAAGTTTTACGGTGCTTGCACACCTGAAGAAAAAAACCCTGACTGTGAGCATGGTTGCTGTGCCTCTGAGGAATCTCTGGAAAGGAATTTAAAAATAATAATTATGTGTGTAGTTCCCTGCACAGGCCGCCTACTCCTGAGTGTTATAGTAGTGACTCAGGAGCTAAAACATGTGCAACCCCGATCAACTTCAAGGAGAGGCAAATCTGGACAAAGAGGTGCTGGTTTATCATTACACACTCTGCTCTTATTAACTTTGAAGGGGGAACATGACACACTGCTGAATGAAATACTTTAAAGGGTAAAGGAGGGTTCAAATCTTTGACTCTACTTCATACTGCATTGAAATCTTAAATCTACATTCGCTTCCTGTATTACATCCCAGATAAAGTGATATTTTTGGCTGGTTTAAAACAGATTTCCAACACTCAAACCAGAATGAATTGTGACCTTTTTTTTCCTTCTTTGGTGGCAACAGAGTTTATCACACTTAGACTTTTATAAAGGCTCATTTCCTTCTCCACCCTTTTAGCCTGGATACAGTTCAAAGTGAGAGTCCTGATCTTTATCTTCCAAGACAAGAGAATAAGAGTTTTGTTGAGATGTATGCTTTTTGGAAGTAAACCAGTGTTCATCTGATGCAGAGTATATTCAAAAATTCTTCAGACTACTTTTGCAGAAATCTGTTAAAAACAGTAGACTCTGTTGGCATGAAGGTCAAGTCTTTTGGGCTACTTTCTTGAAACCGTTATGGACACTGTTTTAAATCCTGTATAAAGCAATGGGTTGAAACTCCATTATACAAAGAGCGATGATGGAGAAGTTGTGGGTAATTGAAACATCTGGCTTTTGTTTGCTTTTGTTGTAAATGTCACATTTGCATAGCATAATTAGGGAAAAGTTTATCTAAATGGTTTTCACTTTTGCATAACTGCATTTTAATCTGCATATTTCTCTTTTTTTTGCAGGTGGTTTTCGTACAGAAAATGAACACAGAGAATGATTAGCTGAAGTACCGTGACCTGCCATCCATTGATCAGTCAATTTAAGCATTTTTTTTCCTCATTTAAAAAAAATCTGGCTGAACAACCAGAACATACTCATCTTTTCTCCCAGAAACAAAACTCAAAATCAGAATGGTGGAGCTGATGACCACAGACTTGCTGAATATGGGACAAATCCTGAGCTGTAGTGTGCTGATATGTTTCAGTATTAATCAAGACTGAGCCACCAAAAGAGATAAGAACTTTCCTTCTCAATTGTGGTTTTGTGGAAAAAAAAAAAAAAAAAAAACAAAGAAAGAAATCGATTATCCAGCTTCATAGACCGTATCTGGCTTTAATGTATGTGAAATAACAAAGGACACCAGAATAAAGCAGCTCTAATTGAATGCGTTTGAAAACTGAATGCAAACCAGCCTCTGGCATGACCTTTCCAGAGTGAAATGTTATTCCTCACACGCACCTAACAGCAGGAAGCTGCCATATACACAGTTCCCCTTCACGTCACTGTAAAGTTATGATCTCTAAGATAAAGGGCAGATCCCATTCTCTGAAAGAAAAGTAAACTGCGGGGCAGGAGATTAGGGTGCAGACACAAAGCATATTTCGGTGACCAAAATAGAAGAAGAGGAAGAGTAACATCTGTGAAAGCAAAAAGGAGTATTAGAGAGATGCAGATAGAGGAGCTCGGACTGTTTCTCAGCACTCTACGCCTGCTTTTTAACAGAGCACAACAAGCTTGTGCAATTTTCGTGGCAGTTGTCCATGGGAACTCATCCAAGGCACATTGGGGCTGACCCTCCTGGGAGGTCCTGTTAGACAGACAATAATACTTCATGAAGACTAAAGTAAGAGCACACTTCTTCCATCAAATTCCAGCTGACTACGGGACAACGTTTGGAGGGATTATTGCTGAAAGAGAAGCCATGACCGGAAGCAGCAACCTGGAAAGCTGAACTACTACTTTTCCTCATCCTTTTTGTGTATTTTCTTTCAACTAACTCACTGCCTGCCAACAAGGAGTAAAACTTCCATCTTTCTACTGGAGTGACAGTTTCTTCTTATCGGGACAAAAAAGATTGAGCTTACTGGAGCTTAGGCATCTTGTTGTTGGAATCCGATGGAGAAGGGACATACGTCTGTCAGGAGAGGGGTGAGCTGGAGTCCGGGAGGAGTGAGGAAACCTCTCCAGCTAACACAAGACACCCCAGGGACAGACTACAATGCATCATGGGAGAAGACGGGATTCAACAAAGAACACATGAGCCGGAAAACAAGTAAGTGTTTGTTTATCCTGCAATTTCTCTTCTTAGTTTGGTACCTTAGCAGCAGCAAGAAAGTGTATCTCTACTTACTTCATAACATAGAAATGTAGCTGTAAATACATTTCCAGAGGTCAGTTTGCTGTGCTGTTTTAATGCTACTATGTGGTTTAGACGACAGTCTATCATTACACCAGAAAATCTATAGCTGAGAAGGGCAGACAGCAGAGGCAGTTCAGACTCGTCAGTGCAACCTGACACAGTGAAATGCTCTCTGGAACATCTGTTTCCATGCCGTAAAAACACAGGCTGCCGAAGCAGCAATGGAAATGCAATCACTGCTAAAGGGCTGTTGTAATATACAACAGAGCCTCTGACAATAATGGGCATACTTGCGGAGAAAAGCTGTTTCAAAACTTTTTTTAAGCTCTTCTTTTTACTTTCACAGCTGTCAACGCCCAAAGAAGTACAAAATGAAAGCGTTTGCACACCATAATAAAACTAAAACCTGTTGTTAAATAGCAATGTGGAAAAAACTGAAACAGCATATAGAAAGATAATTACCTCAGGGTGGGTACTAGTCTGTCAGATGTACTACTCAAAGTGAGTAAAAACACATTGTGCGTTGTAACCGAAAGGTCATGGCCATCAAATAATTGTTCCTGATATGAATCTATAGCCTCTCTACTTCCAACATTCTTCCTATCACTCATTACCCACTAATTAGTTTCCTTAAATGGCCACCGAAAACAACACAAAAGCACTGATAAAAAAGTCGACTACTCCTCTGTTGAGACCTTACGTAACGCCCAATCGTAACAATATGAGCAGCGGAGCTTGGTTTCCACCTCCGAGCCAGTCTTTTATTTCTCCCATGGGATCCACTGAGAGTTTAGGTCACATTCAGTCTGGTAAGATCCCAGGACCTCTGTTAATCCTTGTCTTTCCATACCGCTTCACACATCACCCACGGGGGCCGGTGCTGTCATCCCGCTCACCCCGCAGCCATCACCCGGAGAAAGATAACATCCGACAGGGTAATCTGACCTTTGATACACAAATGCAGGGTTGGCCCCCCTGTCTTAAATCCTGCTGCTGTGGGGGGGGGGTTTCCTGTCTGCTCTCACCCACACAGTACAAAGGGATGGGACGGAGGGCAGAGAGATGAGGTAGAGGGGATAGGAGTGGTTGACAATATAATGCAAAGGCTTTTGCATCACTGAGGTTCATCTCTCCTGGAGGACAGGAAATTCCTGTCCTGCTCTTGCAGGTTGGAGCTTAGGGCCCAGAAGGTTCAAAGAGGGCAGACACTTGGTTGGAGGGAACGCGCAATAAACCCACATGGTGATATCCTGACCGACATGGAGGGCAGTAGAGGTCAGGCACTCGAGCTCTGGTGTCTCAGCGGTCTAATCCATAACATGAGCTCGAGTATCTCTGGGTTGTACTTCAAAGATTCCAACAAGCTTCAGAACACTTCCTTGCCATCACAGGACATTAGACAGAGATAAGCTGCTCAATACTTACCATTGATTGGACACCTCTTCAGAACTGTCAAACAAAGTGGAGTCTCTGCACAGCTGCTGCAACATCAATACCAACATGACAGAAGCTTTTCTTTCTCTCAAAAGCACGTCTGTTTTTATAATTAGTGAAAAGCCTGTGGAGGTGGTTAGTGCAGATTTTGGAAAAGTGAAACAAAGCTGGAGGCTGAGTGACAGACAGCACAGCCTCCAGCTACAGGCACCCTCCTCCTTCCCTCCCTGCCTGTCTGCGCGCTGGAGAAAAAGAAATCCGATCCCGTGTCTCACTTCAGAAAAGGGGGTGTGAGGCTATCAGACACAGTTAAATTGAAAACTCTGGTGGAAGTACTGCAAAACAGCGGAGCTCTGAGTTTTGACATGAAAAAGGTAAGGGATTAGGCGCTACAGTGGATCCAGCAGGATAAGCAAACTTTGAGAACAACTCAAGAATTGCTTGGATATTTTATAGCCTCGAATTACAACTGAGAAGCAGCTTGTGCTTGTCTATTTCGTGAAGAAATATGACCTCTTACTGGTAGTGTTGTTTTTGTAATTGAAGACCATAAACTTCACCTTATTTTTTCCCCAATAACTGAAAAAGTTTTGTGCTGTCTGTTGAATTTTTGGTGTGATCAGTTCATCATGTGTTCTGTCATTTGTTCAAATCAGATTAATTTCAATGTATTGGTTGCTCTTTAACATCCCTATTTAATATAACAACTAATATAATGGTTTTCTATAAATTACTATCAAATTAAATTTTTAATAAGGTTTGATGATATGAGGAAGAGTGGTAAAAAAGATAAATAAAAATCCACATTTAATCAAAAGAAAAAGTTTCACTTGTATTCTGGTTACTGATGGGATTTGCACCTGTATGTTACATGATAACAGAGCTGGCTCCCACTCAAGGTAGATGTTTATAGTCAGGACATTTCATTTCAAGCCTCACTGCTCTGGTATATTCAGGTAGCATGAATTATAAACAGTAAATAGCTAATAAAAAAGGGGACCTGTGGTGGTGTTTCCACTCATTGACATCATTGATAAAAGGCACTTACTATACAGTCAGTACCTGATGTTTCATTTCTCTGCAATAGTCTATAAAAGTAGGTGATTTATGCTTGTGTCAATGGTGCTGAGAGGACTGTTGTTTAAAAGGCTGTGTGATAATGCTTTTATCCTTGTTACACCACCACAAATATGTAATTTGGATGACATATCTCGATTGGGTGTCGGCTTGAGTGATTTAGTTGATACTGATGCATTTCTTCGCATATAGAAGCATCATCATCATCATGATCAGACCTTATAATTTGTGTGTAAATGCACTGCGCTGTTTATAATCCACGTGAGCTGTCGAGTGCATGTTTAAAAACAATTACATAAAGATGAGACATCAAACATATGCTCTTGAACTTTAGCTGGGTTTATATAAACGGAACTCAAGGGTACCTCACAAAGAGTTAATTCAATTACTGTGAGGGCAGACTTAGAGTCTGTAAAATCAATGGCAGATGCATATTATTCCTTTTTACTGGGGGAATTATGATGTTAGCTTTATACTCAGTGCCAGGAAAAACTGCATGCAGAATCAGTTCTGCAGGACAGCTTTACAAGTGATTGATTTATGCGTAATTATTGTGATTGGCACATGATTACGTCAAATAATGTAGCTGTCTGGATCCATCACCTTATTAAATGAATATAGAATCATGGCTGTGCTCGCTGTGTAAGAAACATCATGAAGGGACATTAAATATCTTCCAATAGTCAAAGTAACATGAATTGGATGAATAATCTACCAGATGTGTCGTCATACTATTTATTCTCCGTGAAAATGTCCATTAAAGAGCCTTCAGGTTTTTATTATAGCTGCTGCTTTGGTTATCCTCTTATGAACTTTGAAGTATGATGTAATCACTATTTTTAAGATGGGAACACTTGATTGTATAGTATGTTTATAGACAGCAGTCAAACATTTTCTTTTTGGAAGCTGTAGATTGTAAAAATGGTCTATTAAGGGTTTGAGCTGCAGTATTGCACAAATTAACTGCAGAGAGAAACCAAAGGCATGCTGGAAGCGAAGGCAGGGAGTTTTCTGAGCGGTGGAGGAATGCTCAGGGAGGGACTACTGCAGATGGCAGAGGAAATAACTCCGTTGCCTGGAAGGGAGCTCTTAAGCTCAGAAAACAAACTATGAATTTTAACACAGATAAGTTTTTTCTCATAATTTCACAGTCATCAGCAAACTTGCAGAATCAGTGCAAGACAGTGATTGGCAGCAATTTGTTGTGTTACTGCAGCAGACGTCGACTTAGATCTTTTTTTATTTACTTCCGTCAACAAGCTTTGTCTCTCTGTAAAAAAATTATTTCAAATGTTTCTTTCTCTTACTCTGTTAGCTCACTGTCTACAACTCCAGTCTGCTGAGTCAAATGTCCACAAAGCCTTATTTTTCCTGCTAGATTGTTTGGAATCAAAAGCACCACAAAGAACAATCAGAAACATATGGTGCAGAAACAATTATGTGGGTTTTAAAAAGAATAGTCGGTCCCAGACTTGTTAAAAAATGTTCCTTACTAGTTCTCTCTATTTGTAGATAAAAGCAGTTTGGTGAACTTAATTCGATGATGAGGGCATTGTCTGTGCACAGTAGCATGTTGCTAAGACCACGGAAGTTTGAGCGCCTTTTATCATTAAAAAGACATCTCTATATGACATTGAACTTTCTGTCCCTTTTTTTCTGTCTTCAGATCTGACCAGGAGTGCCAGTTTATCAGAGAAGGAGCTGAAGGAGGCCCGTGTCAGGAGTCAGATCATCGCTGCTCAGCTCACCATCCCTTCCAACTCCAGCTCTAGAGGCGTGCAACTCTTCAACCGACGCAAGCAGAGAGTCAACGCCTTCACACTGGAAAGCTGTGGAGAGGGGTCAGAGGAGGACAAAGCTGAGAATGTGAAAGCCGACCCTTCGTCCAACAAACTAACATGGGCAGAGAGGAGCAGTGAGGAGAAAGACAGAGACCTGAACCTGAAGAATAGCGCTCCCAAGCCACTCTTCTCACCAACTGTGAGGGTACAGTCATTTAGTGATATCATGGATGAACCGGGTAAGGATTTCCACAAAGAAGAAGACATGGAGGACAGTGTGATCCAGGAGAGACACTTCCTCCCTGTCAAGGAAGAGCAGGAGGAAGATGAAGAGGTAGGAGATAAAATTCAAGAGGAGATAGAGAACAACGTCAAGCACGAGATTCTCCCACGAAGTAATAACAGTGAACCTGCTGAAGGGGAAGCAGAGATAAATGGGGGCCACACGGGGCCAGTTTCTGCTGGAAAGCTCAATGGCTGCCACAGTACCTCTGGACCCACATCCAAGCAGGCGACCGCCATCACGAATAGAACTGCCAGGCCCTTTTTCTCACCGCCCACAGTACAGTCTCTGGAGGTAGCGAGTCCTGACATGGACATCCCCCCTCCTCCTTCCTACTCCACTCCTCCTCTCCCTGCTTTCACTGTCCCCCAACCTGCGGTGTTCTCACCTCCACCTCCGCCACCGTCTTATCCCACACCTCCTCTACCGGCCTTCACAAACCAACCCCCGCAGACCTACTACTCCAGTCCACCTCCGATGTCTCCTGTTATGTCCCCTTCCTCTCCTCCACCATCCCATTTCCCTGTTTCTCAGTTCCCACCCATACCACATTATGGCCCTCCCACAGCCCCAAAGCCCTCCACCTTTGTTCCCCAACCCACTGGAGACAGGAAGCTGATAACACCAATCAAAACAGGAATTCTTGAGGAGGGCGCTGCCAAGAGGGTGAGTAAGAAGTCAATGTTCACCTTCAAGGAGAAGCCAGTGGTAGCTCCCAACCCGGAGCTGCTCTCTCTAGTGCAGGGGGTGGATGAAAGGAAGAAACATGGACTCAGATCTGTGCCTGAACCAGCTTCTGAGGAAGAGTTACTGGCCCTGGGGGCAGAGGCCTCCAACTTCCTTGCCAAAGAAGAGGACAGGGCAGAGGGAGCAACAGCTCCGGAGTGGGCCTCCTCTCTCAAGAGCTCGAGGACCCGGCCCAGGGCAGATCACCAGCCAGAGCAGACCCTTACTAATGTGTCAGGAAAAGGGGCTGAGCTGTTTGCCAAGCGTCAGTCCAGGATGGAAAAATATGTCGTTCAGAATCAGAACGCTGGGCAAATGAGGTCTCCCTCTCCCACAATGTCTTTGCCACCATCTTGGGTTTACCCATCAAACATGCCTGGTAGGGTTAAGGCCATCGCTAAAAACTCTGACATGAGTGCTCAGCTTTCCCAGAGTCTAAAGGCCCAACAAGCAGTCAAGCAAAAACCGAGACAAAAAGCCACAGCAGCACCACCGCCAGTCCCCGAGCCGCCTCCTTTAGAGAATGGTTGCTCCAAGATAGAGATGGACCTGTCAAGGCACCGGCCCTACCAGCTTAACTCTTCACTCTTTGTCTTTAACCCAGTCAAGGACACGATTTCTACCCTACCCAGAGGGGCTCCACAGGCCAGGAACCTTATCCCCACTCAAACTTTCACCAGACAGACTTCCTTACCAAACAACCCTCCGTCTTACTTCAGTACAAAATGCACATCTCGTCAACTGCCTCTCAGCCCTACAGGAGGACCAGAGTACCCATCAAGTCCAGCCTCTGGGCTTCCAAGGATCAGTTCTCCTATGTCTACCTTTTCTCCAGAGCGAGTGTCCTCTCCTCGGCCTGGGGTTCAGGCACCGAGGCCCACATTTTCTGCCAAGAAGGCCGGGATCGCACCGCAGGTGTGGAGACCCTCTTTGTACCACTTTTAAGAACTTCCTTTACATCAGAGGAATTAGATATTTTGTAGCGTTTGAACACATAGTTGCAAAACTGAAACTGATTGTAGTAGGGCTAAAATTTTCTGCACTTGTTGTCTTACCTGTGTCTTCTTCTTGTGCCTTTTCTCAGTACCATCTCTTGCATTGTTGATATATTACAGGATGAAATCTTTTCATAGGGGAAATGTTGTAAAACCCACATTAGACTAGGCTAGACTTTGTCTTTGTCTTGTATGATTATCGAAGTGAGTGCATCTTAGATTTTCACTGAATATATATAATTGGTTTCTTCCACAGTAACGTCATCCAAACACCAGTAATTATCCTTACAAACTAAAAAACTGGGCCTTGGTGTAATTAAAATCAGCTGCCATTTCCAAAACCGTTCAAACACATCAAGCACTCGAAAGCTTCCATTTTCAGTACGTTTTAAAATATGATGAGAAACAAGCTCACACTTTTACCACTGGGCACCAGGGCGATGCTGCTTCACAAAGCACTTTAACAGATGGGCTAGCATCTGCTTTATGATCTACAATTTGCAATTTAATGCTGCTCACTGACATGAAAGTTGCAGCAAGAGAGCTCCTTTTATGTCTTTATGTCTTCAGGGTAATTTACTCTTCTTTCCAGCATGTTCCTCCAAGTATCTGGTGTGTGCTTGTTATTTTGGGGTTGTTTCAAATCTGCAGGCTGCATGCTAATTTGAATCATGGACCTACTGTATGTATTGTTTTCATGACTATAAGAAGTAATTCCTTCATCACTCACAGTTGTTTTACAGTACAGGCATTGTGTCTGTTTCCTATCATAAACTTTGATTCACTGCTCTTTTCTGCTGTTTTTCTGTCTATTATAACTGATTTTCTGTGTTAAACAGAATCTTTTCTTGCCTGATTAAAGCTTTCTGCTAACACTCTGTAGTGACCTCTTTTTCCCTGTTCTCATTCACTTCACTGGCTTCTTTCAGATATTTCTTTCGCTGTCAGGTGTTTGTTATTTCACTTTCCTGCCTTTCGTGCAATCGCTGCGAACACCTAAATGCTAATAAATTGCATGCCTCCTTTAACTACACATATCATTTGCAGCAGGATGCAGGTCTATTTCAGAACACAGTTTGTGACATTTAAAGTTCAAAAATACTTATTGTAGCCTTCCATAACAAAATATTTTACACTTTCAAAAGAATTTAATTTATGTGCCGTCGTGTTGAGATCTGAGCTGGTCTTGTTGGTCGAGGGTCATTGAGACACATGTTAGTGACCTTTGACCTGAGCCTTGTTTCTTCCAAAGAAACCATGAACTTTTCAAATATGACCACTAACATAAATCTTACAAGATTATAACTTCTCAGGATGCTAGTCGTTCAGATCATAACACTACAGACTGTCTTCATATTATTATCCCAGGCAGAGATAGTTGGCTCTTAATTAGTATTGGCTTAAGATGGAATGCTACCCTTGCTTCAGTGGAGTAACTTCATATCCCTGCAAAGGTTAACCACCTCAGGAAGGCCAGATGACAGTAACCTGAGAGAGACACTAAAGACTGGGCCTATATGTGCTTGTGGCCAGGCATAGTGAAGAAACACACGTCGAAGGAGGGAACACACAGTGACGCCCTGGCTGCTACCAGAGCTCACTAAACACACAAACACTATTCTATCAAAACAGATGAACCTCTTATAATTAGAGTGGAATTGGTTTGCTTTGTTTATGAGCATTTTGTCATAGTCAAATCAAAACCTTTCAATGCTTAATGAGGGTTACTTATATCAAAGTTGTACAAGCACTAAACTACAGTCTCTCATTTTGCATATTGATGTGTTGTATTTTTGTGTGTGTATGCTTCAAAGAGTTTTAAAAAGCATTATTTGTCATGGTCCAACAGACACCAGAGAAGTCCTCCCCTGCCGAACTTCCCAGTGAGACATCCACACCAGCCAGGACACCCAGTCTCACCAGACGTTTCAGCACCCCAGAGGGCCCGGCCACGGGCACCTGGACTTCCAGCCTCCGAACAAACCCTGCTTCTACCAGCATCTCCAGCTCCATCCGCTCAGTCACTTCCCCTGTGTCCTCTCCCAGTAGTACAAGATGCCAATCCCCTATGGCCAGTCAGAATACCCAATTTCCCGCTGGTACCTCCAATTCCACATCCAGACCTTCCCAAACGGCAACGGCCACCTCTCCATGCTCTCCTCCTTGGGCTTCAAGATGTCAGTCCCCAAAGGTCAGCCAGACCTCCACCATTTCCTCCATTCCTGCTTTCCGACCTCCCCAAACAACTTCTTCTCGTTCTCCTCCTTGGGGATCAAGATGCCAGTCTCCAATGGTGAGCCAGAATAACAAGTCCTCCACTGCGGTTTCCTTCTCTACATCCAAACCCTCTCAAACATCTACAGTCACCTCCCCATGCTCTCCTCCTTTGAGATCGCGATGCCAGTCCCCAGCACTGAGCTACAAAACACAATCTTCCACCATTCCCTCTGGTCCTACATCCAGACCTTCCCAAACTTCTACAACTACTTCTCCTTGGGGCTCAAGATGTCAATCACCATTGGTCAGTCCGAATAATCAGTCTTCCAGTGTGTCTATTTCCACATCAAGACCCTCCCAATCATCTACAGCCGCATCTCCCGTCCCTCATCCGTGGGGCTCACGTTCTCAGTCTCCTTCACTCTTTCAAACCAGTTTGCCCATCTCTGCCACTAAACCTTTGTACACAACCTCTGCCACCTCTCCTGTTTCCACACCCAAAGACAGTCACTGCATGTCCCCCATTGTTAATAGCCTAGACTCTAAAGCCAACCATCGCCTCCTGGCCAAGAACATCATCAATGCAGCCAAACGTAAAAACAGCCCCTCCCCTGGTGCGCTGAGCAGTCACAGCCACCCCATCTCACCTCTGGGAAATTCCCACCACGGTTATGACTGTCACAAACCACCCATCAGCCCCTTCCAGTCACGGGCGTTGGGGGCACAGTCTCCAACTTTCACCAGCCCTCCTCCCACTCCAACTCAGAGAATCTGCTCACCCGTGCGGCTCTACAACACTCGCTCCCTAACCGACTCTGATGCCTCGGTTGAGTCTGAGGACTCGGGACTCCGGTCGCCCGGCCTGCACTCCTACAACACCTGTCCTCGCGGCTGGGGCGGCAGCCTGAGGGTGAAGAGAAGCTCTGTCTCCACTGACCTGTGAGGGTGTTACTGGATGTTACCTAAAGCATCATTTCAGCTTTACTTTTGTGGCATTGGATCATACAGTAAAAGAGTTGAGAGAGACTGATATTAAATAACTTTGATTGCTGACAGACGACAGTATTTTAAGTATTTTATTTGACTGACATTCATCGTATGGACTGACAAGAACAAGCTTTTTACAAAACGCAGTTTCTGTGGCTTGTACGCTTCTAATACACCAAAAAGTGCAAAGACTCCAAATAACCAAAGATATCTGATTTTACTTTGAATTATTATTATACTTTTCACACTTTCACAGCAAGCACCTTCACAGTCACTATTACAGTCAATAAGTGTTCAGTGGAATATAAGTTTCAAATGCTTTTAATAAATTCTTTTAATATTTGTTGGTTTGCTGCAACTCAAAATGAGAAAAATTTCATTGAAAAAAGGGGACATGCAATGAGTGATATGTAAAAATATGGCTCAATTGTCTGTACAGTTCTTTGGTTGAGGGATTCGCATCATATTATATTACTAGATAATCAAACTTTACCGTGAATTCATGATGAGTATTGATGTAACCAATGTAGGGTTGAATGAGTTTCCATTATTTTTATGACAAACACAGTGATAGTGGGACACGTGCTATTTACACTACATGCATGGTGGCGGTATTCACTCCAGTTTATTATCCATTTTAACCAATGTACAGTAAATCATAGATATCGCAGTGCAATAATCACTTTGACACCGTGTATATATGTTGCTCTCAGTACTGAATTTGCTAAAATGAATGTAAGCTTTACAGACTGACTAACAAAGAATGAGAGAATAAAGGGAGTAATGTGGAGGTGAGATGGGGCATCGATACACCTGTTCAATGAAACACTGTTTCCATGTTTTGAAATGTTTATTGTTGCTTTTGCTGACCAAGAAAAGTCATACTTTTTTTTTAGCATTAGTGAGGACGTTCATGAGGAACAGATTAAAATGAGTAGAGAAGGTGTTGCATTTCCGTGGGAAAAAAAGGTTACAAGAATGTTGTATGTTGTGAAATTTTAATCAAAGTGTTTGTGAGAGGAAGAACGGAGGAATGATATGTATTTCAAATACATATAAGAATGTAATTTACATTCTGTTTAACTTCAAAAGATTTTTTTTTATACTTGAATGCACTTCTGTTCATTCCATTTCAGTGGCTAAATTGGCATTGTTTAACACTTGATTTTTCTCAAACAGATGTCATTTAGACCAACCCTGGACGATTTAACATGTTGACATGATGGTTGCAATTAGCTGCAAATGTGACTCATGCCAGCGTACTGTTGCAAATGTGGAACCATTCTACACCATTCCCACCTTGCCCAGTCCTGCACCAGCACAACGGATCTTCCCTTCATTCCCCGACCTGCAGGCCAAAAGCATCAGCACATTTCTAAATATTTAGTCTGTGTGTCTTCTGAGTGACAGAGACTCCTGCTACATGGTGACCTGGCTTCTTCTGCCAGATTCAGCCTATCACTGTCATGGATTGGTTTCCACCTGGGTCACCTCTGGACAGGCTGCACACGTCTGTTACATTTGCGTGTTCGCAAGCAGGTTGTTTGGGCTCTGATTGCATGCCTGCCTTTCATGAATACAGCTCAAGTTGCATTTCATTACTGTATGATTTCTGAACAATTTCATGCAAAATAAAAAATGATGACATACCAATCCAAACATCTTGTTGTCTATTGTTTTATACTTTTTCTTCACAACACCTTATCCTCAGAAATAGCAGTATAACTGAAAATTAATGGTAAACTGTATCCTCAATATTTTCCCTTTTTTATATATACATCTAGATTAAATGTGAAGTAGGTCATTGGACGCATAATATCAACTTCCACACATTCATACTGTTAAATGAGTGTTTTTAATTATTTAATTAACACACCCTTATTGCACACATGAAGTGTTAAGGTAAACTATGCAACATATGTAGGACAACAGTAACCCAGTACAGTGTCACCTAAAAACAGGTTCATATTTCATCTGGATCCTTAAAGTACTTTAACAGCCCCTCCGATATGGAAATGGTGTGAGGCTATTTTGATGCAGTTTAATAGTTGCAATAAGTTGTTGTGAAGAGACGATTTTAAGTCATAACAAGAAAAATGCAATTCAAAGAAGAACATTAAACTAATTAGCTTTAATTTATTGTTTATTCATATGCTGCTCACTGATGTCTATGCTCACAATTTGTTTATTGCTCAACCACCTCATTTGTGGTGAGTTATTTCTTTGGTTTTACTGCCATGTGTTGTGTTCGCTGTCAGCACAACATATGACATGTTTGTGGTGATAGTTAAGGGACTGGCATGTCCCAAAGAGCAGCACCCTGAGGTGAAAAGGAAACCAAGGCCACATTCATCACAGGTTCATAGACTGCCATCTGTAGGACTCCAGACAGAAGTTCAAATGAGGCAGCACTGTTAGGACACACTCTGTACATGCATCTGCCAATGTTTCAACACATTTCATATTTTTCAGCAATAGTCTCCTGTGTTCTTCAATAATTTACCACAGTAATACAAGTAGGTAAATTGCCTGCCAGTGGACAATAGCATTTTAGTGTCCCCAGTTTATCAAAGTTTGAGTGTGACATTTCTAATTGAACCTTTTCACTGCAGACACTTAAACACGTCATATAGGACAGGCACACGCAACAGTGATCATTAACTTCATAGCATTTAGTTATCAATTATGCATTATTATGCATGCTTTGATTATATTAATAAACACTGTTCTTTTCCTGCTACTATGAGTAAAACTGTCTTCCAGTGTCTATAAATATTTGCAGTAATCTTCATCCTCAGTTCCAGTATAGTAAGCATTGTGCAGACTGTTAACCTGGAAGCTGACTCACGTTTGATCAACAGATGCTTTGTCAGGAGAAAAGGTGACATCTCTACGTATCTCATTTCAGAATCAGAGGTGTGAGACTGAGCTTCACTTATGGTGCATACAGTCAGCGTTGGGATTCACAAACTGGGTAGCCTCTCTTACACAACGCCTCGCGTTTTAGTTTGTGCAGATTCGTGTTTCTTAATATGAAGTTAGGACTTGTATTTATTCTGTTTTTTAAATTATGGCCGATTTGCTGTGGGCGGGCAGGTTAACCATGTGGTCAGTAAAACGTGTTAATAAAACACTGTTGTAGATCATGCTCTCTCAGTTTTCCATGAATTGATTGATTAACCATCGGAGCCTCCTGCAGCACCGACCAATCAATCAGCACCGACCAATCAGCGCCGTCCAATCAATCAGCACCGACCAATCAGCGCCGTCCAATCAGCTCGTCATTCCCTCTGCGCCCCAAATCGACTCGGTTGTTCCTCGGTTTGTTTTCTACGCGGCTGCGTAAAGTGAAAACTCCTCCGTTCAGACACAAGAGGACGCGCTTGGGGTGAAAACGAGGCGAAAGTTATCGCGGCGGTGGTGTTTCTCGTTTTGACAGCAGGGGCTTGTTTTACAGCACAAAACAACAAGGATGAAGACTCAGCGACGATGCAGCAACACGGGTACAATTAGGGAGGTTACAGCTGAGAGTCCACCGGCTTCGTCTCGATCTCCCCCGCCGTGTACGAAGCGAGGGTGTCGCCGGGCGGCTTGAATAGCGACAGCAATGCGGATGAATGTCTGACTTAGTTAGGTGTGCCTGGATTTGTTGTTGTTGTTGTTGTTGTTGTTAGCTGCTAAATGCTAACTGTAGAAGTTGCGCGCTAGCTGGCCTGGCGAGGTGGAGATCACCAGCCACGTATGTTTGAGTCAGCCTCCTCGGTGGTGTCCTGCGAGTCAACTCGGGGTTGTTTAGCTGATGGAGCCAGCTAATCTCGATACCCGCAGGTCGAGAAGTGTAGTGTTGGCTAAACCTGTGAAGTACAAAGCGTAGGAGTTACTTGGCTTCCCGGTTAGCCTCCTCCGCCACCACCACCACCACCACCCTCGGGAGAATGAGCAGAAAACACCATCACTTTAAAGGAGCCGAAGTCAGCTGCTGCGTCAAGTACTTCTTATTTGGATTTAACATTATATTCTGGGTAAGTAAACGTCGTTGTTAAAGCGTTTATCGTTCAACTTCATTTAAAAAAAAAAAGAGCGACTGTAAATAAAGTCCGATATCATGGTTAAAGAGATCTGAACATTAGCTTGGCTGGTGTTGGGAAATCCCTCACTAGTGTGATTTAATTGAAGAGCATGGTTTGTTTATTGTTTGTTGTTGTTCTGGTTTGATTGTTGTTTACTTGTGGTACCTTGCATAACAGACTGCTCTGGATGGGGAAGTAATTCATTCTTCTTAAGTTTTGGACAGTGGTCATGTGTGATGTATCTTATATAACTAACAGGTTAATATACTCACAGTTAGTTTAAAGTACTAACTAACAGGTTAATATACCCACAGTTAGTTTAAAGTACTAACTAAGAGAGGTTAATATACTCGCAGTTAGTTTAAAGTACTAACTAACAGGTTAATATACTCAGTTAGTTTAAAGTACTAACTAAGGGAGGCTAATATACCCACAGTTAGTTTAAAGTACTAACTAACGGAGGTTAATATACCCACAGTTAGTTTAAAGTACTAACTAACAGGTTAATATACTCACAGTTAGTTTAAAGTACTAACTAACAGAGGTTAATATACTTAGTTTAAAGTACTAACTAACAGGTTAATATACCCACAGTTAGTTTTAAAGTACTAACTAACAGAGGTTAATATACTCACAGTTAGTTTAAAGTACTAACTAACAGGTTAATATACCCACAGTTAGTTTAAAGTACTAGCTAAGAGAGGCTAATATACCCACAGTTAGTTTAAAGTACTAACTAACGGAAGTTAATATATCCACAGTTAGTTTAAAGTACTAACTAACAGAGGTTAATATACCCACAGTTAGTTTAAAGTACTAACTAAGAGAGGCTAATATACCCACAGTCAGTTTAAAGTACTAACTAACAGAGGTTAATATACCCACAGTTAGTTTAAAGTACTAACTAACAGAGGCTAATATACCCACAGTTAGTTTAAAGTACTAACTAACGGAAGTTAATATATCCACAGTTAGTTTAAAGTACTAACTAACAGGTTAATATACCCACAGTTAGTTTAAAGTACTAACTAAGAGAGGCTAATATACCCACAGTTAGTTTAAAGTACTAACTAACAGAGGTTAATATACCCACAGTTAGTTTAAAGTACTAACTAAGAGAGGCTAATATACCCACAGTTAGTTTAAAGTACTAACTAACAGGTTAATATACCCACAGTTAGTTTAAAGTACTAACTAATGGAAGTTAGTACTAACTAACAGGTTAATATACCCACAGTTAGTTTAAAGTACTAACTAAGAGAGGTTAATATACCCACAGTTAGTTTAAAGTACTAACTTTCCCTTCTTTTTTCATACCTCTACTTATCCTGACGTCTTTTCTCTACTGGCCTGTTGGCAGCTGGACGTTTTCCTTTTTCTGAAACTTGGTCCATTAACTTTTGGTTATTATTTGCAAGTAAGTCCAAAATATTATAATTTTAGATATTTAAAAGTTTCGAGCTGCATAAAGAAAACCCATGAAAATAGTTAGATTTTCTGTGAGAGTCGTCCCTTCTCTGACCCGGTCGGTCCTGATTGTTTGACATCATGGAGTTTAGTTTGAGAAATGGCTTGCGTCTCCTCCGTATTGTTGGGGCAGTGGCAAGTGATCCCACATCTCCTTTATAACAGCCCCCCCTCATCCACCCCCCCCCCCCCCCCACACACACACACAGTCTGAAAAGTGTCTCTGTTCAGTCTCCCTGTCTCCCTCACCCCTCCCGTCTCACCCGTCTGCATTGCCCCTGTGCGCCTGGTGTAGTACAATGTCTGTGGGTGAAGGAATGGCGTGTCTGTCTGCCCCGGAGGGTCTTCCCACACACAGTTGGGAGGAAAAGGCCACACGGCCTGAATGCCACCCAGCCCTCCCCTTTTCAAGCACCCCCTTTCACTCCCTCCACCACTATAGTGCTCATTCGCTGCAGGACAGCATTGTTCCTCCTCACTCACACACCCACGAACGCACAAAGAGAGATGGTGAGAGCAAAGACTAGGGGTGGGTGGGTGGGTGGGTGAGGGGTTGGGGGGTGGGGGGGGATCTGTGTTTTCTCCCGTCGCACACTTGCCCTGTTGGACCCGCCAGGTACATCGGATCCACAGACAACTGGCTCCCTCCTCATTCCTCCCAACTTTCACCACCACCTCCTCATTCCTCCACACCCGTTCAAAATATTTGTGATTACCCCATACCTCACGGGGATTTTGTAAACGGAGGTAATAAGAACTGACTAACAGGACACAAGTCAGAGTTTTGTAAGAGAGGATGCCAAAATACAATTTTCAATTGGCCACACAAATACAACGTGCTTTGTAATTCAACTGGATGGAGCAATCAACCAGGAAATAGTGAGTCATAGCGCTATAGTGTTGTGTCTGACTCATATTGTGCTCTTTCAGAGCGTTTGACACTCAGGCCAAGCTAACAGTCTTGTGTCTGAGCTTTCTGTTTCTGTGAAACTGTGGAACAAGTTCCAGCTCGCTGGCTGTAATCACTAGAAGATGTTCTGCTCTCGTCTCTGTGCTGCGCAACTGGATTTGACAGACAAGCCACTGCATTGCTGAAATGGAGAGAGATGGAGTTTACTCTCCACAAATCAACCCATTTGTCTCTCCTACAGTGATCTTGTCAGGCTTGAAAATGCTGGCTAAATTGAGACGAAATACTTGTAAGGCCATAAATATTGTGAACAAAACGGACCAGTCCAACCCAGGGCTTGTTCCTCTGTGTGAATTCTTGCAGTGGCCGAGCTTGTTGTTGACAGCCAGACATTCTCACCCAAGTACAACAACACACCTTCTCCCGTCCTCACAATACACCCATTTCTCACGTCCACTTAATTAATCACATTTTCTGCTCGAGCTGCTGAAATGTTTGGAGGCTCCGCGCGCTGTAATTAAGAGCTTGTTAAGCTGCAACTGAGTTGCTGAGTCGGTTGGAGGCAGACTGAGAGTTATTAGCCAACTACATCTCCAAAGCTTCTTCACATTTGGCACCAGAGCGCACGTTGGATGGTCGCGTCACATGTGGACAGCTGCAAAGAACCAAGTGTGAAGGCGGTCTTTTGGTGACGCGCCACGTTTTGAGTGAGTCGCGTTCCCACATACGTCTCCGATCTAATTGCTAATTCAAATATTGATCAGACACAAGATATTTCGTCGCCTGTTAAAACGTCCAGTCTGGCTAACCAGACTGGACGTTTTAACAATTTTCTGACACTTTCTTGACAAAACACTGAAGGATTAGAAATCAAGAAATAATCAGCAGATTCGTTGAGAAGAATAACTTTTATTCAAAGCCCTAGTTTATCGCCTAATGGACCTTTCGAGCACAGTTGATGTCGGGATCCAAGACAGGGCACCAAATAACAGCTATTTTCCCGTTTTCTATTGCTGTGTTCCCCGATTAATATAAAATGTGAGCAGGGAGTCGGAGCCCTCACAGGGGGGATTTTTCTTTTCAGTTTTGTTCTGATTGCTATTCAGTTCTCAAATGCACTCCGTCTCAAAGCTGTACACGGTAATAGATTTGAACAGGACTTATCCTTCTCTCGATTATAGTCCCAGTCCAGACTGTATAGTTCGTTCTAGTCAGACATGCGTGTGTTAGACCTGAGAAGTGCCACTACGTTGGAAGTGTCTCTGTGTTGTGGAGTCAGACGAGCTTCACATTTTGTTTGCCCTCTGCAGAGAACAACCGTGTTCACACCATCAGACACTTCAGATATGCCGTTTTGTTTGCGAGTCACTGAAAGGGGGGGGGGGGGTCACACTTATATTTATTTGTCTGTGTGTGTGTGTGTGTGTGTGTGTGTGTGTGTGTGTTTTCAGGAAGTGGGGAGCTTGATTTGTCTGCTGGTTAGTTGAGGTTAATGGGATCAGCTGGCTCGGGGAGGCGTCCTCTCAAGTGTTGATAATCTCTCTGTCCACACGGAGAGGAAACCCTCGCTCTATCACACTCGCATCCCACAGCAGCACTGGACAGAAAACAAATCTTGATTTGAACATCAAGGCGGATACATAGACGTCTAGTTCCAGACTTTACAACGATAAACTATATAAGTACTGTGATAAAAACACATTGATTAGATAGAAAGAAGTAAATAATCAGAAGAAAGGGAAGCAAATTTCCTTCTATTGCAGCTGGGACTTAAATTAACAAATTAAATGAGTGTTTTTAAAACATCTAGCCCCCAAACAAACAAGAAGCAATGAAGTGTAAAGTAAGCCAGAACTAATAAGGGTTTTATCGCTTAGTTTCTGAGAGATACAAGCAGATAAAAATTAGCATTTTTTTTTTGTGTGTGTTTATCTACTAAAAAGCTCAGCTTGTCTGGAGATATTTTTGTCTCAAGGTGGCTTTGATGGAGTTCAGCACAGGTGGTTTGTTTCACTGCCACAGACTGACCTGACTTAATCTTGGGCTGCCCAAATTTCACTGTGGGAAAAAGTTAGATAAAAAGCATGAAACGCAAGCACAGCTCAAAGGCAGGTTCAGTTCTGATTGAATGTACTCATTCAATCAGAACCTCATTGTCCTGAGAGGGAAGTTCGATTTGCAGATAGGGCTTAAAAAAAGAGTAAAAACACATAATATGAGCTGTCATTACATGCTGAATAGTGTGTGTGTGTGTGTGTGTGTGTGTGTGTGTGTGTGTGTGTGTGTGTGTGTGTGTGTGTGTGTGTGTGTGTCAGGCTTCAGTAGCAGATTGAATTTACTGGTAGTTTGAGGTAACGGTAGGTCAAATCAGTGCACTGATCAAAAAAAAAAAAGAAAGACATCAGAAATTGGATTTTTGCTTAAACGTACAGTTTTAAACATGGTTTTGTTCAGCATTCTGTCCTCTCCGAAAGTGGCTGTGAAAGTTAATTTGTACTTTATAAATAAAGTTAAAGGAAATGGTCCCTGAGAGAGAGAGAGAGAGAGAGAACCAGAAATACTGGAAAAAATAGTAAGCCAAAATAACAGGCTTGCAGGCATAGATACACCCATCGCCATCTGTATCACTTCAAGGTCGCTTCAAGCTGTGGCGGTGGGAAATGCAACTTCATGTGCTTTCAAGTACTTTTGACCGGAAATAATAACAAAATTGGCCATATAACAGAAGTACTTTTCTGGTGTCTGACTGGTGTTTTGTTTGAGAAGCACTGGAGTGAAGAAGCAATTTTTGTCTTTCTGCTTTATTGGTTAGTTCACAATAGAAAAGAAACAGGAAAAATGGGAAAAGAAAGGGGGGAGTGCCCTACTGAACCAAGGACATCTATTGTTGATTTGAGAATTGACCTTAAAAAGGTTATTTCTTTTCAATGCTTGTAATTTACTTGAAATACCACATGACCAACAGTGTGACACATGGTATAAGAAATATCTCCACAACACATGCATACCTCTTGAAGGGCACTAAATTCTAGTTACATTCTTACTGAAATCCAAGTTATTTTTCATCATCACTGGCTAATTATAACAATTTCCAAAGTTTCCTAAGCGTAGCAGTGCAGGATATTAACTGTAGTTAAATAACTCCCAGCTGTTGTGTCTGCCACATATTCTTCATCAAAGTCTAATAAACTCTTACAGGTTTCCTGTTGCGGACCGAACAATGGGAGTTAGACAGGAAGAATAGCAGTGAAATGTTGTTGGTCATGTATGCACTAGAAAATGTCTACCTTTGGACAATACAAACAGTATTTTCAAATGTATATAAACAGATTTTAGTCTGTCTTGTTGGGCTTCTGTAAACCAGATTAGTGTAACTTCCCCGTGGGACTGTTACAAATTGGGGATCAAATCCTCCCCGATAGTGACGGCATATTCTTTGCATTTTAGCATTTTATTTTGGGAATTAAAATTGAAACCATTTTGCTGAACATTTGCGGTCCACTTCCTGTTGATGACCTCTGGGAATTTTGAACACTAAAGGACATTTTAACGCAACATTCATTTTGGTCTCTGTCTGAATCATTGCATTTAAAAGAAGGCACGGGTTCAGTTAAGCTTTTTGTTTCTCCTAAGAACAATTGTTCATAGGCTTCATCCTTCGAAAAGTCTCGGCACTGAATTAGAAAGCAGCAACAGTCACAAATCAGAGCTAAAACGTCGTACCCTGTTAATAACACATACAGGTGCTGTGTTGTCCAACAAGGATTGGTAACGGTTGATGCACTGACGCACAGACATCTTTTCTTTTTTTTCTTTTTTCCATTTGAAAATATCTTCACACATCTGTGTGTGCTGCGTAACACTGCCAACTGAACTGTTGGCAAATACAACTTGAAAAGTGCCCTATGACGTTTTCTGGTAAACAAATAAAAGTTATGTTTGTGTTCAGTGTTCCTGACGTCTAACGAACATGAAATGCATTTCCCTGCAAATCTGCATTATTTGCATGCATGTTTACTAGCAGCAGTCTTAGGTTGCCCTACCTTTGTTGGCACATTTACTGCTTTTCTTGTCACACTACTGCCACCTATAGATTAGTGGAATAGTTTAAAAGTAGTAATTGTACTGTGGCCCAATCCCAATCTGCAGACTCACGGATTGATGGACTTTGCTGTACGTTCCCGGGAAATCTACGACGACTTAGGGCCGTCCCAATGTCAAATCCTCAAATCCGTGAGGGCACTGATGCAGACATTCTGAACCCTTCATGCTGTAGTGAAAGGGCCTGGCTACTTGCTGCTTATTTATTGCACGTCTGTGAAGTTTATTGTATTCGTAAATCAAACGTCTGCATTGGATTTACTTAAAAAAAAAAGAAAACGTTTGTGTTTGTCCTACAGTGGCGATTGTCAGATAGATTCTGGATGTGTGGACGAGGGTTTGGTGCTTGGGTTTCATGGGGTGGATATTGGGATGGGGCCGGTGTATCACATCCTCCGCATTCTGCCGAGGAACCCAGTCATGAAAATGATTCCATAGCACCACAAGGTGTCAAAAACTCCACAGGGTTACCTCGAGGCTTGTTGCATTCTGTGAATGACCATCATTTTGGTGTGGTTACATTTTTTGTGTGTGTAAGATTAGAGCAGTGAATTGTTGGACTAACATGCATTTCTTTCCTCTCCAAATTTTGGAAAATGATGAAACCTATTTTACCCAAATAACCTTTAAGATTTTAATGCAAAATTTGTCAATTTATTATTTACATTTTCATGTATTGGAAAATGAAGGAACCATCTGAGGAATAAGCAGCAATTGCAGCAGTAACACTTTAAAATTGAAGCCATTCTTGAAAGACCTAAATGTTACCAATCTTAGTTAAATGTTTACACATTGGCAGGATTGTACAATTTTCATTGCTTTAGAATGAATGCATATGTTATTGTCCATGTTGTATCATAATATCTCAGCTGGTGTGTAGTTTGATGCTGTTAAAAGTGTTCTTTGTCACTGCTTTCCTTAATCTACGTGGATTATCTAGAGTCAGAGGCTAAATGCTGTAATACTCCCGCTCCCTCAGTCTAATCTCTCCTACCTGATGCCCGCCTGCTTACCTTGACTCTTCCTGCGTGTCACTTTCCATCTGAAACTACCACACCCTTCACTACAGCCACTTACGTAACTACCAGGCCAACCCTGCAGGAGCCTCCGTCCCTCTTCCTCCCCCTGCTGTTGTTGTTGTTGTTTGCCATACTGTCACGTTGGTCCTGTTATGTGTGCTGCCATCAGTTTACCTGCTTCCCCCGATTTAATCAGCTTCCTAACAAAATGATTTAACACAATTTGAATGGAGCTATTATATATCCGGCTCTACCATCAGCGTGTGCGTCAGTTAAGTTCATTACCATCCCAAATCTCTTATGAATGACATTTTGTGGCAGCTAAGCAACAGATTAGACAATAACATTATATTGGTAAACCCACATGAGCAGAAATTGATGAATATTCTGACATGCAGTCTGATTCATTGAAGCCTTGCTGTTGTTTTTGGTCGTGTTGTATCTTTACAGTGGTGTAGTAATGCAGCCATATCTTACACTCACCTCTCGCTTTTTTGGTATGTTTAAACTGTGAGCCCTTCATTAATCCATCACTGGGATGGGAGGCTAATACCGCAGGGATTTACCTTAACTCTCAAGGTATCAGATCCTTTAGCCTCTTAAGCGGCCCAGTGCAATGTCTCTAACCTGCAGTAAGCTGCATATGTAATGATTCACCGTGTCCACAGCAAGTTACAATTCTTCTGAGAATTCAGTTTTGTTTAAAGGCTCTGAAAGCCAATTAGCTTCTTTCTATAGGCGGTAGGTCCTGCATGAACACACAATTACCTGCCAGTTGAAGAAGAATATTGGTTATTTCATGAGAGATTTCTGTATTTGTTTGTCTGCTCTTCTTGTGTGTGTAATACCTATGAAGCTGTGTTGGGAAAAAAGGTGATGTCATGGATCAATCAGAGTTAAACATGAAGATGGTTGTGTTGTTTAAAATGTTACCAGGGAAACATCGCTATAAATCATACCACACCCAAGATAGAAGTTGTTTTTTTTAACTCCTCATCATTTACAACTGCAGGCACCGTCTTTGATGTTGTTTGATGCCCTTTAGCCACAACTATTTCATGCCACCCAGCATTTCAGTGTGTCTACGTGCTGGGTTCGGTTTCTTTCTATCTCACATCACAGCTTCTTCTCTCTGCTTTTGTTTTACAGTTACTAGGAGCGGCATTCTTGGGCATAGGCCTGTGGGCATGGGCGGAGAAGGTATGTATAAATACACGCACACAAACACAACATGATTGCCAAAGCGGCATAGCTAAAATTCTTCCAAATATTCCGGCCGTGATAAACTGGAAACATGATTTGCAGGAATGATTTCAGATGTAAACAGATTCCTGTAAAACTTGATTGCGCTTAAAGGCATATTACCTGGTAATGGTTCTGGTCAACAGGTCTTGGTCATCTCAGGAAATGAATTATAGTGCATTATGATCTGTTACTAAGTTTTACTGATGAAATGTCCAGTGAATGGCCAAATTGTTTTTCTAGTAGGTGAATTGAAGCTAGAATTGGCTGCGGCTACAAATAAGGAGTCCTAGCCATCAGCAATTGAATGCCTTGTGTTGTTTCAGAGCCTATCACAAGATGAATTGGACCTCATATTTGCATGGCAGGTGGTTGCTGTTTATTGTCGACACTGTGCAGGCCACAAAGGCCGTGTGCTGCCATTAACCTCTGCAGTGAATCATGGCAACACTCAAAAGTTCTCCGAATCGAGTTAACAGTCAATGTTTTCATTAATTAGCAAGATATTGTACCAGTCGGTTTGGTAAATGTTGCAACAGCGTGGAAGCATGTACTTATTAGTAACATCTGGTCATGAACTCTTTGCAAATAGGCCTGCACTAGAGTACCTTTGTGGAACAGCGTGAATAATTTAAAGGGATTAGGCTGAATGATGAATAGCAGTTGCTGGAAAGGCGTAATGGTGAGTTTGTGTCTCAGTGACTAAGATGATTGGTTTCGAGCCCACTGCGCGCAGCCAGACTACATTATTGTTTCAGGGCCTCATGCTAAAATTCAAATGAAGGCAGTTTATTCTGCACCAATGCCATAACAACATAAGAATGCAGCATTGCCTCCGTCCTATAGTTTCTCCTTGCTCTGTGCAGGGGGAGATTAACTTCAGCCGTATGAGATTTCATCCTTTTCGGCTTTAGCTGCAAGAGTTTGACATGTTCGCTGTATGTGACAAGCAAACAGGATGTCAAAACTGAGCCGGTGCCCACATTTAATTGGGGATAACCCTTGTGGGTTCAGGTGAAATGGGGACAGATCAAACCGGAACAAACATATTTGCTCAAGCAGCTTTTTAAAACTGGAACTCGTTGTAATGTGCTGCCTTGTGACCAACTGAGCCAACTGTTTGGCGTCAAGGTGTAATAAATCTGTGAGAAATGGACATGACTTCGGATGAAGCCTCTAGTCATTGTAAGGCATGATGCACACGGGAGACTGACAGGAAAATGTGTTGCACACCTTGTGGCTTTGGGGCTGGAAGGCCAAATATAAAGCGAGGATGGACAGATGGTTGTTTGTGAAAGTTTTCAAAAGTTCTGAATTTTGTCTCTGCTGGTAAAATGCACGTTTCATAAGCTTGGAGAATGGCCAAAACGTGAACCTGTGTTGTACAGAAACCTATGAAAACATACGATCTGGGCTTTGTTATTTCATGTAGACGGAAACACACTTGATAGATACCAATCTAACAAAATAAGGTTGTTGCAGGCAGACAAATCTTTCTGCTGTACGTCCGCATGTCTGAACAGGGCAACACCAGCTGGCTGTGACATTAGTTAAATTCTCACTTTATCTATTTGATATCATAAGCTCTTTCCAAGGTTAGCTGTGTTTTTGTCAAGTGAGACATTTTACTGAGACCTTGTCAAAGGGATAGTAAGGTTTGATTTTTGGAAGTATTATAGTCTGAATTTTAACCACTCTTTTGTCTCTTTCCCCTCAGGGCGTTCTGTCCAATATTTCATCCATCACAGATCTAGGGGGCTTCGACCCTGTGTGGCTTTTCATCGTTGTCGGAGCGGTCATGTTCATCCTGGGCTTTGCTGGCTGTATTGGAGCACTCAGAGAGAACACCTTCCTGCTTAAATTTGTAAGTCAGCTCCCGAGTTTCCAAGCACAAACACTGTTTTAACCACTTCACACCGCCATAGATCTGCAGTTCACACCACAGCTGAGGCTGTCAGTGTAGCAGGTGTCACTGACTCACCCGTGCCAAATGTTATGGCACAAATGTGTTATATCATCACTAAACCAAGCCCTGTTTAATAAGAAAGTAATGATCCGTATCAAGCAACGTTTTCTTCAGCAGCACCTTTTTGCTTTAAGAAAGCAGAAAATGATTCAAAAGTCACAGCATCACCTTTTTAAGAGGTTTAGTTGGATTCAGCTGTATTGATAAAAGCATTTGATAGACAGAAACAAACTTGCCGTGTTGCTGGCTGCAGTTCTGAGTAGCTATTAGCTTGAGCAGATGTCCATTAGCAGCAGTAAGTCAGGCGTCAGAGTGAGGAGCTAATGTGGCTTTTGTGCATTTATCATTAGCCTCTTCTACATTTACTGTAAAGGGATAATATAACGGTACCTGTGGGACTGCAGTTTCTGTTTCTACACTCTCGTTTGGCAAATCAAGGCAGGCACTACAGATACACACACAGGCACATAACATCAAGTCTTTTTAAAACCGTCCCTTCATTAAATGTACATTCGTCCTGTTTTTGTGAACGCGACATCTCGAGACCACTGTGAGGACAATACTTCAAAATTGGTACAAATGTTCACTTGGTCCCAAAAAGAGGAATTGATTTGATTTCGGGGGGGGGGGGGGGGGGGGCTGATTGATGGAGTCCGCTGAGGTTGGTCATCCTTCCAGCAATCTTTCTTTAAAGCTTTGTGAGAGTGAATATTAAAGTCGCCTACTGGACTCAGGCCGTTCTTGCTTGGTTACGGAGTCCTGGTGGGTCCAAACTGATCCATTTTACAATCATTGAGGCCACTGTGCTCCGGGGAGCGCTGGAACCTTTAGAAATGTTTTTTATAACCTTGCCCTGATCCACGGTAAAATTTAATCATGGAGCTCTACAGAGTTTTTCTTTGACATTCTTTGACATTAAGGCTTTAATTGTGGGACCTTTATTAACACCAGTGTCTCTTTTTTTAAACCATGTCCAGTCCATTCTATTTGCCACTTGTGGACACTAGTTAAGGTTTAGACACAAGGTTATTAAAGTAAAAATGATAAAACTGACCACAATTTGGTCATTTTTAACAGGAATTCAATGAAGAGAAGCTAAAATAGGGGAAATGTGATCGCTCTTGCCAAATCCCGGCAGTACTCGTGCTGCAACATTTTGGATCAACTGCAGGGTTTTTATTGAGTAATTTGGACATCCTAATAACAAGGAAATACAATAATCCAGTCTGGAAGTAACAAATTCATGAATTACCCTGTCTGGATCACGCTGAGGCAGGATTTTCCTGAAGGCTGACCTGGAGACTTGCTCTATCTGTGAGCTGAAAGACAAATCTTCATCAAAGATGACTCCAAGGTTCCTCACAGTGGTGCTAGAGTTCAAGATAACGTCATCCAGAGTAACTAAGTGATTGGAGAAAGAATTGCTGAGGTGTTTAGGACCAAGTACAACAAGTTTTCAAATTCAGTTTTGTCTAAATTTAGAAGTAACAAATTGTAGGTCATCCAGGCCTTTATGTCTTTCAGTCATTCTTGAAGTTTTACGAGCTGATTTTTTTCATCTGTTTCATAGAAAGATATAGCTGCGCATCATCTGCATAACAATGGAAGTTTATACAGTGTTTCGTTATGATAACGCCTAATGGAAGCACCTACAAAGTGAAAAGTATTGGGCCGAACAATAGGCCTTGCGGGACTCCATAACTAACTCCTGTTCGCTTGGAACAGTCATGATATACATGAACAAATTCAAAATCTATCTATCTGTAATGTTTAACACTTGTCATGTTATATAGACGGTTCTGTTGCTATGACAGTAGACGATACATGCTAATCTGCCCACTATGCACATGCATGTTGCCATGACGTCTGCACAAGATTGCAAATCCAGTTGATGGCGTTTCATTTTGAAGCGTCATCTATTGATCGTCTAAACATCTCATTGTGCGATGAAGACCTATTCATCACAACGATGTAAATTCAACGCAGGAGTGACTTAATCAAAGTTTCATCTCGAAATGGATCATTTGTATTTTGTAAAAACAATGTTCTTCACTGCGCGTTTCCTGCTTGTGTGTGTATATGTGTGGTAACTCTGCTGTATGTCATGTACTTCCCAGTTCTCCGTGTTCCTGGGTTTGATCTTCTTCTTGGAGCTGACTGCAGGGATTCTCGCCTTCGTCTTTAAGGACTGGATCAAAGACCAGCTCAATTTTTTCATCAACAATAATGTCAAGGCGTACCGTGACGACATCGACCTGCAGAATCTCATCGACTTTGCACAGGAATATGTGAGTGCACAGTGACTGACTGAAACTCTTGTGTCACTAACAATAAAACATCCTTTATCAGACATGTATTTGAATTCATAGAGGCTCTAGTTCTGGGCAGAACGGAGAACGAGTCAGCCGCTGCAATTGTGGAATAAATCTAGTGATTCTTGCGATTGTGTTTCCTTCATTATTCAGTTGTATGAATGAAGTTTAGATAATTGGTGCTTGTGTGTAAAGGCTGGACTCTGTCCTGATGTACTCTAAAGGCGATTAGATTCACTGTTGTCTCACCATGTGAGTCTCACTATCAGTAGTTGCTACCAGCGGTGCCTATAAGCTGCCTAACCACCCAAGCTGACCTGAGCCAGCCCCTAAAGAGCTGTTTCAAGGCCAGATCAGACAAACTAAATCTATCTGTTAGCCGGAGTGGGCTGTTTAATCCTGCTCTGTTGCTGCCGCTGTCTCAGTGGTCATGCTGCGGAGCACACGGGCCCGACGACTGGAACCTGAACATCTACTTCAACTGCACTGACAAGAATCCCAGTAGGGAGCGCTGTGGAGTCCCCTTCTCCTGCTGTATCAAAGACCCTGCAGTGAGTCACTCATTACCAATATGAATAACTCTGCATAATCATGTGTCTTCATTTCAATGAATACATTTGGAGCAATGCAACTGTAGTATTTGTGTCTGCATTTCAGTTTAGTCAGCGTGCTGCTGGACTGTATTCAGGTTGTAGCTCAAAACTATCAACATGACGATAAAAGATTCAAAGGTTACTCAAGAATATTTCTAACAAAAATAACCTCGATATCTAGCAGGTTTTGTAGCTATTATTTTGCCATTGTCATAATTGACCAAATTTGTCCTTCTCTAATGCTGATAAACACAGAGTCAACATTTGAAACCCTCTGACCAGTCAGTGGAATTATAACATTGTCACAGAGAACAACATTTTTGTGTGTTTGTTTTTGCAGGAGGATGTTATCAACACACAGTGTGGTTATGATGTTCGGCTTCAAGGGGTTTGTATCTCTACTCCCATCTCTACCCCTCATGTAGATCTCTAGAGGTCTCTCTGTCTTCTTAACCCTGAATTCATTTAACTTCATGCTCCACTTTTTCTCTTGTCACTGCTTAGTTCTCTGAAAATTAAAATCGCATTTTTCCAATAGATGTATAATTTAAAAAGACTGACAAAAATATGTTACTCAAACAGGCAGCGGGAGCCGATGTTTCTGGTTGAAGTGATGCAAAGCTGCTCAATGGAATTACTCCTGAGGGCGATTTGACTGACAGCCCTAAATACTGTTTGATTTAAGCAATCAAAGCAATCTAAAGAGGGCAGTGTGGCAATCGGGTTTATTTGTATTGGACTTGATTATTTCTCTCAATCCCCCAGCAAAACTTCATTCATGTTCAAAATACCAATCGAATTTTAGATTTTTATCGAATATCTTCTCTGGTAAGAAGCAAGAAAATGTTTCTTTCTTAAACCTACAGAACAGCACGTGTACTTTAAATCCGATGGCCAGCACAGCAGACAGTGAACGTTTAGGGTTAAATAGCACAGACTGCTCTGCATGCTTCTTGCCTTAATAACAGATTGTTCTTCTAACGGATAATTAGGCTCCAGTTTTAGCCCAGAGAGCAGCCTTTCTACACTCTGTAATTGGCAACTCAGTGGGTTATGCCAGTCTGTTCCCTTCTCCTCTGTGTGTGGGTGTGGTGGTTACAACTCACTGCACTGCAGTAGCAAAGATTGCTGTTGCTAGGCGAACTGCAATACAGTGAACCACCTGCCACTGAGTTCATTTTCTGCGTGCTCTTGTGCAAACAGTTCGCTGAAACCACCAGCAATATCTCCGAGTTCCTGTGCAGCTGTGGAGTGCAGGGTGGGAATGAGGAAGAGCATGACGAGGACAGAAGCCCCACAAAGGCAGAGATGGGCTGAAATAGCTTCAGAGGAAACTCGCAGCCATAGTGTTTCCTGCTCTTTTATTGGCTAGGAAGGGTCTCTCTTTAGCTCTTATTGGTTGAAAACTCGCTTTCAAGTTTTGCAAGTGAACAAAGGTTGTGCCTGGTTGACTTGTCTTGGAAGACCAACAAAGAAAGCATTGTATAGAGGAACCTATTGTTCCCCCCTGTTTAGTGTCATTGTAGCAGTAAATTACACCTCTTTATTCCCCTCTGTGAATAGACTGTGTACTCACCGGCTGAGTTTTACAACACAAACAGCCATCTGTCCGCTAACAGGAAACGGCTTCTGCCTGTTTGTTCAGTCCACACGGGGTCACCAGTGGAAGTGAACCCACGGCCGTGATATCGTCCATAATGTTCACACACTGATATGCTGTAATCTTAAATGTGTGACTCAGCGATCACGCAGGCTTCATGCCCTCCTCAGCGCTGAAGGAGTCAGAAATCCGGGAAATCCGTTTGTCTTTCGGAATATTAGTCGTAGGTCAGAGTTCACATGTTTGTTTAAATATTGTAAAAGGCCAATGTCCTCTGAGAGCTGATCATTTCCCGCAAAAAAATATATGACTCTTCTCTCCACACTTTGCTGCACCTCTAATCTGTTTGTGTTTGTGAACAGGAGATGGGGCGGCAGAAATATATCTACACCAAGGGCTGCGTGGGGCAGTTTGAGAAGTGGCTTCAAGACAACCTGATTATTGTAGCTGGAATCTTTGTTGGAATTGCACTTTTACAGGTAAAGAGTTGATCATTTTTCTTGCAAATATTCTCACGAGGAAAACCTGCTGTCTCTGAAATAAGGTGTTTATTTAGAACCACCAGTATGTCTGGGTTCTGACTTTGTGTGATCACTGCCATCTGGCGGTGAGAATACGCAACAGACGCCTGCCTGACAGCTGTAACATCCTCGGGGATCTTTCTGTTCCTGTAACTTACCCACTTCCTGTGTCTTCTGTTTCCCAGATTTTTGGTATCTGCCTTGCTCAAAACCTGGTGAGCGATGTCAAATCTGTCAAAGCCAACTGGTGACAGGAGGAGCGAAGTGGGGCAGCCCCGCCCCACAGGCCGGGCCAGGTCGACACAGCACATTAACAAGTCTCGTCCAGGTGAGGACGAAGAGCCGACATCTCCGTCTCCTTTTGCCACCGAGCTACGCAGCTCCTACACACTCTCACACTCACGTAAGTGCAGACATGAATAGTTTACTTCCCCGTTTCTCAGCGACACTTGAACGGGGGGGGGAAAGGAAGATATTCCACGCAAACCAAACAACTTTGTTTACCACTCAGCTGGGATTTTTAACCCAAATATACAGAGGACAGTCCTGCCTACTTCAGAGTAAGATTCTTTTTTCTATTTCTTCCGATTTTTTTTTTTCTTTTTTTTTTTCTTTTTTCTGCGGACAAATGTATTTATGGCATGCAGTTGCACAAGGACTCCTGTCAACAGGGAGATTGGAAGCCATGGATGAAAGTAAGAGACAACAAAAAACGAACAGAGGAAAAGTGACATTGAGCAACATGTCACGAAGCCTTCGTCCCCCAGCAGCCTGTCTTTAACGCACTCACGCCTACTTCCTGCTCCAGAGGACGGTGGCGGGCGGCCGGCCGGCCGGCCGGCTGACAAACACATGGATTCCTCCGCGTGTCATTTGTTTTCTCCATCGTGACCTTTTTATGACCACTGAAGAAAAAAAAAACAAACCCGAAATGGCTGGTCATGTCTGCAACTTCAAGTCATTTCAGGAAATTTACATTTGAATTTAAAATGTAAAAAGTGCTATTAATTTCCATTTTGATATTTCTTTTGTCTCCTTCCTGTCCCCCCCCCCCCCCCTCTCCTCCATACCTCAGGGCCTGGCTGGAAAAAAAAAAAGAAAAAAACCAAAACATTCTTTCTGCCACCGGTTAAAAGCATATCTATTTTTTTTTCCCATCCATATCTGTAGGATTTAGATACACTAACTTAATGCAGAAAAACAGCGACAGTTCCACAACGGTCGCCCTGTTTTGCCCTGGAGTGATTGTATTATCTGTTGATTCACTGAAGGATGTTGTATTTTATTACATGGAGTGGCCTGGTGTGGTTTGGATCGTAGGTCTGTGCTATACAGGGACAAGAGTTTAATGATAGAGATAGTTGTTTATCTCTGAGCATCCCTCAGGCACACGGGATCGCTGGTTTGGGGCCTTTTTTACTTGACTTATGTAACCACATTTGTCTTATATTTTGTTCTTTGCATAAGAACGTTTTGTTGGTTTTTTTTGTTTTTTTTTAAGGTGAACTTTATTCATCCTTTATTTCCTGTCCTCTTATATATTCTCGGTTCATCGTTTAACTTCACCAGGCACCCGTTTTACCTCTATAACCCGTCAGTCAACTGCTAAATAGCTTCTTATTGTTGATGTTGTTAGCAGTCCTAATGGAGACCAAATGATATCAGCTGGCCACAAGCCAACTGCCGGGGATTTGTCTGGCTGCGATTCAGATTTTTCTTAGGAATGCCAACAATGACAGATAGCATTTTCTAGATAGCCAAAATGTGAATTTATTTTCCCTTTATGTGGGAAGTGCCAGTTGAAGAGAAATCAAACAGAAATCAAAAACACTACAGCGTGGCTTTTTTTTTCTCTTTAATTCAGTGTTGTGTGTTTTGCTTGGCGCGGTTTTCAAATAGAATAGTAAATACAAGTTGTTAGATTTTGATATTTGCAACGGTCTCAATATAACATGAATGCTGCTTTAACTTTTACTAGATTATTGATATTTAGTGCAGTAATCAAGCTAACAACAAAACAAAAAAATCGGCTGTGTTCTCACGGTTACCAGAAATATTCCGATTATTCGTGCACTCTTAACGTTTTACGTCATAAAAAAAAAACAACGATTTGCCCTCAGAGCTCTTCATCCTGTAGTGAATGTAGTTGCTGATAGAACTGGCTTCACTTCATCATTTTCATACCTTATTCACAGCATTTCTGCTTGTAACGGCGTCACTCAGACCCTCGACACGAACAGGATTTAGGAGGGATTTACTTGTCCACATGCAGGTCCATACACACTCACGCACTAAGCAAAAACAAACAACAACAACAACATGTTTTCAATTAGGACGCACACAAGTTGAAAGATGAGTAGCATTAATATTCTGTGAACAATACACCATAACTTTTTCCTGCCTCACTGAGTCTTTTTGGATAATATATTTATATATATATCTATAGATGTATATATCTATATATCTAGATATAGATATATATATAGATATGTATATAGATATATACATATCTATATATGTATATATAGATATCTATATATATATATCTATATATAGATATAGATATATATATGTAGAGAGAGAGAGATAGATATATAGAGATATAGAGATATATAGATATAAATTCATTTGGTAACATGTCACATGTTGTTTTCGCCCACACACGCTCCCGCTTCAAAAAAATGACCTGATATGACTGCACCTGTTTCAGAGCCTGCCATACTGATGTATTTTTAAACACTGGGCTCTTCTGGAAAAAGAGAGAAACGCAAGACAGAACAACAGTCATTTGAATTTAGATGTCACAAACGCACGAGTGGAATATCGCCAGCGGAGCGCGATGCATCTGTACCAGAGCGACGGAGCCTTAATGACTTCTCTCAGTTTAAACGGATGTGTTTCCGTTGGAGAAGCTCATTTGTTTCAGCACTTTACGTGTAATCACTGAGCCTCCAGTAATCTGAGAAAACAGATTTCCTTTTAGATCAAATTTACAAGTATTTACAGGATAAAACACTATTTACAGTTCTTGTTGCAACATTTTCTTGACAAGATGTTTTTTTTTTTTTGTCATCCTTTTATTATAAGTGTGTTTGGGGAGGCTTTGATTTCACTAACTGTTACGAGTCAGTCTGTCCCACTCGAGTCTACAAGATGATGAAAACTGGATGAAACCAGTATTGTTTATTTTATTTTTTCCTCCCCTCCGCACCTTTCAATTTTAATTTTTTTTTTTTTTTATATAGTTGTGCTTTGAAGCAGTTCACGTAGGATTGGTTTGCAAATGATCACAGCTATAGTTGGAAATGTTTTCTTTTGGTTCTTTTAGGTTTTTTTAGATCACTCTTAATTGGAAGTGTTTGCTCAGGTTCTTAAATACACGAAGGCTAAAATAAACAAGTAAAAAAAAAATACACTAATTATGCATGCGAGGAGATTCTGTGTTGAGAAAATGGAGGGCCGCTGCCTTTTGGAGTTGTTCTGAGGATCGATCTGGTCGATGGAGGCCACGAGTGTCCGTTCCGCTGCACTACAGAGCTGCAGCTCTGAAAAACCAAACGCCCTCCTTCCTGCTCTCTCTCTCTCTCTCTGCAGCCACCACCGCGTTTGGATGGATGTGCCAATAATCAGACAGTCACCTTGGTAATAAGGATAATAATGCCGTAATAATTTGCAGCAGCAGCCTGGCAGGACTTTTAATATGCAGAGGTGACTGACTGAAGTGTCTTTGTTTTAACAGCTTTGGGTGATTCTGCTTTTGTATTCCTTTAATGTAGGGGAAAGCGGGAGGGAGAGAACAATGCTAATTATGCTCTGTCCTTTATCATAATGGCCTTGCATCGTGAAACGCCGTCTTAATTTCTCTGCTTCCCCCCCCCCCCCGGGGCACTTAAATCATTCCCAAGGAGGAGCCTTATGCATACCATGAATGTACACGTCTGTATCAGCATGGACCTACCGCTCTACGTTCACTTTTAGATTCCCTTTACCCCTATGCAGCGTAATGCACAACACAAATGAAGTCTAGGAATGTGAATAAAGAGTCGTATTTTGACGAGATGTTTGAGATGTTATTCTGGTTTATACATTTTTTTTAAATTTTTTTTTTTAATGTGTCACAGTGAGCATGAAAGCAGATGAGCATTCCATTTATTCTGTTATCGTGTGTGTGTGTGTGTGTGTGTGTGTGTGTGTGCGTGCGTGTGTGCGTGTGTCTACGGAGACGTTTAATATGCAGTCGCAAAACATTTGAATTGGCAGATACAACCAGTTAAGACCATGTCTTGTTTTTTGTTTTTTTTATCGCCCTTCAGTAGCTGCATATCTGGAGGATTTTTTTTTTTTCTGTTTCTTATGGATTTTTTTTTTATTTATTTATTTTTTACGCTGAATCCAAATGTTTTTTTTTTTTTTAATTCTCTATCACCCCTTGTTTGTTTTGTTCCGGTGTACTCAAATGGACATTAAAGAGCAGAACAGAGGAAAGTGGAACCCCTCTTCTGTTTGTATACTGTTGCTGGAGGGAAGTTTCTGAGGCCAAATATAGACGCAACTCACACACTTGTACATTTTAAAAGTAAATTTGTACATATTCTAAGTGTAGCAGCCATATATATATATATATATATATATATATATATATATATATATATATATATATATATGAATAAGTAAGACATTTCAAAAAAACTATGCATGGTAGAAAAAGTCTAAAAACAGATTTGAATTCAGTGTAAAAAAATACTGGTGATGTTATTCAAATCCTCACTTCAGTCCAAGTTTGGCTGATCACTTAATGAAGAGTCATTTGTAAATGCTATAATGGAACCTTTGAACATTTCCAACACATGGAGACTCCTAGTTAATCCTGCGAGTCCTCTTTCAGCTAATGGTGCTCATGATGTTTCCGAGAAAGGTGAGCAGCACATCAGACATTCACAAGTCTGACCTCGTCATGTGCCGACGCCGGCCACGTCAGAGCACCCAGAAGAAGCGTAATTGACTTGTTTGCAAGCATATTAATGCCGATGCCATAGTTGTTCGGGCTGACATTTCCACATTAGGTCATGACATTTGATCAAGACACGAGCGTGATCGGACTGGAATGAGAAAGCTTTTTTTGTTGTTGTTAAGTCCAGGGGTTTTACAGTTGAAGAACAGTACGGAGGGTGAACGTTTAGCCACAGAAACCAATATTAACATCTCTCTGTTCAGCAGGGCAGCAAACGCACTCTGTCACTAACTCAGTTTGTCTGTTTTATTTAGCTTACAGCAGAATACATCAAACAGAACCATATTATCTCTCCATTCTTTGAGTTTATACATGCGTACTCTGAGGGGTAGCCTTGTAAAGAAATGTTGTAAGTGAAAACTGTGGGACATGGTCCGTTACACTGTATATTCTGTTGAAACATGCCTCTTTCATATATTAAAGGATTAACGAGAACATCATGGGGTTTTTTGTGTTTTTTTTTAGTTTTTTTTTAGCTCAAGCAACCATGGACACCAGGTGTTGTGGTCATTTTATGGGAATATTTTCTATTTTATGCTTGTTTTATGACTGTGATTCTCTACGCTACATTTAATTGTATTTGGTATAGAGTTCAAACTTTACATGGCAATACATAACGTGTGAATTGGTGATTAAAATGCAGCTTGCTTGTTAAACCACCGGAAATAATAATACAATAACTAAAAATATCCTACATATATTTGTACGTATGTTTGATATACAGGGTTTTACTTGTTATAGAATATCATGATGCTGTTTTGAGATTTAAATACTTTCTCCTTTCATCTGTGCGCTCTCAGACATGACTAGGATGTAAGGATGAACACGACACCATTTATTCTACTTGCACTGGTTTTTCTGTCATTACAAAATGCTTTAATTTCCATTATTGGGACGCGTTAGCCAACAGAGGGAGACAAATAGTGAGAGAGGACAGACGCTGCTATGACCTCACCTGTTAATCCTGTGGGACAGAGAAAATGCTATGCGAAAGTGCGTGTGTGTGCGTTATATTTCTGGTTAACGCCGAGAACCTACACAAATCCACCGAGTTACCTGCTATCGCAGCTTTGCTGTAAGATGTTGTGATCAAAGAGAGAAATGAATCATCAAAAGAAATCCATATACTTCAGAGACGACTGATGTTTTCTTTTGCTACGTATCTCGAAGATGAAACTCTCCGGTGCCGTGCACAGAGTGGCGGTGTTTCCTCGACAACGCGTGAACGACTTAATGGACACGAGCTTCGTCGCTCTTGCGGTCGCTGCGTTACAGTTTGCGGCCACAAGGAAGAGCAGCGACTGATCATTTGTAAAGCTAGCCACCCTTGAAAATTCATAAATCCTGCGTTGTACCCGTTTATATAAAGCGTGTGGCTCCAAGGCCGCGAGGACGCCAAGTGCAACTTAGATTCCCCCTTTTTGATTTGATTTAGAGCAGCTGCTACTGTGGGCATTATCTGTCCCATAAATATGGCTGGCCTTGTGTTCTTATCAGCGTAAGAAGCACCATTTACAAAGAGCAGCGACTGTCAGCTTCCATACCACACAGTAGTTTATCATTCAAAACCAGACCATTTAATATCATTTAAAGGACAGAGCTCAGAGATATCACTGCTAGATACATGCTCCATTTCCTTTATAAGTGAAGTTTAAAGATTTAATCAGCAGATTGTATCACACATCTGAAAGGCCACATCAGACTCTGCTGCTTGTCTGCTACTGTACTGCAGTTCGTCTGTTAATCGACTACAGACCCTGCAGTGCATTTGACCCCTCGGCCTTATGTACATAAAGTATACGTTGTTCCACGTGGTGCGCCGCTACTTTGTCATTTACTTGTAATACGCTTTTACAGAATGGCTGAAGAAGTTTTACTGACACATATTTTATGTAGTGGTTTGTAGATCTTTGAGCTTGTGACTAAGTCTGAGACAAATTTGTGTTCTCTCTCCGCATGGGTTATTTTGTGTCTCAGCTCTTGATAATCACTTCTGTTTTGTGGTTGAGTGATGTATGAAAGTGTCTGAACCATTTAACTTTAAGCAATTTGGATTACAACTAGTTTCCTTTTTTCAAAATTCACTGCCATAAAACAAACAAAATATAAATTTGGAGTCAGATCGCCAGTGCTCTTTTGTTTACTTTTCAATTAGTTTAGATTTTTTTATTTTTCCTCTGAGACACAAATATTTCACCGAGTCAATAACAGATAAATAACTAATGGAAAAAAAAACTAACCTTAAACCGCTTCTCTCAGCCTGATGGCTGTACTCACCACAACAAACCTGCACCCCAACACCGCAGGTCAAATACATGAATATTAAACACTTATGCACTTTTATGTGGTAAATAATTAAACCAAAGATCCAATTTGAAAAACGGCTAATGACCGTTATAAAGCCGAGATGAGATATATACGGGCTGCAAAGTGGTCAAGACCAACCGCATATTAATTCTCATTGTAACACTTATAAATTCTGTATAACGAGGGGTGAAAATCAGAGGAGGTCGAGTGACATTTTGGTCGAAATAGAGATATATAAATATATAAAACGAAAGCTCTTGATGAGATCTTTCTACTGGCAAAAGGACACAAATTAGTTTCTGTTTCTAGTTATTGATCAAAAACCAAAGGACCGAACAAGCAGAACTAGTTGTCTTCAAAAGGACGTAAGTGCACTTGTGCCTTTTTAGCACTGAGAAATGTACGATGGGTAAAGCCTTTGGATGGCACGTGGGTCGAAATGACTGACACCACATGTAATCCAGTCAGCTCAACCAACAAAAGAAAACCGTTTTTAATGGCTGAAAAAGTTTTATTTAGCTTATTTCAAATTGAGAAAAAGCTGGATGAAGATGGGAAAAATTAAAACATCCAGAATTTAATGATGAATAACAAAGTTCAGCTAAATTCAACATGTTAGCACATCTATTTTACACATTATGTAAAACACTTGTGCACACAAAACACATGACACCACGTTAGGAGTATAGTATATAAAAAAAAAAAGATATATCCACACTTTAGATAGCAACCCAAACATGTCGATAAACCACATGTATTCTCTTGTTCCATATTTTCTTATTCCAGGTGTTGCTCTCACTTTTGTTCCTCACTCTCAGCCCAAAGCCAGTCACATCCTTCAAAGCTGCTTCTTCAAATAATACTAAAATATTTTCTTCTATCTGATCTCCACCGTTTGATAAATATTCACGTGAGACGAGTATTCCTGTCTCCTGGGAGAATGTAAAACGTGAATAAATTGAAATCAGGAATGAAAATAAGAGCTTTAGATATATAGGTCATGTATTACCGCCACCCAGCCACCAAACCACATGACACCATGTCTGGTTCGTCTCCTCAGGAAGCGATTGAGGCTCAGTTCTGTGTAAAGGAAGAATTGTAACGTCCATTGTTTTGTTTGAGTGAATGTCCTCTGTGCTAACATATATCAAGGGTTAGTAGCTACAAACTGCAGGCAAGTTAGTGGCTAAACTTTTAAACTTTCATGTCTTCAACAAAGACACGTGCAGAATCACCTCAAGTCAGCTGAAGCTTATCGTTCAGTTACAGGGCTGCAGCTCCAGGGCTTTCACCTCCAGCTCCGGGTCTTCTGTTCAAGTCCAGCCTGAGTTTCCTATTTGCATGGAAATAAGAGCATTAGTCGTTTTTAGTAGCAGCTTATGTCTGTCTGTGTCTGTATCACGTTTTATACTTTAAAACTACCAAAATAAGTTTTGTTCAGTGGAACAGATCTTGTGAGTAACTAGCAGGGAGAACACAGACTTAATTGTGTTTGGAGTGTCTTATGAGTCCAATGTTTTTGCCTTTGGTCCTAAATATTTCAAGTATGAACTTATGTTGACATCATCAAGTAATTTTATTGTTTTCATTGTTAAAATAGTTCATTTATGACTGTTGTGTTACACCATATCTTAGTGTTAAGCATGGCTCACAGGGAAACACATTATAGATTCAAAATCAAATTCTATTTCTGTTTGCATTTGAGTTGAAAAATAATAATAAAAAAACAAAACATGAATTGATCTACCACATTACCATAAACTCAAAACAGACTGTCTTTACAGTCCAGTAGAATTACAACGCCTTCTTTCAGCTCTTTGTGTTTCGGGTCTTTACTGACCTGTTGACTTTGAGTTGTAAAGTAGGGCTTAAACCTCGTCCCCTTTCAGCCTTCGTAATGTCTGCTGAGTTCTTACTATGCAGAATTATTAGTTAGATTTCCCACACTTCATTGCACTATTGATATGATCATGCGAATGACAACAGAGGTCATACAGGACCCTGAGCGTCACCATCGTTTCCTATCAGCCAGTCGGACTCAGTTCATAGAGCCAAAAAAAACCCTACATTTACATTAAGGTTGTCTTAATGGTTGGTTGAGCAGCTAAGTTGGATCCGCACGTTTGGAATTTAATTTAAATTTAATTAGCCTATTAAAGAGCATGGTGGGACCACTGTTTGTGATCCTAAAGGAGCTGATTGGCCTCCATTCGACACTCAAAGAAGAAAAGCATCTTGTTCCTGAAGGTGTCTCGACCTGGATTTACGAAATCTGAAGTGGGAAAAGTCAACAATTTCAAAATTTTCAGCACAGATTAGATTTCTGAATTGAGGTTGAGCGTGAGGAATCTCAGGAAAAGCAATACAAATGCAAATCCAGGTGATAAATATTCTTGTGTGCAGCAACAAAGCCCTCACCGTTTTGTTTATCTGCATAACACAAGTGAATCACACAGTTCAAAACACAAATATTGTCTCAGCTCTTTCCTATGGTTCACATGGGAATGACGGTCACACATTTGGAGTAATAAGTGGAAAGTTTTAAACCCACTTCACAACACAGTTTGATCTGAGCATCAGTCATCATGAACAATGAGAACATTAAGAGGCAGTGGAAAAAGTCCCTGTGGTTCTCCATAGTGGGAAGGATCATGTCCGCCTTCAGATGGGACTGATAATCCCGCTGGGAAGGACAGGAATTGATTTTATTGATGCATTCCGCAGGGCGGACTATCCGCACCACATCGTCAAAGGCACCTATTCAGTATCAAGTGACGTCACATCTGCGTCAGCTAACTTGGAGAAACAGACATCACATGACAGCACTCAGCGTTTCATGTGGTGTGTTGAAGGCAGTCTTTCAGGGCAGCAGACGTGGAGGGCCACGAGGGAATTATAGACACATATTGCATTTGCTCAAAGTATAAATCTTTGAAGTGATTGAGAAGAAAATATATATGACTGATGAAGTCGGGTTTTTCTTCCTGCGTGCTATCAAACGAGACAAACTGTCTTATTTGTTTTCTTATCTAGTTTGTGTGAAATCAATGATTGGATTTTACATCTTTTGTTTGTTTTGACCCCACGTGATCCACAAACCCATATTAGAAAGCAATGGCCTCCGCTTAGACAAGACAGATAGACCCAGACATAAAATAATGTTATGATGGAAGTCATGAGATGTGTGGTGTTTGGTTTGTTGTGGACAGAATGATTTGTTGATGGTGTAATTGAATGACAATGTTTCTGCAATTACCTGAAAAAAATAAAAAGAAAGAAAACAGAGATTGAATCAGACCCCGGTTTAAATAATGGCAAGAAGGATCATTGCCCAGGCACAAAACTCAAAGCATCTCTCTTGATCTGCTGCCACCTCCGTCACAGGAGCGTGCCATGGGGTTGAGTTGAAGGAGAGAGCTTCTCAGGCCGACCATAATCCACCCAAGTCGCTCCGCCTTAAAGACAGAATCACACAAGCACTAATTGCATGTCACCCATTTTTAGCTGGAATATTTATCTGTGCAATATTTATAGTGTTCAATGAGAGGAGTAGTGTGTGTGTGTGTGTGTGTGTGTGTGTGTGTGTGTGTGTGTGTGTGTGTGTGTGTGTGTCTGACCCAGGCCACTTATGCCGACACATTTTTACATTAGTAAGTGATGAGAAGTCTGAAAATAATTTAGTCTGCGGCGGCAATGGACAGTGTTTTGAGGCGTCGGGTGCAACCAGTCAATATCCACCGGGTACAAAGACTTGCGATGACTAAGAGCCGGTCTTCATTAACAGTTCGATTAGCAACTTAAGACATGAAAATGAAGTTGAGAGATGACGTCTACAACCAGATTTTAAAAAAGGAACAGTTTAAAATCACAACAACAAAGCTAAAAAACTCTAAATCGTTGTCAAATGACAGATGATGGCCTCCTCGATAGCATTTCAACTCATGCGTCCCGTCGCTTTTGCTCTTCACACAGACAGTTAACCCGCATCACGCAACAAAAGCTCGCTCTAATGCTATTGGTCAATGCTACTCGGACTCGGACAAACGTAAAACAGAACTCTTTTGGTACCAAAATCTTGTCCCATTGCCAGATTCTACATTCAAAAGCTGATATCGTTTATAGAGATTTAATTAGAGCTGAAGTTAAAGTAAAGGAATTGTAAAAGTTGTAATTTTGGAAAACCATACAAATCTGATCTGCCAAACTGTCAACACAAACAAGTACAAGTTGACACTTACAAGTACCACAGAAAGTCACAGAGAGACTTTTCCCCAAAAAGCAGCTTTCAATCAGGTGAGTAACTTCACTCCAACTATAAAGGTTTTTAATGACAAATTGTTTTTATTGTTTCCTGTATCAGAGTCATGGTCCTTTGATAGATTATTTTGTACTTTAACATATCCTGAAGTCTGAATTTTTCAGCATGGAAGCAAGTCACATGGTGAATGCCGGGTGACTTTATACAGCAGGAGGAGGGCAGAGGCCAACAGGCTGCAGGCTGGACCACCAGTGTTAGAAAAATGACTCAGAGGCTGGATTCAAAATCAAACATATCGGATATTTATTCTTGCAAGAAGGAGCAAATACATGTACACTCAAAGAAAGATGTCCAGCATTGCTCAACGTCACTCCTCCGTAGGGCAGCTTTTAGGTTAGGTTAGGTTAGGTAGTTACTTTATTAATCCCCGAGGGGAATTTTTTTTCACTACAGCAGCATACAGAAGCAATGAGATAATAATAGAATAATAGAAAAGCAATAAATAGTAAAATAGCAGTAAAAAAATATAAATATAAAATATAAAATGCACAGTATATACAATATGTACAGTACAGTATATATCTATATATATTATATACAGTGTGACAAACAGTTGACAGTCACCCCCATTCCCTCTGTATATCTGATTTTGTAGATAATAGAGTTCGGTTGTAGGTCACAAGATAAAAACACAGATAAGATAAAAAAAAAAAAAAGACGTCATAAATGAGACAATAGAAATGTCCTTGAGCAACAGGTAGATAAGTACATCTTATTGTTTTCCCATCAACCAGCTACGGGCCCCATAACAGGGTCTTCATGATGGACCAGTCAGGCATACAGTAAGAGGGCAGCTGAGATCCATTTTGGTCTGTCACGAGGAGGTCAGTGTCGTAAAAAAAATGTAGCCTAGACTACACTAACACAACGCCGTTGTCGACATTAATATATTATACCAATTATAGATTCGTACATAAATACAAATACATATATACATTTAGATAGACACATTATAACAGTCAGCCTTCCTCACATCAATTTTCGATGCAGCTCACTCACTACTCACTCGTAGTGAAAAACATTTTAAATTCACGTGTAATCATAAAAGGCTCCCTGTTAACTACTTTTTGGCTGGTTTACTTGCAGAGGTTTCCATATGAACTTGCCTGCAGTTTTGACTTGAACGCAACCTCAAGCGACCAGCATGTCCAGGTCCGCCAGCTTCAGGCGAACACGTGACTTCTGTTTTAATGTTTTGCAGGCGGTCTTTGTCTGCTCCCATTTTGAAGAGAGGACATTTTAAAGTATGTTTGAGACAGGTCAAATTTACATTTCATTAAAACTTAAAAGCCGCAGTGATTTAATTGTTTATATGACATAAATAAATATATAACCATGTACAAACATATTTATCTGAATACACATTTTATATACACACTCACCCAGGCCCATTCGTCAAAGTTCATAATTCATTTTCAGATACCCCCGCTGTCCAAGTCCCCAATAAAATAATTGCCACCAAGGGGCAGCGCCAGGTCGGTAAAGGGATAAGGGGGGACATTAGTCATCGTTGCGTTTGCTGGGAACGTACTAGGTAACTGTGTTCCCACGTACTCCATCATGTCCAGAAAGAAGTTACAGGACCACTTAGTGAGGGATGGTCCTGTCGGTGCTGCTTGTTGTGCCAACAGCTCGGGCTGGATCGAGAGGCAGAAGGTGATAAAACTGAGTAGAGTTTAGTTTTTCCATTGTCTTTCTTCTCTTGCTCTGCGCCTGTAAATTTAAATAAATGTTGACAACCGTGATTCTCACATTGAATATTGCAGCTCAACAGCGATCCGCACCAACACTCGCGTGAGGGCATCTTCAGAGGAGGAGGATGAACTCATCCAAGCCTCCAGAGAAAACCACCCCACCTCCAGTTTCCGAGGACAAAGGATGAGGAATGTCTTGTGTGCGGAAAGACATTCAGCTCATCTTTTGCTCGGGGAAGTGTGGGTGCAATGTCTCTTTTGTCTGCACTGGTCCCATGAGGCATGTACTGAGGGTACAGAGCACCAAGTCTGTCACAACTGTAATTTTGACTGTAAAAAAGAAAATTTATGTTGGTTATACAGCAAATGAAATGTGTTATTTTACACTGTTGTACTGTTCAATTTTCTCTGTTAGGGTTGTACAAATAGAGACAGGACGTATTTGACTGATCTCATCTTGAAAGAAATTTGAGTTGGCTATAAGACTCGAAGCAGAAAATTCTAAAAATGAAATTTGATTGTTTTTTTTTTTTAGTAAGATAAATAACATTATATGTTTGCAATTACATGCTAGCAACGACAGCGTGAGACATTTTCAAGGAAAACAACTGTGTTAGTGGAGAATGGTTGTGGGTCAGCTGCAGGAGGGACTGATTGGGGCAGTGGTTCAGGGAACAGTGCCAGAGAGTGTGTTGATTAGCACAGATGCTTTGTTTTACTGATTGGCTCTCTCTCTCTCCACATATACCAGCAGTAGCAAGCCAGACAGGCTTTCACACCTGGAGATGCAGAGCAGCAGTGTGGCCAGTACTTTCCCTGTTGTATGTGTCTCTGAGAAATTCACAAATTTGTGAGCTTTACAATTTGTGAGCTTTTTAATTTTCTTCGTGCTTGCAGTCTGTTGGTCGGTCTACTGCTTTGATTCAGACCAACGTGTCTGATATATACAGTATAAATAATGTTTTGCTCATGACTTGAGGGGGTGTATCACACTGACTGGTGAACAACAAATACTTTCCTTCATTCACAGTTCGTACTGTAATGGTCGCACAAAGGGTTGGAGAAATACCAACCCAGTACCACGGCAAAGCGTGAAGCAGACACAACCGTCCACTACAGCAAAACGTGTGATAGCTACACTTGGTGATGTCTAGGTGTGACATTTACACGTTTTACTGTAGTGGACTGGCCTGTCTATTACAAGCTGTGTAGGCGTGAAACTTACGCGCACATAAATGTCACATGACGAAGGATATTTGGTGCCACAACGCGTTCAGACATCTAGTCATGACATTGCACTTCAGCGAGGAGTCGCAATCTGCAGGTTTTCAGTCAAAGTGCATCTCCAAACACAGATTGCACATAGTTGACCTGCATGGAAGGCATGCCAGGAAAAAGGCTTTTCTGTCCAACATTAGACAACATTAGAGGTAAACTGTATTTTGCCACTGAAGATAAGCAAAGACCAGGCCTTTTGGAGTAATGTGCTCTTTGAAGACGAATCAAAAATGGAGTAGTTGGGCCACAGGAACAGGAGACACGATTGACGCAAAACAAAAACGTTTTTTAAGGAGAAAAACTTCCTACAAACTGTGAGGCATGGTGGTGTAAATTGTTCACTTTGCTGCCTCAGGGACGGGAGAGCTTGCAGTCATTGATTCAACTATATATCCTGCATCATATCAAAAAGTGCTTGAAGATATTGAGTAATGGCCAGTACTGGCCCTTTCCACAAGATGATATTACCAAGGACACACAATCCACGAAGGAATCAAAGAAGAAATGGAAGAAAGAAGAAGAAATGACCAAGTCAAAACCCAAATTTTAATTCCACTGAAATGTTTAAGGGGACTTGAAAGGGTCAACACAAAGAAAACACTCGAACATCTTGCAACTGAAGGAATTTCTCACAGAAGAGTGGTGAGAAATTTCTGCTGGAGATTGGTGAACAATCATGCAAGTCACCTAAAAGAAATTATTTCTTTCAAAGAGGAGGCTCCTCCAGACATTTGCTGCAGCTTCGGTCTTCATCGCTGTGGTTATAGTTTGGAAACACTGTTAACGTTCGCTTTTTCTGAAGGTAGTTGCAGCGGTGGTGAAATTTCGTCCGATTTCAGAGCAGGCCACTTGGTTAAAGGCTGCTTCAATAGCGCCAAAATTGACCCACGTTCTACACCCAGTGGGATACAACGACGGCAAGCGATTCTCTGTGGAGCGTGGCCAAAAAAAACATAAATTCACACAGTGAATTTGGGTTTGGGCAACACCAGGCTAGGCAACACTATCTTCCGAAGCCAAAATTGTACTTACTTTTTCTACAGAAGAATATTACACCTCTGAATATTTTGGCTGAGTAAATGATTAAAAAAGCAAATTCTAAAGAGGATCAAATGTTTGTCAAAAAGCCAAGCATTTCCATTGGCTGTACAAAGCATGAGCACATCAGCCTTGGTTCTGTCCCTACTGTTGGCTGTATTTTTTATTTAAACTTCAGAGCAGATTTGTGCACTAAACCAAGTGTCGGCACCTATTAAAACTGGTCTGCTTGTTTTTGCTGCCAAAACCTGAAATCCTCTCGCCGTTTATTTCCCCTGCAGGTTTGAGCCAAGAACTGAAACCATATTCCTTCTTTTAGGCATCATGACTCAAACAGTACGTTCCCTGGCAAGTACACTGCAGCACCAGGACTACTCTGTGATTCTTTATGTGGATTTGTTAACTGCCTGAAGTAAAATTTTTTACAATTAAAAATCAAAAATGCTAATCAACAGATGCTCATTTGCCGTTGAGCACAAACAGAAGTTGACTTTTTTACTGTTGTACTCAGAAAAGCTTTAAATTGTTTTCTGTGGTGGCACAGTCGTATGGATTTTAATAGAAATGTGTAATATGGAAAATAGCAGGCTTCAACTTTTGTGTAGGGCCACAGCAGGACTCCTTCGCAGCAAGACAAACACCCCTGCATCTGATTGTGCGTCTGGAAGCAGAAAAGTGTTTTTCAGCAATGAAATTGAATGTCGAAATCAATGTCCAGATTTAGTTTTGATATGGCTAAGGGTTGTCATATCACATTAAGATGGATGCCCTGTGGGAGGTGTTGCCAGGAAGTGTGATGAGGAGGATCTACTTCTCCAGGAGCAGCTAATCAATATGCCTCTCAGACGCTCCGTTTTTCAGCCTGAGAACCACACTTCTTTTTTAACACTGCTGACACAGTTCATTTAAACTTGTGCTGCAGATTAAATGAAGAACTAGATTCAGTCGATGAAATTGAGTGTAATCATTTCAATTTCAGCACACGCAATCATTTCCGTGCTATGGAATCTACCTCTCACACCTTCCTTAATATAGATGATCAAAACAATTACGTTATGATGCATCTGGATTGGCACTTGAATGCAACCTTGTCTCATTCTTATAGTGTTTGTGAGTGTGAGCGTGCACTGAATTATGACAAATCCCACCTCGCACTGCCTGGTTGCATCCTCTGTCATCACTCCATCAGACACACTCAGAAGGAGACAGAACAAGGGTGGAAGTGATTATATTGAAGTGCCTCAGGGTTGTACACAGGCAACTGATCAATATTCAATCTCGGTTATATCACCCTGCATTACCATCCCACACAGCGCTGCTCGATGATTTGAAAGCCCGTTGCTGCTCATGGAGACAAAGAATCGCTTAATCAGAGAGTAACTGGATTCACTGATGTCAATAAGAACATGTTTGCTGATGTGTTTATAGCAGGTGGTGACATTTTGGTGAGCCTTTGATGCAGTGTGACAGATTGAAGCGGATTCTTCCAATACCTTCAGGACATGAAAGAAATCATCTCAATAGTCGTGCCAGTGAGTGTTCATGGGGATAGATGTGCAATTTATTGGTTAAATATGATCTGTGTTTATGTATTTTGTAATCAACTTCATATTTTTGTCAATGGCTTGATAGCAGACATGAAAATATTTGCAAGGAAAAGAACTTCTGTGACCTGAGCAGTCAAAGAGAAAGGTGTCTGGAAGATGGGATTCTCCCCTTAATGCAAGAAATGGAGGTTTTTGTCCTCCATTTCTGACACTGAAAAACTATCCACAATACACATGAAGATGTTAATTTTACAACACTTTTATAGATTTCTTTTGAATTCAACAAAAGTTATCATGTATCAAAAGTCATATAACTATGGCTATGAAAGATACATGAACAACCTTTAAAATATAAATGGAAATAAAACTGCAAAGTTTGGTGTGTAAGTGGAGATTTCTGGCTAAAAAAAAATAAAAATAAATTGTTGTTGTTGAGAAAATTGCTTTTAATTTTACAGCACAACCTTTAAAGGGTCTTTTTTCATATTGAGTTTTGTCATTCTCTGAACCAGAAATCTGCTCTAAAGTTGTACTTTAATACACTAAACCTTCAAGTTTTATTACTATTTATTTTTCTCCAGTTTTTACATAGAGGTTTGTCAATCTATCATTCATAGCCTGATTCACATGTTTTATTCACAAAAAACATGGCACAAATTGATTTTTTTTTTATTTATTTATTTATTTTTTTTATGGCTGTTGGGAGTATTTTCAGATTTATGGATTAATAAAAAAGAGATATTTAAAATCCCTTCAGTAAAAACCTTTGACTCTAATATGCCAACAAAAGGAATCAAGAACTGCTTTATCCAATGTTTCCATCTGTGTTGTGGAAATGTATGGAAATTAGTGCATTTAATTAGATCATGCTTCATTTGCATATTTAAACATAACATTTTAGAAACCTTGCAATACAAAAAATATGTTCTATCATGATGATATCTATTAGTTAAAGTTTTGACTTGTGGTGTCTTGTCTTAATGGAGGACGGCAGATCTAATGTCGCCGCCCTGTGAAACTATCTCACTGAGACTGACCTGCTACTGAGCTCTGTCACAGCAAGTAGAGTGAAAACAAAAATTAGTTGGTGGGAAATTTTCATTGTGAAGTTGCTGAATTGTTTGAGTGTGTGAAAGAAGTGCTCGTGTAACTTGATTGTGCTTATTCACAGTGTTGAGTTCGAAAACCCAGAGCAGAAGTGAGCCTGTGCCCTTGCATGAGAAAGAAGAAACATAGTGCCTAACAGGCCCTGACGGAGACAAAGCCAACAGGTGGGAAATCTTAGCACTGAGTGCACTTTAGCTAGTGAGCATGGAAACAGTCCAGTGCCATCTTTGATCATCTTTTTTTTATTACTTAACGCTCATTTCATGATTTTTTTCTTCATTTAACTCTAACTGTTAGTCTTGATTTGGTCTGGCGGCCTTTACAAACCATGATACTCATCTTTATTTGTATCCCTGCAGTCATTTAACAACAAAACCACTCCAGAAAAGTTTGCACTACAAATGTCAGGAAGATCTCGTCACGCTACTCCTCCAACATATTCCACTTCCCTGTGGTTGATCCCTCTATTTGTTTCTCATGTTCCAGTCATACAATTTTTTTTAAATGAAACTGTGTTTCTGTGTTTCCGTGAGCTGCAGAGCTGCACATAGTCCATCGTGCACTGGAGTTGCACATTTACATTCTCTTGGCTGTCTGGTCTTGTGTGTAGTTTACATTTGTCTTTAGTTCATTTATAAACTGCTTCACGCAGGTCCACAGAAGAGTTCGTTCACCTCAATGAAGGAGGTGTGCACATTGGCTACCCCCAGCCTCAGCAGGATACAGTTACCCATAACACCCTTCTCTGCCGATGTAAGCACAGATGTTTACCTACATCTTCAGAAAAACAATTTCTACTTATATCCATTGCTTCAGTCTCATCTTTTATACACTGTGCTGGTGCGCCAACACGGTTGGTGGTTTGTTCACATTAGATTGTACTGGGTTTTCTTCTCCCATCGGGGATGTATTTAAAAAAGAGCGGAGACCGCTGCACTAGATAATCTGATTTAGTTTCTGCTTCTTTCTCTTAATTTTCACGGTTTTAGACTCAAATATCTTCCCAGCCTTCTATTTTTGGAGGAATTGCAACACCATGTTTTTCCTGAACATATAAGTACAAAGTAAATATTTAATCCAAAGATAAAAGGCATCTTCGCCAATGTTGCACTAAATCACCATGAACAGGAAACTGCTCTGCTCTCTGGGTCACAGAGAAAATTCCAGAAGCTCCTATAAAGACGAACACAAGGCTGCCATGTTACATTTACTCGTTTTTATCAGTGGGCCCTGATGTATCGGACAACCTTGTTTACTTGACCTTAGCTGAAAGTGCTGAGCAGTTTGCTGTTTGCTTTGGCTGACTCCTCAGCGGATGCTCTGCTAGGAAAAGGGAGTGAGAGCGTGCACCAGTGAGTATGATTTTCTTAAAAGCCTTCATGAGACCATGGTACACTTTATCGATCCTTAGATCATGCAGGAATTTCACAAAACGTTCATTCACCACAAAGTTCTATATTTTCGTTATTTCAGAGTGCATGAAAACTGGATAAACAAACTTTCCTTTGTAACTGTACGCCCAATTTCGGCAAAGCCCGAAGGAAGGTGTTTGTCAGTACAAGGCTGGTCATAAAGTCAAACGAACAGAAGACATGATTTATGCTTTGAAGTGTATGAGCCTGGTTCAATGCACAAACATCTCCCAGTGTGGATGCACATAATTAGCCACATTCCAGCGGCTCTGTCCATGTCCTCCTCTAAAGTCAGAATATTTCTCATTACTACAAAGACATCATCACACATTTTCTCTCAGGGCATTTTTTATTTAGGACACCATAAAAGCATCTTTTCATCACTTTCATGTTCACACTTGACTGTTAGACTGTTGCTGTACAGTAAAGAGCTTTATATTAGGCTTCAGTGCAAAACTGGACGGAAGGTGTACAGTCCACACTTTCTTTACTGTTCTCATTTGGTGCTGTTGTTGTTGGGTAATTTAAGTTCAAGCTTATTTATCATAAGGCAGGGTGTGAAAATCAAATTATGTACTAAGGCTCCGCTGGGCTGCGGTGTCTGTCATTGTCATTGATCGAGTCCGTTGAAAAGGACGGCTCTGTAATTAGATTGACTCCAGATTCATGAGAAAAGTTGAAGCAGTAGAGTTCAAACCACGCTTCAATTTGAAAGTCAGTTGTGTTTGGTGCTTTCTGAAGTTCCAACGGTGACCAGTTACAGATGTCCAAATGCTCCCACGAATGATGCAGACCCACAGCTGAGAGACATATGAGACACGTGATACATCCTCGTCTATATATTGGTTGCCTTTTTGTCAATGTCGTCATTACTGGGCTCAAAGTACCCAAACGTCCTTTTTGAATACAGATCAGTTTGTGCGTTAGTGTGAGTGCTGTCGTAGTAGCATGTCCTTCATGTTGTCTGCTGCCACACACCTGTATTGTTTTAGGTTTTTGCCCCTATGTTTGATAGAACGTAGCCTCTGAGGGCCAATGAAACAATAATCAAATGATATTTGCAAATGCCATGACTGAAGAGGAGAAGCAGGCCAGAGGAGAGAAAGTAAGGGAGACAATTTGAAAAAGTAATTCAGTTTTCTCAGAGACTTCCACTGCAACTAAATTGTTGTTTGTTCGTGAGTTCCCGAATGTTAAAAGGCTTTTTTAAATTAAATTATCTTAAAGGGCTGTACTTTCTGGAATGATTTTTTACAAACTCATTTTTACCTAAAGAGAGACAGCAAAAGCCGATTACCACGCCAGAGTAGAGTAATGTCCAACCAACTAAACACCGGGCTCCATTGAGAGCAGTCAACAGTCGATTTAATGGAAGAACAGCGTTTTCCAAATCAATGACAAAGTGCTAAAAGACAAAACAGACCAATCTGAATTTAACTGCTGAAAGATCTCTTTCACTGAAAACATGTTAGGGGGGGGGGGGGGAAGTTGAGTCTATTCAGGACTGTTGACTTTCCTGGGATCATCCGTATGCAGATCAAAGAGAAGAGCGGCTTTGTCCGACAGAAGCATGTGGTGAAGTCAGGAAAGGTGTTGCAGAGGATTTCATTTCCAGCAAGAGAGCAAGACTCATGCATCAGAGCTATTTAAAGTCCAAGAAATAGCAGCAACTGTTGCTCGCGTGGCTTTCTGTCAGCAGTCACAAGATCTCAACCCCAGTGAAAATATTTGGGAACACTTCAGAAGGAAAAAAATTTAAACAACATCACAAGACACAAGAGTCGAGGATGCTCTGAAAGAGAGCTGAAATGTGGCTTTTTTAATTCTGAAGAATTAGTAGGAAAAACATGGTGTGAGCTGTGATGAAAGCAAACTGGGAACAATACAGATTTCTGAGAGGGTTTTGAAGACCCAGAGCAGTGTCGCTGTGGCAACGGCACAGCGGAAAATCAGATTAGTGACCAATTGCATGTAATCTGGGGTTTTAGGCTGTGTCCACACAGATGGAGATAAACCTGAAAACCCTTTTTTTTCTCTGCTTTTGGGCGTTTTATATCCACACCAAACTGCTGTTGAACATGATTTCAAATTGACATTCCCCACAGTAAAGGAATTCGAGCTCTGAGTTAACACGCTTTAACCACCCCTGCCTTGGATGTTGGTGGTGCCTTGTGTGCTGCCAAAACAGCTCCAGCCTGCCAAATCCTGGACTCTACACCATCTCTGAAGGTGTCCTCTAGTATCTCGTACCAAGACGATAGTTGAAGTTTGTTGAGTCCTATATGATGCAAGTTGAAACCAAGTGGCAAACCACCATGGCGTTATTCATTGGTTTGTGAATTGCTGTTTTAAAGTCTCCAGTCAGGCATTTGTGCCGTCTCCATCTCGGTTGTTTGGAGACAGAAGTGACCATATTTGGAGAAGCTGGAGAATATTATCTTATTAACGATGGAATTATTTTCAGAGGGTAGTATTTCATGAACAAAGTCCATTAGAGCCGGAGGTTGTTTTTTTTAATCAGCCCCTAGTGGACCTCAGCGGTATTGCATTTTTAAGGCACTTCCTCATTGGCTTCACCTGAAGACTACCTCCATTTTTCTGTACAGTCTTTGGTTGGAGCTGCAGTGGATCAGACTTGTTCCAGCGCATCAGACTTGTTCCAGCGCATCCAGTCAACACCCAGTCGCTGGCTTGTGGTTTGTCGCTTCGCAGTCTTCTGTTGATAGTTACTCACCACTGTTGTCCAGGAGCCTTGAACATGCTCCGTCCCACTTGTGTGGTCGTAATGATTTGGCCCTTGTTCACTGTCGAGTCTATTGTATCCCGTCATAATCAGATCTTTTCACTTCATCTGTGAGTCGGCAGTATGTACTGCTGTTTACCTTCACAGACATAATGGACCAATATATTCTTGCATCCAGCTCTCAGTGATTTTTCCATTCTCCTGTAGCCGATCATTTGTTGACTTACTATGTATTTATGCTGGCAGACAACTATATGAGTATAAAGCAGCGATTAAAACAGAGAGTTTCAGTGCCGCAGCCTTAGAATTACTTCAAGCCGCTACACTGGAAACCCTGACAAGTTAAAGACAAATGTGTTATCATAGAGTTGGAGATGACAGGATGCACATTTAACCCACTGAGTCCAAGAAAAGCACCCTGCAATTCTAGTGATTTGACGATATTCCTTCCCAGATGATTGGCGTACAGCACAATTTGTTTTTTGCCAATTTAAAAGGAAGGAATAATTTTCTATTAGTTAAGTACTAACAGCATGGGAGTGCTAGGATGACATTTGAGATATGAAGAGCCTTTTCTAACACATTCACATCAGTGTGGACACAAATGTAGACACTGCATGTAAATACTTGATTTCTTACAGTTATCTGTGTTCTTGTGTATGGAGTCTTGACAACAGCATTTATTTTTGTCAGTGGTTCAATCTTTAGCTGCGCTTTATTCTGCTCCTTGCCAAACTTTTACAGACTGTGTTGGATGAGGGTTTGAAGTCCGTACTCGAGGTCTCGAACTGCCTTCATGTTTAATTTGTACTTGAGCGGTAAGAGTTCTTGGAGATCAGCATCATGTCACGGTTTTCTGAATCACTCACTGCACCAACAGGAAAACTTAAATTTGTGCCTACAGTTAAAGGCACAACAAGTCGGGCTCAGATTCACTTAGCAGGTGTGAAGTCTGTGATCTCCTTCAGAGACCAACCGTCAGTCTGCTGCAATGTGCTCCTCTCACAGCAACATATCTATCCCACTCTTTTAATCACTGCGGTGCACTTGAATTGTCAGTGCTTAGCTCACTCCTTTGTAGCCGTGTTTGCTGCCACGCAAAGTATGCTGGCACTTCCTGCTGTCGATGTCATCCCTGTAGCGTTCAATATCCTTCTTCCACCGCAGCACACAATCATGGGTTAATATTGTTACTTAAGGGACATGAAAATCCCAAACTTCAACATAGTACATGTCGATTAAATAATCTTTTCTGTTCAAGCCAAGCTGAAATGCAGAATTTGAATTTGAAGACGTATTGGTTCTTTCATGTTGTGACTGTGCTTAAAGGAATAAGTGTCTCTGATTGTCGACTTTGTGCTTGTCCACCTGTCCTCCTGAAAATCAGCCTGGATCACGCCACAGTGTGTTACACACCCGTCAGTTCAGTGTCCAGTTTTGTCTTGTCTAGACTTGAAAAGTAAACACGTATGACCAGAGTAAAAATAGAAGGTCATTTGACGAAAGACAAAAAGAGGTAAGATCAGAGCAGGGAGGTAGAGTGGAAGTGGTTGGACAAATCAAACCAAGGACTCTAACCCAGGAGAAAACAATGTTGCTCACATAACATACGTTAACTTACTTGTAAAACATATGTAATGTTACTTCTGTAAAACTACTTATTTTAACCCCAACTATGACCGTTAACTCTAACCTTGTAGTTTTGATATCTAACCCTAACCATGTTGTTTTTTGCTCAACCTAACTCAATGTGTTTTGGTGGCTAAATTTTAAGGCACCTTACTTTTTACACTTAAGCGAGGCAAAACATGACACTGACACATCTAATGGACTGTTGGGTGAATTACATGCATTGGTGTGGTACCAGGTTGTGAAGATAAGGGTTACAAATGTACAATGGGACTTTACTTATGAAAAAGGCCCAATGATTTTATAAAGAAGCTGAATAAAGTGTTGAAAGTTAAACAAACAGGAGTGAAGTGTACATTTTTGAGGGACTGATTTCAGCTGTGGATTAACACATTTTGTGTGCCAGTGTTTTTTTTGTTTTTTTTTACAATAGCAGGATGTTTCATGTAGGGCTGACCTAAGATATACCGATCAATTACAACATTGCCTGATCCCCCTTGTTCTAACAAAACAACTCGGACCCGGGGAGGCTTGAACTTCACCAGACCTCTGAAAGTGTCCTGCGGTATCAGGCACCATAAGACATGTGCAGCAGAGCCTTTTAGTCCTGTACTGGACTGTACTGGGTTTTGTGTTTCTAGGATATCTCAAAGTGTCATCCATACATTCATTCATGTGTGTTTAACAGTGTTTTGGACAAAAATGGAACTATGCTACAGAGAAACAGGATATATCAGGCTTTGATTACACAGTCGATATTTGTTAATTCAATCAATTTATTGTTGGTTTTAGTCTTTTTAAGTCTTATATTTTTAGTATTGCTATTAATTCATATGCTGGGACGTCCACTCTATCTCCACCTCCGCAGGGTAATATTTTCAAATGTAATGTCAATGTTATGGCGACAGCTCGGGGCTATCGCAGCATTTTAACATTAACAAGTGAAGGTTTCATAGTCTGAGCAAGTTCACCAGCTGTAACTCAAAAGGACTAAGGACTGTAAAACGAGCCTACTTACTCCACACGTAGCAGTCCCTGTAATGTTTCAGTAGCAGAGCGGAAATTTGTCAGATGTGCATCTTTTATGATTTCATGATAATAACTCTTCCCGTGATGTAGAATGGGGTAAAAAAAAAAAGTTGAGCTTCTTCTCTCCAGGACTGAGACATGAGTGTAAAGAATCCATAAATGGATTTATGTTGTCTCCACTGGGACTTGCAGGGATCTGCTTCACTGAGATAGGAAAGAGAAGTCAGCTCAGACGATAGCTCAGGAGAAAATCATGTGATTTATGTATTTGCCCTGATCATAAATGGGCTGCTGTCCAACCATTTATTGAATCAGGGCTGGAATGTGTTTTTGGTGCAGAACAGGTGCTGCTTGTGCAGTTAATACTGGCGCAGGGTAGGAGGACATGTTTAACTCTTTCACCTGTAATAATGAGCTGTCATCACACAAGCTGTGAGATCTCAATTTGACTAATGAGCTGAAAATCACATTTAAAACAGTTGACAGAGGCAAAATACCACACAGGAGAAAAAAACTGGTGGTTTTATTTGGTGTAAATGTGGTTTAAATTTAAAATTAAGATGTACATTTTCCTCAGAAATGTAGTCACACATAGCTATATTCAGTGAATGAAGCTGTCTTCTCTCTCAGCTGCTATTTTAAAATTTTTCATTGACATGTTTGTGTCACAATTTAACGCAAAGACGTTGCATTTAATGTTTGACTTTTTAAAAGATGATTGTTCTTAGCTGATCCAGTCCTGCTAATTTAAATAAAATAAGTGTGACAGTTTAATAACTAATTATGGCCTGTTGGGACTTAAAGAGGAATTTGACATTTTGAGAAATACATTTTAGCACTTTTTTTCTGAGCATTGGCTGAGAGGTTAATAACATTTTAACATTTGACATCATGTCTGCGCAGCTGCGGTCAGCATGCTGCATCTTAAATGGCGTACTTACGTACTTAAACTTACCATTTGGTGAGGGCATAAGTGTGTTCACACTGTCAAGTATGAAAACATGCAGTGCACCATAAGTAATTGGATTATGTATGTAAAATGGTCCACAAATTAAGTATGAAACGCTGAACTCCTGGCAACGTAGCAGAAAGAGGAGAGACCACCGTAGTGTTTTTAAACTGAGGCAGCGGAAGACGCTGCAGCTGTTGTGGAACATCGTACAATACTGATGCAAGTTGTACACGTCCTTCGAATAGAAACAGGGAGAAACAGCTCTGTCGAAGGTTTTAAATATATGTCAACTAACTTTATTGTTCACCGACTACTTATGTTAAATATTTGTAAGCTGCTTCTCCCCATTTTCAACCTTCGTATGAAGCTAAGTTAAACATGACAACTCCTTTACACATACAGTATACAAATACTTTTTGGGTCTAATTTTCCTCTTTTAATTCAGTTTGTATGTGTTTCGTTTTCCTCAAAGGAAAGACAGCAATACATATTTTTTGTGTCCATCTTATTCAGAGTAAGGATTTACTCAGTTTCCTTTCATAGGAAAACATTATGGCAAAGCTACTGTCTTGGCTACCGTGATGATTTTCTTCAACTGTGTCCAAAACCTTCAAATCAAATTGCACCATGGACGTTTTAAATGCCTTAAAAGATATCACTAAATTTAATGATGGTGAGAAGGACTTTAATTCAGTTCATGAAATCCTTTGCAGCTTGAATCTGTACCTGTTAACATGAGAATCAAATTAGGACCAAAGTCGAGGGTTCATCCAGGTTCACATTTCCCACAATATCAGACAATGCTGAAGCAAATAGCCAATAATGAGAACACTTATTTTTGAGCGGTCCTTTCTTGCTTTACTTGGCTTCCCCAGCAGCCTGCTGGAGTCATAAATACCGTAAGAGCCTACGAGAAACACTATAAATACAAATTCAAAGCTGGAATCTCATCCACATATTCTTTATAGAAAGGAATATGAGCATTGATGTATTCAATAAAAAAATAAACAGATTACAGATTATTAAAGTACAGTACTGTTTCTCTGCCGGCGATGATTGTAAAACAATTAAAAGTATACAAGTATACCGTACAGTGTATTATGTCTGAAATTTTACAAGGTGTGTTTACATTTAGAGATAAATTATACTTTTTAATCATAAATAATGGCATGTAAGACATACTATAGACATAATCTTTAAATGATTTAATTGGCTGGTTGACAGAGTAACATCACTGCAACATAACAAATAAAACAAAAAAACAACTACTAAACAATATCAAACACTGAGAAGACCATAAAACGTATTGAGTGTAATAAAGGCCCCAGGACAGATGTAAACTTAAAGGCCTCTATTCAGTCCCCAAAGTCACTTTGTGTCAATTTGATTACAATCAAATTAGTTTAGGACGATGCAAGATGGAAGCATGATATTGGCAGAAACATTAAAGGGAAATTCTATCAATTTCAAACATAAAGGTCAGTTTATTAGTCACTGTTAGTCCAGCTCCACCAAATTGAAATGAGGCAGTCCTCTTAGTAGAAAGGACATATGACAAAGCCTTCTAGTGGCTGATACCTAATATATAAGTACTGTGATGATTTTAAAAAGTCACAAAACCTATAGAGATGAAGAGGAAGGAGTAGATGAATGTGTTTAACGTTGGTTCCTATAATGCTTAATCACTTAAACAGGCGGCTATAACTGTAACCATGACAATAAACGTCCCCTTGCCTTAAAGATGAAATCTAAACCATACACTTTCCGCAACCCTTCCCACAACCAATATATTGCATCATGAAGGGGATATTTTATCGACTCCATGTGATCTTTTGGAGAGCAGTGATTACGTTTAAAAGACTTGTTGATAAAACAGCCATATGGTTTAGTAAAGTCAGTGAAAATAACCCAAATGGTGTCAATGTGATGTCATCTGGGGGTATCTTGATTTAGGCTTGCTAATCATATCAGAAAATCTGCATTGTGACATAGAAGTGTGGAGATTAGAGTTTGAAAGATGACAGAATTTACGAGGCAAGGAATGCCAAACGAATGGTGGGTATTGGTTGTAAGGTAGGAACTAAGCGTTTTCAGATTGACCAATTCTAAGGAATGAAAATCAAGATATCTCAGTCTCTGCTGTTTTTATTTTGAACATAATAATCTTTTTGTTAGTCTACATGGAAGAGTATGACTGAATCACTTGAGTGCTCCTTAAAAGGTATTCAAACGAAACGTTGACACAGGCCCTATTTAGAATCCGTGGCCTCAAGACTAGGTCCAAATGCGGGAGACCCATTAACAGCCTTAGCAGTTCAGTTTATATTTGTTATAATCCGACGACAATTACCCAACAAATTTGCATGTTATCAAATCAGCACAAACTGATTTCCCCAGAACATATGGCCCTGGGACTCGTCTGATTAGCCCAGCTCATAATCTGGCTCTTGATCAAAGCACACAGCACAAAGGGAACCATAGATGACAGTGTGATGCACCTACAGATGAACACAATGTACGTATAAGTGATCTGTATATAGGACACAGTGCATCACATTTAGTGCTCTGATGCCAATGTAAACATGGTTACACTTTACAATATGGTACACAGAAATATGATTATTTACCGAAGAATGAGTGAGGAAGGAAACAGGAATAACCTGCTAATACATGAATGTGCTCTGATTTGTTATAAAGGAACCCGTTTTGTATTCCCCACCAAGAACTCAGTAGGCCTCCAGGATGTACCTGTTAGTTTTATACTGATGCTTTACTTGATGCAGGTGGCACACATAAGAGGACATATTGGATATATAATCATTAAGTAATGAGAAACTTAGGTATGCAGAAAAAAGTAACTAATGTTTAAGTATTTTCTAATGAATAGTTACCAGTTTGTTCTGCTAAGCGGCTGTTCTAGAGGCAATCAGAAGAGTCTTATAAAGAAAGTTATTGTTATTCTGTTTCTCATCATAATTATTCATAATTATTCAAAAGCAGACAGTTTCCCTTCCTCCCATGCCAGTTTTGGTCTCTTCTGCGTAACTGAAGTGCTCAGCATTCTTAACTTGGCCTGTAATGTCCTCAGCAGCATTATTTATAGTAGTCTATAAAGTACTCAGAGATGATTCATTAATCATCAGGTCATTCCTGATTCGTTCCTCAGTAAATATACTCTGTTATAAACACTCTCTGACTCTGAAGACATCAGAAAATACAGACACCATTTTCCTCTACATTGCCTTCACCTATCATTATGCAAATGTTCAACCAAGCAAATAACATGATACTGATGCGAGAACATCATCAGCCCTTCATGCTGTGTTTGTTGTCACTGCAAATATCACTGAATCCCACAATGAAGCCACAATTTAAAGCAGATGTTACACCAACATCAAATAGAACAACAGAAAAACACCACAAATTAAGACAATCATCCCCATCTAAAGCTACAGATGAGCTCCATGTTTAGTGTCAACATTATTATCAGATTCAAACAATATCATCTAACAAACCTCTTTATGGTCGTCCATCTACGTGTCTGTTCATGACTTTTAGAAGCTAGTCGACCTCCACATTATTACACATTACATTACATTACATTTCATTTAGCTGACGCTTTTATCCAAAGCGACTTACAATAAGTGAATTTCAACCATGAGGGTACAAAACCCAGAACAACAGGAACAGGAACACGACTCCAATTATAGTTAATGCAGCTCATTTTACAGACAAGGATAAACAAGCAAGAAAAAAGTAAATCACTATGTTATTTTGAAAACAATCCATAAAAGTTGTAACCACAACAGGCCGACACCTCGAAAATCGGAGTGATTCTTGTTCGTCTTTGTTTTGACGAGACATTGAGTGTAAATTCGTTTTTTTGCCGCATTTTCCAGCCCTTGGAGCTGAATCACAGACTAAAAACTACACTTATAACAAACATCTTTCATCAAAACAGTGTACTAACATTTCAATTATATTATCGAGTGCGTGCCAGTCATCATCACCACACACTCATGAGATACCAACCCGTTCTCATTCCCGGAAATGTTACCGTTTTGTCACAGCCTTCTGGCATCTCATACATACGCACAGGCTGCCTCAGGGTTCGGCAGGAAAGACCACTAGGCTAGGTTTAGAAAAGATCAGAGTTTCAGTTCAAGTAAGTAATAACGAAAGTAAAGTTAACGTCATGAATGTTACGTAAAGAACATTGAATTGCGTAGGTAAACTACTACTACTGTTACTTAAAAGTTGACTTTTGCTCTCTGTTGTTTGTTGTTTTTGAACACCGTCCTCCTGGGTGAAAGGTTTTGTGTTTGTTCTCCCTGTTCAGATTTGATCTCTCTTTCTACTTTGTCGTATGACCTCCTTATTTAACCTGGGCGGTCATGGTTCAGACGCCAAAGAGCATCTTGTGCGTATCCCTGTGACGCCAATAGCTTTTATAAAACAGCAGTATTTTATACCATGAGAATGAGAACAGACTGCAGATATGGTACTCTGTACCACGCTCAGCAAATGATCTCGATGCTATTATTACAAAACCAAGTAAAACAGACAATTTTGCAGTTTCTTTGATGCTTGGCTGCCTTAAATAAAAGTTTCTTTCTTGCTTCTTTTAGCTATGAAACAATTACTTATTACGTCAATGGATACCACAATTGAAAAAATAGAAAGGATTACCAGTTATAACAAATGCTTTTTAAATGGCTAATAAATAGTTTACTCATACACCAATGAAACACAACTTTCGGTTCTCAGGATGTTGAAACTATCTTGCAGACTTGACCTTTAGAAGTCGTAATTAATAGCGCGCTACTTTTAATAACTGCAGACATGTTGGCTGAATGAAACGTGGGAAGACCATGAGAACATTTGCAATGTAACCACCACACTTACCAATAAGTTTATTCTTGACTCTCAAGAGATTGAAATTATCTGAACGCTTCTGCCAGCGATTATTCTTATTCTCATTGCCCTCCCCTCACTCCGAATTCTTTATCTTATAGACGAAATTAATGACCCCCACCTCACGATTAAGGCTATAGGGCACCAATGGTATTGAAGCTATGAGTATACAGACTACGTAGACCTTGGTTTCGATTCATACATAATTCCTACGCAGGATTTAACCCCCGGCCAGTTTCGGCTTCTTGAAGCTGACCATCGAATGGTAATTTCAGTTGAATCCCCCATCCGTGTACTCGTGTCTGCTGAAGATGTCCTTCACTCTTGAGCTATCCCCTCACTTGGCGTAAAAATGGACGCAATCCCTGGACGCCTAAATCAAACATCCTTTATCGTCTCCCGACCTGGGGTATACTATGGACAATGCTCAGAGATCTGTGGGGCCAACCATAGTTTTATACCTATTGTAGTAAAAGCAGTTCCCCCAGAACACTTTGAAATCTGATCATCTCTAATAATTGAAGACGTAATACATTTTATTACAAACATTTATAACTGCTTTATTACAGGATAGAAAGGATAAACACAACTGCTCATGACTGATCTATGAAGCATTAGTGAACATGTACTAACCCTTATTAAAGCCACTTGTTACAAATCATGAGCCTTTATGTTGAGTTCCTCATCAGAGAGTAGCACTGACAATCGTCTTGCTGCAGTTCATGCGTTCAGATTGAAGACATCTCATGCTGAAACTATCCACCAAACATCTTGTACAGCTTTTTAGTGGAATTAAGTTTCCAGTGGGGAAGTTGAATTAATGCTCTAATTCCCGCCTCCTGAAAGAATCCTGAATATCACATTTCAACACACTGATGTTTCACCCACGATAGAGCCCACAAGCTGCGCTTCAGTGTCATCACTAACCATCATGACACTGCATTTGACTTTTTTTTCTGTACTTGTTGATTTTGCTGCTCATGCTTCAGGCCCACTTTTCAAGTGGAGTCAGTTACTTCTTTGAAAAAGCTTGAGAATATTTGAGCAACTTCATTCTGGGGTGAGCAGCACAACATTTACATGTGTATTTACAAAGAGTTCTGTTTTTGATTAAATGACAGTAGGGCGGTCATTGTTCATGCTGGACCCATCGGTTTTGACCACCGTGACTTTGGATGAGTGCTGAGAGCTGTGGAGCACGTTCCTGTGGCAGAGACGCTCGCGGTAGTTCTGAGCGAAGATGAGCAGCATGAGCGGGTTGATGCAGCTGTGGGAGTAACTGAGGCAGATGCTGATGTTGTAGGCGTAGACGAAAGCAATCGTGGGCGTGTTGTTGCTCAGGTTGATCACCTGGATGACGTGGTAGGGTGACCAGCAGATCAGGAACACGGCGATGACCATCAAGACCATCTTGGTGGCTCTTTTCGCCCACACCGACTGCTTCCGTTTGACCCGCCGGATGGAGCTGAAGACGTGGTAGAGGGTGAGCGAGTAGAAGGTGCTGATGATGATGAGAGGGATGATGAAGCCCAGGATGGACTGGTAGAGCGTGTACCAGTACATGTCTTCAGGACCGTCCAGGTACATCATGCACACCTCCATTTGCTGCCTGCGTACGACTTTGGCGTACATCATGACCGGCACGGTGAGGAGGAAGCTGCCCAGCCACACCAGCATGTTGATGATGATGGTCCACTGCACGGTCCTCCTCTCTGAGCTGGGATGGACAATCGCTATGTACCTAGAAGGACGAATTCACTTTTTTTTTAAAGCTTGTCTTGTCTGATGCACTTGATAAAAACAGAAGTGCATGTACAAAACATTAGTTTTGCTTTAAGAGGTCATTTTCTGGTCTGGAACAAGCTCAGAAAATCAAATCAGGCAAGGAGGGAATGAAGAAATCAAGTACCATGTCAGAGATACTTAAGCTCTCAGTAGTTGATGAATGCAGCAACAAATTAGCATAATTTAGACAAGGTGACTGAGCAGGCAAGTATAAACATATTTCTGTTTACTTCTCCTTCACATTGAGGAGAAGGGAAATAATAATCCCTTTGTCGTAATTTACCCAGACTGTTGTTAAAGTGGAGCAAATTACATATTTCCGTCGCTGTCCACATGTTTAATGTCACTGTGTTTGTGCATGACATGTCTTTTGACATTAAACAGGCGTAGACACACCAACAATTCCTACAATTCTCTCTGAAACCTCCTGCTAATATTCAATTATCCTATCTATCACTAGTTTATCATTCTGATCAATGACAAGAGCTCCTCAGTTAAAGTGGCTTAACTTTACTATTAGTGTGACAATTGAATCAGTAAGTGCAGACCCAACCTGTGATTTACTTATGTGTAGCCTCAGATCAGCCAAGTTAAATATTCAAATGACCAAAAACGTACATCTCACACTGTCAGACCACCAGTGAGCCTCAGACTCCACAAAATGTTTTATGCTCGATATTCATCAGTGTCGCTGCGACCTTTTAGGTTCCTACAGACAAATGATCTCTGTAGTGTAAAAAAAAGCAGCATAACAGCAGCCAAAAGTATCTGTTTCTAATATACTGGTTTAGACACCTCAAGCATATAAACACATTTGACATGTAAGGGTGCTCTTCAGCAAGTGTTTGCACACTTGTGTTTAGCAGGATCATGTTGATATCCACAAAACTCCCATGAAACTAAATTACACAGCACCCTGAGATAAAGCAGGGGAAGTGGAAATAACTTTCCTCTTATCGGACACAACGGCCTCTTTGTTGGTGCAAATGGGGAGATACAGAGAAAAGCACTATCATGTCAGATTGAAATGTGAAAAAAAGATCTCGAGTGGCTAATGAGCAGATGACGTTTCAATAGGAGTAACTTGCCAGTATTGATATTCAACTTTTCAGTGTGATCACCCTTTGTGTTCCTAAACTGATAAAAAAAAAAAAAAACAAAAAAAAAAACCTGCAAATAAATTATTGATTTTGCAGCACACAGAGCTATTAAACAGCAAACTCTCATCACAGTGGTTTCATGTAATCACAAAAACAAACATTTATTCAGCCTTGTGCAAGGCGTTAAACACTATAATCATTTAGCCTTTTGTGTTTTCTCACACCTATAATTGTCAGACAGCTAGTTTTTTATTCACAGGTTATCAGTGTTATTAGTGTTAACGCCTGTTGACATGAGATTACAACCTACAATTACTTGTTTTGAAGGAGATGAATGCAGTTTAATTTTTAAAAGGGCTGTTTCATCCTTTCTCAGTAATTTCTGCTGTTGGCCTTCGTAATTAGAGGTGAATTGTTATGACAAGATGAAAATGGAAACAATAAAAGTAATAGGTCCACTACACTGAATATTATGAAGCCTTTAAAGACGTTTTCTGAACAGGAAGCAGTGCTCACCCAGAGCACAATTGGCTGGTCTCATGACCCTATAGAAATGCATTAGATGTGTGCAGCAATTTAGCTCCTGATCCAGATGTTACCTCAGAAGGGAAATGTTTATCAGCTGGTGTAAAGTACACATTTAATTGTCCTGAATGTATTCAGATCACAAACATGGCACAAAAGTATTACATTATACAGGGAACATTGTGTCTTCATGGCTTTGTTCCACAAATGATTACCCCACTCTGGTGGTACATGTTTAGATGGACTGTGTAGTGATTGCCCCTTTTAAAAAGGAGGCACTTACACTTACATCCAGGGAGGCTGGTAATCTATGAATTATGGATGAATGAGCCTGGATTTCTTTAAATTAAAAATATGTAATAACATTTTCCAAATAAAGGCATATTTAAAGACACTAGGTTAAAAGGTAAATTTAACTGCTTTTCCAAACAAATTTTCAGGTTGTTGTTGATGATTTTATCCTACTTTCACATATTTTTATATGTCATTTTTCAACGCTGTCTAAAGGAATAATCAATTTTCCTTGACTGACACCAAATCTACGAGAGGACTTGATTTAACACTTACCGGTCAATGCACAATACAGTAACAATCCCCACTGTCGTAAACTGGTTGCTGACATCCACCACCACAACCGCTTTACACATAAAGTTCCCGAACACCCACTGCCTGTCTCTGACCAGCTGGTGAATGTTGAAGGGCATCACAAGCAAGAACAGCATGTCGGCTATTGCCAAATTGAGCACGTAGATGTCTGATACCATTTTCTTCTTGCATGCTGCCACCGCATAGATAACCAGTCCGTTGGCTATAACTCCAACAGAGCACAGGATGCCGTAAATCGAAGGGAGTATGTGCATGAAAGTGGTGATGTCGATGTGACTGTAAGGTGGGGCAGTTGAGTTATGACATGACTGATCAGAAAAGTTGTGTGTTCGGTTGTTTATGCAGAATATGTCCGTGTGATTCATCTTCAGGTCCTCTTACTAACCGCGTCGGTGTGGTTGTGATTAAAGCCGATGTCTGTTCGCCAAACTTGGGCGGCAAGCTTGCGCTCCCTCCAGACGCGCGTCTCCTCTCCTTTGAATTGGACCAGGCGTGGATTCCCCGAGCAGGAATTAGATGGTTTCAAACGTGAAAACGCAGAATCCGATCAAGGCTTAACTACAAGAGCCACAACATGCCCTCCAGGACATGTTTGTCTTCAGGGAGCCAACTCTGATCTGACTGTTTATCCTGCGCACAGATCTGCTGTGGCTTCACCAAACACGGAGCGAGCCTCAGCGGACACTAGTTCCCTCCCTTCAAACATCATTCGCTGTGTTGTGGAATAACAAGCAAATGAAAAGAAGGCACTTTAAACTGGCAACAACTCTTGACAACAAATGGAAATAAAGAGGAGAGTAAACAAACATTCAATGATGCATCTTGATACAGTTTTGAATGTAAGGGATTCCCATATTCACATTCATATTCTATATAAATTAACGTTCATCCTGTGGTGTGAAAAATACAGAGATGTCAAAGGCTTCTGCTGCATGTTAAACTGCCAGCAAACTGAAAGAATCAACAAGGCTGCAGTCAGGCTACCTTTTTCGTGTTCCTTTAAAGAGTTTTAGGCACTAAGATGAAATAGAAACAAATCGAAAGGACTGCAGACACCTGTGGCCACTTTTGAGCCACTTTTTCAATTACTTTTACCCAAAAAGATTTGTGTTCCCTTTGGCATTTCACTTGCAGCATACATTTTACAGAGGATCTTTAAACCAAACATTCTTTTTTTTGTTTCCTCCAAGTTAGTTTCAGCTGGCTAACACTACTAATAAAGTGTTTTAATGCTGAATATGTGTTAAAGACCGCTTTGTAACTTTTTTTTTTTTTTTTAAATCAAGGATGTGAATTTCTTTAGAGCTTTCTTTTGACATGACCATGAGCAGCTTTTGAGGACAGAAGCTGATCCAGAGTTTGAAGCAGTGCAGCGGAGAGGGCTCTGATCTTACCAAAGGTCAGCGAGAATATGTCGTTAAGCTTTCCTCATGCTGGCTTCATGTGCTATTTGTTCATTCGATGCCATGCTTCTGTTCGATATTTTATCTTCTATTTATTCTGTTTGTACAGATAAATAGATCATTTATTATTTTTTCATATTTATTGTCTGTCCTTCTGTCTATCTATCTATCTTCATACTTCTGTCCTTTCTCTCTGGTCCACTACACACAGCCATGCCTCACTGAGCTCTTTAAACTGAGCTCTGAAATTAATTTCTTATCACCCATTTTTATTTTATCATCTCGATCCTCCTCCATCCATCCTTTCTCCAAAGATAGATGCAAGTGTCGGCTAATTGGTGTCATCTCTCTGTGCAGATTCTATTTACAAGTCAAAAACATGCTGAATTGCAAATCCAATATTTTTACGGTGTAATTCCAGATTCAGTGCAATAAAAGATAAGAGATGTCCCCATCATTTAAATGGAGGATTTTCATTGAGTTTTCTGTGTCAGAAGTCACTTGTTTTGTTCAAGTGTTATTGAACAAAGGTTTCAGACCAAGAACTAATTTGTTCTGTTTATATTTATTTAGTGTTGCATAATTCTCCACTGCTGGTAAATGGATTAGCATGAAATTTTGTAAAGATATTAATGAATACAAATTTTCCTTTCCTTTATCTACTCCTTATTCTGTCAAATATCTCAATATACAGGATGGACTTCCTCAGACTAAAAATAATCATGTGTTTCCCTGATCCCCCCCCCCCCCCTCTTGCTCTGTCATAATGTCAAAATTGTAATTTGTCCAACACCTTTTTTTGTGACGCTCATGAAACTTTTGAGAGCCTGGTTTGGATTACACGGCTGTAAGAAAAGAAACTGATTTTGATTAATAAAATATGGATTTTTATTTTTCAAATTGAAAGTCAGGACCAATGACAGCCCAGCAAGTGGTGTGTTCATCCATGTCTTGGGAAGATTCATGCTGCTTTCTCAGTGAAGGAAATCTATAATGGTGAATCAAGGAGGATATAAAACATTACCATGAAGAGATTCAGAGGAATGAAATGTTAAATCCCACTCCAATTCATTCCAATTAGTTCCCTTTCGCCTTCATTTTCCCTACAAATGTCATAATTTTGTAAACAGAAAAAGTTTCATGAAGGCGTTTTATAAAGTAAAGTGAGGATGCTTTGGACACCAATTAACTTCACATAAGTGCAGTAGATCAAATCAGTATTTGTTCTGATCTGTCCTTCCCTTTAAACACTAATGGACATGAATCTAGCACATTTTCCCACCGCAGCATGTCTCCTGCTTTTTATTTGAATACATTTTAATACGTTTGCTCTTGTGAGTGGAAACACAGAGCTCCAGATGATATCATGTGATTATCTGTTTCTTAGAAGGCGCTCATATTTTGGTTATTTAAAGCTAAAGTAGAAAAAGTACACGTAAAATAGACACAAATATCATTGTATGCAGTAGCAGATTACTTAAACCCGGAGACAAAGACGAGATTCACTGTCTTCTCCGGATACACTGCTGTGGGCTGAAATTACTAAACGCTTGAAGTGGGCCAGCGGCTGCTATGAATCTCCAAACCCGAACAGTGCTTGTTTCTTTCCTATGACTGCTGCCACTGTGAGCACTGATACGAGGCTGGGTTAATAAGGTCTCACCTCCCATCTGCTCGGTGGTCGACAGCGGAGGACAGAGCTTGCCCTGGTCAAGTCCCGCGTGTGGAGGTGTGCACCTGTGTGAATGTGAAGAAGCACGGGGCTGGGAAAGAGCAGGAGCGCTCAGTAAAACCCAAACCTGGATCCAGTGAGGAAAAAATGATGACTAAATGACAGTGTAAACCCCCTGCAGATGTTGCTTTAGAGGCAGCGCAGAATAGACAGAAAAGAGGGGAATTATCTAATCTAATCCAGGTTCGATGAGGAGACTGGTTAATCTGTCACTCGTCTGACTGCTGCACAGACAAGAACTATCCACCCCGAATTACGCTTACAACAACAGGTTTAATTAGAACACAATATAATAACCAATACTACAACAAATTGACAATTCCACACATCAAAAAGTGTCCAAGCGGGTAATGTGAAAATCAAAAACCTCTGAGATCTCGGGAATAAATGAAATTGAAAAAAAGTATAAAAGAAAGAGTTGAGTTCTCAAATGTCCTACCGCCCCCCCCCCCCCCCCCTGTGCACAAACATTGTCCAGCGAAATGGACTCCAGGTGAATTGTGATGTCCAGCTGAGATGAAGATTCTCTCAGGTGAAGGTAGACGGTGAGATGAATGAAGCTGGGGTGAGTGGTGGCAGGCAGGACGGTGGACGGACGGACGGTACCTCTGGTTCCAATGAAGAAAATATAAAAAAAAAAAAAAAAAAAGAAATTCAAAGTTCTAAGTATCTGTTGGCGAACCTGCAGCTCTTCAATGGCTCGTCGTTCAACATTCAATTTAAAGCTGTTAACTTTTCTTTAGCGGAATCTGATTCATGTTTTCCTGCCCACAACGCCTACCATACCGAAACACAGACGACGGGAAAACAAAGACCCTCTATTAAGAGATGGATGATCACTTCTATCGATCTCTGTGCATGGAGTAACACAGATTGTATATTCAGGAAAAGATTGACTCTCCTAGCACTTTTCTGTGCACAGAGGAAAACGGCTATGTGACAACCTGTCGACCTTACTTAAGGGGACAATAACATAGTTCCAAAACATAATAATTAAGATCCCAGATTAAATTATTCTGGTTACAAAAGCTTCATGAAGTATGTAGGTTTGTATTGCAAGTTTCAGAGTCTAAATAAAAACACATGTAGGTCTTAATCAAGTATACTTAATGGCCTCTTAAAATATATATATTAAATATGGATGAATTCATTTTTGATGATAGAGTCCTGCACTACTTCATTGTAACCACCTTAGTCCTCATGATTGAGATAACCTGCACCGCAGCTCTGGCCTGAGAAGGTTCATAAAAGCTGGAACAGAGCACATAAAACCCAACAGTGCTGTGGGCTGATGGGGAGTAAAAACAGATGCAACACAATGCAGTCACAAACAGCTAACACACAAGGCGATCAGCACATGGAAAGGGGAGATTGGCTGTATTTTCAGTGGCAATGAAAGCAAATTTAAATGACCTCTGGCGTGTTTCGGTCAATAAAAACTTTTTTTTTTTTATTGGTCAATATTAAAGTGATCCACACACCATCTGTATGGCAAACCGCTGCTTCTTAAAAAGGCTGAATTTGACTTCTTTCTTTAACAAATTTAAACTATTTCAAGGCTCAGTTGTTCACAGTGTCAGATAGTCTGTTTGAATTCATCTGGTTTTACTTCAGACTGGAACTATTTATGAAAGGTTTAAAAGACATCTCAAGTTAGATGTTTGTCTGTCTTTTAGAAGAAAACTTAACTATCAAATACGTTGTAAATAAATACAATGATGTTGAATTAGAAAGATAAATTTTACTGCACAGAATTTTCACAGCAGGTCAGAAGGTGCCTGAGCATCCTCCTTTCCATTTCTCTCATCAGTCCTGATGAGAACTCTTTAGAGTCAAGAGTATAATTAGCTTTGACATTAAATTATTTTAGAGGAGCATTAGCACTTTAGTTTCTCAGAGTATTGACCTGCTGTCATTCAGGTAAAGAGGAAGAGTCTTTTTTTTTTTTTTTTTTTGGTCAGACTTCAAATGTATTCACCCAGTGTTCAAAGATCGGGGTGGATGTTGTGGGGCACAACATTATGAAGGATAGCAAACAAAACAGCAGGAAGAATTTATGTAAAACACTGAATAACACTTCATTATTCTCAATTAGAAGCAATATAGACAGAATTAATGGTCATTCGTTTTAACTTTACCTCCATTTACTGGCTACTGGATGAATCAAAACCAGCAAAATTTGTTTCACGTGACTAAATCTAATATTTGAAAACAAAATCAATTTCCAACAAGATATGGTGCAATGAATCTTTATTTTCAACAAATATAAATGGTGCTTATAAAAGTAGCTGCTGCAGCAAAGCAAGAGACTTGAGGCAGAGCTGAGGAGCAGATCAATGTAGTGTTTGTAAGCATGCTGCAAGAACATGACAAAGTATCAAAAATAATGTTGTCCACAAGTGGCATGAGTTCCTCGAATCCCAACAACCCATTGACCAACCCCCGAACCCATCCAGCAGGTTAGCCTGACCCACAAAACCCACTGACTACCAACAAACAGATTACGTACATAGAATTACATAGAGTAACACATTTCACTCTAAATTAATAACTTTATTCAAAACCGTTTCAAGCATTAAATTCAAGACCATCATCTGAAGTTTGAATTTCAATACATGCTTCACCTCCTCCTTAATCAAACATTTGCTGCCTCCTGGAACCTTTAAATGGTGTTCATGCTCCTTGGGGACACTTTTGGCCTGAACACCTTGGAAGGGAGACACAACAGCAGAGGTAAGATGCTTATCAGGGTATTGCACTTAGTTAACGTGACACAAACCTCCATCTTAACATTAATCTGGTGATTAATCACTTTAGCAAACATTGCACAGTTAAAAAAAAAGTTATTTCCTTTCAGCACAACCAAAACCTGCAAAAACTCTTCCACTGGCCATGCCTTCGTTAGTGCCATCTGGGAGGCAGCTGTCAACAAGGTACACGTTTTTTACCATGTTCATAAATTAAAGTGTTAATCTGTCAGATGTGTTTCACCATAGCTGTGTAAGAAATGAAGAGGACCTTACGTACTCAATCAAAATATGTCCTTCAAAGAAAACCACCCAAGGTTAATGAGTTCCTGGTTAAAAAAAATAACTCTCCAGCCCTTTTTCATTGACTAAACACCGGCAGACCCGAACAGCCCACAGGGGTTAACTGTTCCTGGTGAGGTGGATGTTTAATCAGTGAGTCTCAAAGATGCATTTGAAAAGTGAACCTTAAAAATATGATTTTTATCTCCAACTCGCAGTCAATAAACTTGTTTTTTTTCCCTTGACACTAGAATCCCGTTCACTGTGTGCTGTATCACCCCCAACTACACTTAAATAAATTGAAATAAATTGTTGTGGCCACAACAGATCATTTTCTATCGCCTCGAGAGACCCTGACCTGAAAAAACCCTACGCTTTGTGTCCGTACATCCACTATGGATGGTGGAAGTGACAGTCAAGAGACACAAGCTGCTTTCAAATGAGACATAAAACATAAGAGTGCTTAACTAACTTTTCTGAGAACATCTTTAATTCAATAATCTGTTATGCCAGAGGCTGAAATTTAAAAAAAAAAAATTGAACTGAAATGGCAAAGAAGTTACTACCGAGTCTCTTTGGGATATAAAGAGACTTCAATAAAATTAGTATGTAATGAGTGCACTGTGTCTGACTTCCTGCAGTTGACAGATGCCCATCATGTGATTTTTTTTTTTTTTTGGTGCAGATATGGTAAATTGTTGGTGTTGGATATCATTTGTGTGCGCTGCACATTCGACTGAAGTAGTTTAAAAGTTTGTTGTCACAGCTAAGCTCCGATCCAGAGAGAAAACACAGAGCAACAGAAACGAAACAGTACCCTGCCCTGTTTGGTTCAGTTAATAGTGTCACATGGCATAGATGTCATGTGATTTTTTAATTTTTTTTTTTGTAATGATAAGATAAACATCTCAATGGAAGCTCCGGGGCCTTTGCTAATGTTTTTTTTAAATTATGTTTTTAATGAAGAAGAAGAAAACGTGACAGGAGGAAAAGAGACTGAATGTGACACAGGTGACTTTACAAGATTAACAGTTCAGGTGTTCAGTTGGTAACAGTCTGCAACCCCCAGTGATGCATGCCACTAAATCCTGCACACTTTTAAGGCAAATTCCCCTCGCCGTATGGAAGATCCAGTGCTTCCATTACATAAAGGTGGTGACCCTCGTGACCTAAACAACTGTCATCCGACAGTATATCAAGCTGTTCTTTATGTCCAAAATCCTTGAATCACTTGTTGCCTCGCAGCTATGTGACTTCCTGGTGCATCATGATGTCTTCATCTGTAGCTCTGAGTCTTTTAGACTGACTCATAGTACAGTGAGTGCTGCAGCTGATGTGTATGACATTCTTGAATCACTTGAAGTAAGGCTTTTGATTCTGTTGATCACAACATCTTGTTAAATAAGCTGCTTTATATGGGTCTCAGCTACAGCCTCTCTTTGTTCATGAGAGACATGAGGGAGAATAACTCAAACCTCCTCCTCCAGAAAGGGCTCATCGAGGGAAGGCACACCTGGCATCAACAATCCATCCTCGCTGATCTCATCACAAGTGGCTGGCTCTGAGTACGGTAGTTCAGTCCTGAAATTACCATGCAACCCAAATGCATCTGGAGTGTCCACTTGTAATCGGATCTCGCTTCACCACTCTGTGCAAATAAACATGTACATCTTGAAAATGTACAAGTACATACGCACATGAACACATTCAGAGATGAGAGCAGAGAGAGCAGCTGAAGCAACAAGTATATGAAACAATGACATGTCTTTGCTCACTAGAGCCTCATCTTAATGCACTATAAGAAATTTATGATATATTCAAAGTTTGTATATGTCCAAACAGTCTTGTAATTTGATGTAATGTGTCGGCACCGGGTCGGATACAAACACAGGAATGTGGCCCCGAGATCTGCATTTATTTAATTTATTTCTGTTTATTCAGCAGATGTACGCATTGCGTACACACTGCTAAAAGAATGTGGCCACATGCGTCCCAATCCACCTCTGAATGTGGTTTGAGCAGATTGGATCACAATTAATCCTTTACTTTGTACTTTTAGCTGACCACTTGTGATCCGATCACCTCAGGATGGATCAGATCAGATTTTACTTCCAGGTGTTGTAGGTCATCGTTGCTCCTTGTGGTGCAATAAGGTCACTACCCCTTCAGGTGTCATCAGACCTCTGTGGGCCTTCTGCCTCAGGGGGCGGTAATGAGACCTCTACAATGAGGTGAAGAAGATACGAAAACACTTGCGGAAAGGTGAGACTTCTGCTTTTTCTGTCATTGATGTGACTATTAATTCTTCAGTGCTCAGCAGGCACAGAGACAACCACAGAGCAGAGAGGTTGAGTCAGAGTGTGAGATGACAGCTGTGCAGCAACCTGATCAACATGGAACAATATATCCGATAACTATTCACCTCTTAAATTCAATCTACACTTGATGATTGGTACAAGTGTTGTAAACTAGATGCTACAGGTGATAGTTGTAACATTTTGTTACCCCTCTGAGTTTTGGTTGTTTTAAAATATACCTGCAACAAAGAATCAAGTGAAAGAAGTGATCTCATGGGCAACATTTAGACTCATCCAGCTTGATAAGAGAAATCAATGAAATTTGAAGAAAGTCTGTGTGTTTCAGGGACCACTCTCCTCTCTGCCACAGAATGAATGGGCAGCATTCAAGGAAATGTGCTCTACATTTTACGGAAGCGTCTGGGTTTAGATCAAAGCGGCTTTATCCAACCCTCAGGGGAGAATACTTTTAAGCTGGTGCAAAGGCTGCCAGTGGCACAGCGCCATCTTCTTTGACTTGAGGTAGCTTTTTTTTTTTTTTTTTTGTCGTTTTTCTTGGTGTTAAAGAAAATGCATCGGTTTGTAATGTAGCCAGTTTACAGTGAGCTACCAGAGACTTGGATTATTCTACATAACTGGATCTCCTGCATTTATGATACTTTTTTATGCTTCATAAAGAATAAATGTCAATTTTTCTTGCGCATGTATTCAAGGCAATTATAATTTTTACATTGCAATATTTTTCATTTTGTTGTCTGTGCAATCCATGACATAAAATCTGAATTGACTGATTTAATGTGTTGTTGTTCATTGTATTGTTATCTTGTTCTGAATTTGTACCCTCATGGTTGAAATGCACTTATTGTAGGTCACTTTGGATAAAAGCGTCAGCTAAATGTAATGTAATGTAAAGTTCTGACTTTCAGCTGCAAGTGTCTCAGGGTGTGTTTCCTTCCTTGCACACCCAGTATGGATGTCCACAGAAACCAAAAATTGTAAATCAATGTTTGATCTCAAATACTGTTTGGTCAAATACAGAGCAGCAACAATTAATGTCAATATTTACCTTTGTGCAGCATTTTGGATTCAAGCATTTATTTCTACCTCTACTTTTTTTTTTACATGTGTTTTGAATGTTGTATGAATGGTATTTTCCCATTTTTGTTTGATGTCTATTTTGCCATGTTTTAAATGTTTTTGTTTTTTTCAATATTGATTACTATAGAGGGAGTTATTAATTGTAAAATTATAAATATGGATACAAAAAAAAATGAATCGTGCAGTGAAGAGGGTACAAAGTGCTGTGTTCAGAAGCTTCAGACATGATGAACACAGTTGGAAAGGACCAGATGAGCCGAGTATGGTTCAGTGTCATACATTGGTGTTTTTGGTGGGGGAGATTCCCAGTGGTGTAAAGCCTTATTTGCTTGTTTCCTCTGGCTATACGCGAGTATACAGTTGTATTTCTCTGTCGTGGTCTTTTTCATTTGTAAATAACAGGCTCTTCACATATAGCGTGTATAGTGAATGCGTTGTGTTTGAACTGTGTGGCACTACTCGCCATCAGGAAGCTTTTTGTTCGGATTCAGCTCAGGCCGAGCCCGATGAAATATTCATAATAATTTCACACAGAAGAAAAGATATGAATAAAAAAATAACATGTTATCCCACAGCCATTACAAAATATTCAACACCATGGCTTTGAGGGTGTTCCTTCCGTCATAAACCATAGAAATAACATGCTCTGCCTGTGCCTTCTCATGCACGTTGTCATTATAATGTAAAATATATTCTGATTTTAAACAGTTAGTCTGTTTATGACTCGCCCCTGGCGGGACAGTTCTGTCAATATGATTGAACAATTGGTTAATACGTCACAAAAACCTTTCATCCAATCATGCTTATTCAAGTTTAGCTCAAGTTATTTTAATCTGTTTGTTTGCATCAAAAAACGAAACGTGCTTTAACAGGCGTTTCTCTGTGTGACTGTTGAATTTGTAGTTCCATGTTTGTTGTTCTCCACAGGCTGCTAGATGATACAGATCTTGTGGAGGATCTTTAGCCAATCATATGATCTCCTTCTGCAGCTCCTTCGGGGGATCGTGCAAGAAGAAGTCACATATAAAATAACCACACATCTGTTTCTGTTGTGATGTTACAAATATAAGTCTCATTTTCTACGAGTTATCAATCAAAACATGCTACCAGTTCTTGACAGTCTGATTTTCTGATATTTTCTAGTAATTTAAATAGCCTGTTAATTCAGAAAACACTTTTTTTTTTTTTTTTTTTTTTTTTTTTTTAAAAGATATGACAAAAATTAACAAGTTAATTAAAAAAACAGATTTTTGTGAATAATAGAAGGTTTTTACTCATAAACTATATTGTTTTTGAATTTGAATCCTTGTTCTTACATCCTGAAAATGCTTGAATGATGTGCAGTGTGTCTGTTTACCCTGAAAGTGCAGAGATTTGACAGTTATCTTGTGCAGTTCTTTTTTAATCTGTAATGCTTTATAAAGCATGCTTTTTTTGTATGATGAAAGCCTTATGTAATTATAGATTTGATGAAAAATAAAAAAAAAAGTCAACTGTATTTGTCAGGTTAAGATTCTCAGAATGTCAATGTCAAATGTTTTCTCAGAAAACAAATGTATTTCACATTGCTGGATATTTATGTGGCTTCTTCTTACAATATGGGCTATAAGATGAAGACATTGCAAAGAACATGCCATGCAGCCTCAATGTGAAGCATAAAAAAGGCCTCTGTAGAAATGAAACCGCAACAGCAGTTTTTTCTTTGCCACTATAGTGCAGAGTAGCATAAGTCCTCCCAGGACACTTTAAAACCAGGCTTTAAGGAAAGTAATACCTTTTTTCAGCAGGATATAGAAAGGGGGGGGGGACTCAGGAATTACGTAACTTTTCTTTTAAAACTTTGTTTAATGATTGAGTGTCTATGTGGCAACAAAAACCTTCAGGGTATTCAGCTTTGTTTTATGTAGCTTTTTTCCCCACATGATTCAACTTGTGAGCTTGGGTAAATTGACATTATCTTTCAACTATTAGTGTCTGAGTTGCATAACAGGAATAATTAATTCTAACAAATGAGTCTTTGATAAAATCCCAAACAAACCCCCACAGTCTGAGCTGTCCTTGACTGTATGTGACATATCAGATGATTTACAGATCTACTTGCTTTAAGAATCAGATGAGTTTGTTTCAAGTACCAAAAAAGCAAAGTTCTTCAACGCTGTGCTGCTTATAGCTAGTTCTGTAATGACGTTGAAATCTGTCATTTTTGTTATATTTTTTTTTAATTGTAAAATCACTATAAACCACCCCGACTGTTAGGATCGTTGCTAACCTCCAAAGAGCGAAAGGAAATAAAAGAAACTCAAAGAATGCCTAAAGAAGACAAAGCAGAACTGGCAGGCATCAAACTCTGATGTTTGTTTCTTTTTTACAACATAAAACTTTTTTAAAAAAAAGATCATAATTTAAAAAAAAAAAAAACTCAGGTGAAATGATTTGTTGGCAGACAGCAAAGACTGTCAAAAGCAAAGTCTCAAAAATCATGACGGTAATACCAACTGGCCATGGCCTGGTTTTTTCTTTAGCGCTACCTTCTCATCTCCATATTGTTAATGCTAGTGTTTCTTAATGAAACTCAATAAGACATTTTACTCATCATCCACCCCCTCCTTCCAATCACTTTGCCTTTATTTCTTTTGCAGATCAAAAAGAAGAGAGTTGATAATTCTTAGTGATTTTTTTCATCGATCTTTCATTTGTTTCATTATTTCACATTGATAAAAGCCTTGAACGTTCACCTCTTCTGCAGGAGGAACAGCAGTCTCTACATTTATTGTGCCATAATACAATTTAGTCATCTAATGACCTTTATTATTGAAAATGTTCTACTCTTCAATGGAAAAATGTAAGAATGATTAATTACTAATTACACATGCTAATGAAAGCTCAGCGTAATCCTGATTCGCAAATGTAGTACCCAAAACCAGTTTAAAATGCTGAGCAAGTGTAAAAAACACATTTCTGAAATTAAGAATGCAAAAGCCACATGCAAAAAAAAACAACTTCCTAATGTAAATTGTAGGACTGATTGGTGATGAGGATGTACAGGGTGACATAATGAGCTGATGCAGGACTCTCATTAGTGACAGCTGTGGCAAGCAACATGAAATTTTCACTACAAACCGTTTCTTGGAAAACATTTTATTGTCACATCACGCTTTGCTGTGCTCGTCTCTTTGGAGTTCAGGATGTTGAGTTACAGCCAACACTTTACTCAGAATCATGTCTTTTCCCCAATTGTCTGTTCCTGTCACTAATTCTAAAGAAATTTGTGTATGAAAAGAGATGCTGGAAAGCATGAATTTGTATTTGATTTTTATATTTAACTGAGGACGCTCTTTCTTCCCGTCACAAATTGCATTCTTGGGTGGGTTTACCTGGAGCTGTAAATGAGCGGTTTATGTCTCATCTTTCCGACTGACTATTCTGCATCCTGTTTTGTTTCTGGCCCATCAATATACAACGATATTGTGCCACACGAGACAGTTCCTGGTCCATTACTGCTCTCCAAGTCCTGGTGAAATAATTTTTTTAGTATCTCTTGTTATGCCGATGACACACATCTTTATCATTCTTTTAATACTTTGAGGCTAAACACAACCCAAATTTACTTTTTTTTTCTTTTTCTATTGCAGTCGGAATAAAATAATTTTCATTTGAACCTAATTGAACAGAAATTGTTTTGACTTCTCCCCAGCTGAAGCCTCATGTCAGCTGCTCTGGTTCTCCACTATGAAGCCAATGTCCCTGACTGCTCCACAATGACTGGGATGCACATGTATTTGCTCAGACTTAATACAGTAAGCAGAGGATTCCTGGTACCTGTGGATGTGGTTTGTGATATGGAGTCAATGTATTGTTAGAACGGCGTATGTTTCTGGATTCTAAGATGTATGGGATTTAGTCGGCCAAATTCCCTATCTCGCAACGTTAATGAAAGCCGTGATTGGGATCTGCTCCAAAGTTTAAGGGGTTCTTCGTTGGCCCGGGCTCCACCCTTACACCAAGTTTCATTAAAATTAGGCTGGTAGTTTTTCCTTAATCCTGCAGACGGACACACAAACCGTCCTGATGATGCAACCTCCTTGGTAGTAGTATAATGACGGTCCTTATTTTTCACAAAATTGTATATTTGTTTTATTCAATCACTCCATAAACTAGATCACAATGAAGAATACTGAGTCACAACTCACTAGTTTCGTGTGTAGATGAGCATGGAATTTTGTGTGGTCATATGCTTGGTGCCCATGTTTTAATCAAAGAACCACAAAGGACCTTGCTTGCATAATCATGCTTTGATAATGTGACTCACTCAAATCAGAGAGTGCGGAGGGAAACATACCCTCCCTCTTCATATTCATACAGAGGATGAATGCCTTCAAAAATTGTTGGACTTGTTTTTTCCCTGAGCCTAACAAAATGTTTCTTACTGTAACCATGACAATGAAGGTCCCCTACCCTTAATCAAATAGTCATTTAAACTCAAATCACGATTTTTCCCAAAATGTTTTGGTGCTAAAACCTTACCAAACTTTAACTTAGCATTGTAGCATCGTAGAAAAGAGTTGACAGTAATTTGTAGGGAGGATATTGGAGTGTTACTCTATAATAAAAATGTCATCCTACTTCCTCCTTTTCTACTTTTAAATTTACAACGGCTGCTAGAAGGCTTTGTCATGTGAAAGTAAACACAGTATGTCATTTTGGGACACCTGCTGAAATGACTGATGACCTTGTTTTTCTTGCAAAGACAGTTGACATTTGCAGAATCTTTCACAGATTTACAAATGTTAATACATAAATGTGATGAAGGTAAATGTTTCTGCAAAGCAGAAAAAATATTTTGCTGGTTTTCTCACCTCATATGCAATAGCACATAATTATGGTGAGCCTTGCACACTGAACTTGCAGGATGCCACACGACTGCCAGTGACACTCCCATCGCTGCTCTTTCTGTCCTACTTCAGCACATGGAGCAATAAAATGCCAAATGCAAAAAGGGAAACAATAACTCCTTGTGAAAACAACATTTTGAGCCATGTGCAAAACTCTAATTTCTGAGATTTTCTTTTCCTACAATATGACCATTTATCCCCTGTCACTGCCCTTTAAAGGCCACAGTAAATCCATAGCTATAATTTCATCTAGATCGTAAAATATATTCACAATCAACAATATGTTCGTTTGTGTCTTTGCTATCTATAGTCCTTCAAGAAAAAGAGCCAATTTTCAAGAAAAGAGATTCACCAGTTTTAAAAGCACCGCTAGTTTGAAAATTTCTTAACGTTAAAAAAACAAAACAGAAAATTGACACCTCTGTTCTGACATTTGTGTCAATAAGGTCACTAACAGTGAATGTTGATTTTTTTTTTTTTTTTTTTTTTTCTTTAATTCAGCTCCTGGACAAACTTTTCATCTCTCTTTGGGCTCCTATTAACATCCTGGTTCTGAGACTTCTTGATGCCACAGGCAGTGACTGATTGTCATGCAGTATTTAAAAAAAGTATTTCTAATGACTTCTGACCAAATTTGCTGGATGTGGAAAAAGTGCTGAGTATGTGCACGACATTTGGTTGTACATTTTTCTTGCACATATGATCAAAGTACAAAACTACAATTTGTCTTCCTGCGCCTCGCTGTTTCACTTGAGTGCCTAACTGGATTGTTGATTTTTTTTTTTTTTTAAATTGAGTGCAATTCTTTTTATTTAATTTTGAATGTCTAATGGCATAATTGCTCTTTTGTTCAGGCTTTGGGGAAGTTAATGTATTTTTCCCTGACAGTCATCAAAGTGTTTTTATTTGAGAGGATAAAATGACTCTGTGCAGTTTATCCATGAAAGGTCTTTCAATGATGCTGTGAAGAATGTAAGTGCACATCTAGTCAGCTTTCCAGAAATAGACAAAAGTCAAACAGTTTATTTTCACCACCCAAATTTTGAGGAAAAAAAAAAAAATCAGTATGCCGTATTGATCCTGCTGGGCTTTTTGAATTAGTGCTCACCATCTTCACAAGTAGAACTCTTACCTCTATGTAGCATCTAAGGCTTTTTGTTGTTTAAAACATCTCTTTTTATACACAAATTTCTTTAGAATTAGTGACAGGAACAGACAATTGGGGAAAAGACATGGTTCTGAGTTAAGTGTTGGCTGTAATTATTATGTTGTGGGGTTTCAGCAGTATCAGTATGCGGCACACATGCCTGAAGGTCTGCAAATAACTCTGTGGTGTGCCCCCACCCCACCCCTTTGTTGATCTATACTTTATTGCTATATTTATGAGTAATACACAGGCCCCAACGCAGCCGTTCCAATCAACCAGGGGGTGAGCAGATTTTTGCCCCACTAGCTGTAAAATTTAATGAATAATTTGAATAGGTGCTGATGCAGATGGAGCGGCTGGTCAAGTGGTTTATTTGACGAGTTTTTAGATATACTGTGCTAAACATATACTTCACTATATGTATGTTATGAAAGAAAGTTTATGTGAACTTTCCCAACTTGCCGGTCAGCTCTGAAGATCAAAGCTAAACATGTCAAAGACGATGTATTTCAAGACATCTCTTTCCCGCTTGCGTCTATAGAAGTCGAAACGGCCTCAGTGCTAAGAAACTCGCAATCGTCCTTAAACGTTAACCTCAGCAGGGTTCAATGATTTCACCACGGAGATACGGATAAGCACAGGGCCCAAACAGGCGTGGGAATCAATAGATGTTTTTCACCAGACTGGAATAGTTTATACCTGACAACTATTTTTGTTCCATGAGACATTTATCTACCTTAAAATGTGACTTACGAAAATTTTTGTCCTCCCTGACATCGAGCCCACCAGATATAACATGAACACAGTATGATTCTGTGGATTAAGAAATGCACCAGGTGGAGTTGGGTTCTATTTAAAGAAGGGTTCATTTAAGTACTCTTAACAATGTGCAATGTTGCTATCTCTAAATGTTGTCCATCTGTTTATACTGAAAATATATTTTGTCTGTTTGATTTGATTTAGACTATAATCAAGCATACCCCTTCACACTGTGACAAAAAAAAACCTCAATCTGCTTATAAATACAATATGAGATTGTTTGGTCGAATGTTAAGATTGTTTTTAAACTACTTATAGAATAATGATATGATTGCTGAAAGTCGTGTAACAGAAACATGCAAGCACTATTTAGTGTTTTCAGGGGCAGAGTTGATATATTTTATTGTATTTATAGTTTATATGTAAACATATATATGTCGAACTCATTGAATTAGGCATGTCTTCAGTAATTAACATTGATTGTAAAAGCTGTTTACCTTAAAACATAAAAGGTCCTTCCTGCTGCTGGCACTGCAGTAAAAGCTCTTTGGCACTGACTCAGTCACTTAATATGCATGTATTTCCACCTACTGGTCAAGCGATAACACTGCACATCAGGATCCTCTTACTCCTCAGCCTGTGATACAAATCTAAATTACTGTTGCAAAATAGAGATTTGGGCCGATAGTAGACATGCATGTAAAATGTGAGCATATTTATATAATGGATTGCAGTCAGTGGAGCATATCACAGGCGGCCTCTAGGGTTTATAGCAGTTATAAAAACAGGGCTGGTTCAGGCCCGAGTTGATTTGTGTCCCTGTTCTCAGGTGTTCCAGCATGTTATTTGTCCAGGACATCCCTTTTTGATCCATGCTGCAAATTTCTCTCTCAAACAGGATGACACAGCATGCGAGCCATTCTTGCAGTACATTTTAAATTAAACTTGTCATATAAACCTGCTTTGATGTTCAAGCTATTGGGAATAAAAACAGGTGGTGCCTCCCCCTCTTGTGGTTTGATGCAATATTACATTGGTTTGCTGTTACAGCTCGTAACTGCGGCCAGTCATTAGAGCTTTTGATTCCCATAGTGAGGCTGAAGCTGTGAGTCAGAATTAGCATCTCATTTCATGAGAAAAATGTAAGTGCATGATTAGCACCAATGTTTCATCTGGGAAGAACATCATGTACGCTCTCCTCTGTGAGTATATTGTAGAGTTATGAGACTGACTGTGATCATGAAGACAATGTTTGAGAGGGAAGAAAAAGAAATCAATGTCAGGATTGAAGTGGTTGCCTTATTTCCTTTGGAGTGCAGTGTATTGCTGATTGAGCGTTCAGACCCATTCAGAACCAAGATTGCCTCTCCTCTTTATAGGCAGCTCCAGCTTGGATTGACTCTCCGTCTCATGATGCTGGTAAAAATAGCTTTATTCTCAACAGGCTGGATTTAATTTAGCAGGCCCGTGTCTCCACAGTGGCAGCTGATGGGAAGATGTGTATCTATACAGGAGGAGTAGACAGATTACAGATTCAGAAAACTGCAATTTCTGTATGATTGTCTTTAAAAAAAAAAAACAACAAAAAAACAGCTCTTTGTGATCACTGCAGCAAAAAACAGCCAACATGCGACTTTACCTGTATACATTTGCTGAATGTGAATGGTTTTTCTTTACCTCCATATATGTGTTTTCTTCTGACAGTGAAGACAAGTGTTCAGAGTGGCAAATGTTTCCCCATGCGTTCAGAATTTTCTTCTTTAATCTCCTCCAAGGAAGCTCCGGGGCTTGGCTGCAAAGCATGGGTGCCTGTGTGAGTTATGGCATGCCAGCTCTTCAGGAAGGTTTAGAAGAATGGCTGAATGAAAAGATTTCACCCAAGTACACGCTAATAGTAAAAACTTATCACATCACTGTGCAGAGTAGCACAAGTCCTCCCAGATTTTTACTTGATATTAAATAGCTGTAATACAAGACGTGCAGACAGTATGGTGCACAGGAGACCATGCCATCCCTGGGGGTAGCAGTAAAAATGCCACACAAAAGTGTAGTTTCTGTGGCAATGAAATGGTGAGCAAGGATGCCTGGATTCATTCATCTTTAGCTCCCTGAAGGCATCAAATTCATACCGTTCTTTTTCTGTGTGTGTGTGTGTGCGTGTTCGTGTGTGCAAAGGGTGTGCGTGCTGGTGCATCAATGGGTTGAAGCTATGTGGAATGGAATTTATCAAAGTCAGTGGAGCATTGTGATGAAGGCTTTGTGAGCGAATTTCAACCACGACTACAGCCGGCTCCATGCAAAGTCGTTAGATTTCTGTTGTGTTTTAATGAAAATTCTCCCCAGCTATTTTGGTTCATGGGGGTCTCAGTATAGCTTTAACCTTTTTGTTGTTTATACCATCAGCTGAATTTGTTGGTGTGGTGCACTGGGCGGTCTGTGAGACTTAAAATCATCCAAAACCTGTTCAGCAAGCTGAGAAACTGATCAGGTGCCTATCAATCGCCTCGGTCCCTGGAGTCAGATTCTCCATATTCAATTTCTATTTGTTTCATCCAGTTTCCATTTGGAAACAGATTGACTCAGTGCTACCCCATCCACCATAATCCCCAAATAATTTACCTTGTTATCAAGAGACAGATAATGGAAAAGAAAATAAATCCCAATCTCAGCATTGTTAGGCGAGAACATTCCGATCGAATGCTCGAGTTGTTTTCTTCGGGGACAGAAGACGAAAAAAAGAAGAAAATGCTCTGTATGTATACTTTATTTGTGTGATTGCTTTTGTAGTTTCTGACTTGTTCTTTTTTTTTTTTTTGGTGTCCCCAAATGGCTTCATGTACCGGAGGCCAGTCATTTATGTACAATATCCTCCAACATTACTGTAAATGACATGACTGGCACCAGCTGTGATGTCTTCTGCTACTTGCAAAATGATCGCAGCCCATTGCCTATGCACTCACAACCTTCAGGTCAAGCACATGATATACAATTGATATTAATGCACTGTAAATGAACCACTGTAAACACATCCAGTAGCCTTGCACAGTAACCTTGCGTCAGATCATGATGGATGATTCATCATCAACATTATTTTTGACATATTTCCTCCAACAGTTTTCATGCTGCAGTTTTTCACAGCTTAAAGCGATCTGCCGCTGACACACTGCAGATAAAAGGTGCAGTATCTTGTATGGAGTGATTTGGAATTTCATTTTAAGATGTAAAAAGTTTTAACAGTTTGTAATTATTTTCAGAATGGTTAATCACTGCAGAGATAATACGATTAGGTGTCTGACTGCGGTTTCATCGAGTGTGTGCGTGTCACCATGTGGAGACAGAAAACAACTTAATGACATGCATGGGGTGGCTCAGTGGTGCAAGTGGTTAGCACTGTCACCTCACAGCAAGACGGTTCTGGGTTCGAACATGCTGGTCGGCTAGAGCCTTTCTGTGTGGAGCTTGTATGTTTCTCCAGGTGCTCCGGCTTCCTCTGGTTAGTTGGTGATTCGAAATTGGCAGTAGGTTTATACATGGGTGTCGATGGTTGTCTGTCTTTCTCTGTTGGCCCTGTGATGGACTCTGACCGGTCCAGGCTGAGCCTTGCCTTTGCTTAAATGCAGCTGTGATAAACTCCAGCCCCTCTGTGACCCTGCTCATGGATGGATGGTTGTCATACATGCCCAGAGATCTTCTTCAATGCACACAGTGACACACATACACAAGCAAGCACAAGCAGAAAAAACATCACTTTCTTTCCACATTGGTAGGTTTAATATAGCACATTCATACCAGGCTCCTGACAGATATCACAACACATCATATTCTGTTGATTGAAAACCCAGCAGTATATTTTCACATTTATATAAGTCTTTTTCTAAACGGATGGTTTTCACTGTAGAAATACAATGCCTCATTATTTTTTTCAATGCAAAAGAAAACGTGCTAATTACTTACCAATAAACTCACACTTTGGTTAAACCTTTTTCTCCTACACTTCTGACTGTTACAGATTACTTGAGTGCACCAGCAGATGCATATTTTGTTTCAACACTGTTAGCACAACTGTATTGTTTTCTCCCACTCATACCCCTGGCTATCATATCTGTATTTGAACTCTGATCCTCTGCTCCTCAATATTCCTGTCCACTCTGCCTTTAACAAATTTGCATTTCAGTGCAGTGCAGAGAGGAAGGTCAGAGGAATAACATACTGCAAGCCTGTCAATGAGCAAACTAGTGACACAAGATATTTCTTCAGCTCCTCGTGCTCATCTGTTTCATAGCGCTAATTGATTTGGCCCAGCCTTTCAGGTTCACGGTGCAACTAATCTCATCTGTAATGACAATTTGAAGTGTTTGGGTTTCAGTCCAAACTTCACTACTCAAACTTATTTGTAGTTGGAGTAACATTTTACACTATTACAAATACATACATTTGGCAAGACTTATTAAAAACCTGAATTATTGAATTTCTTATTACCTCAGTTTACTCAATAATTACAATATGTATTATTAATTGCGCCTTGTTTCCAGCAACACTGGCCAAGTTAATAGTACGGACCATAATTAATGCATGAGAAGTTTGTAGACAACCACACACAGAGAGAAGGTGCATTTAGCCTGATGCCTTACTCTTGTTTTACACAATCAGACGTGTATACATTTTAATCAACACCTCCGCACAAAATTGAAAAAGAGAGAAGGCAAAATCAATTCCAATCAGCAGGAACCCGACTGAATGCTAACTACGACGCACTGAGACACTTGGGCTAACTGTGTAATCCTGACTCAGTAAGTAAACAACATTTTCCGGGAGGGAGTATCATTTGGGGAAACTCTGCTACCTAGTGGCATTGATTGATAGCAATCACCTTCCATAGCAGATTATGTAGCATAACCAGCTCAGATTAATAAAATGGTGTTAAAGTAACATGTCAGGCGAGCAGCTGCACCTTGGAATCACCTCCCCGCGTGGATTGAGCATGACAGGTCTTTGGTCTGTCAGAGGATATCAGATTATACTGAGAAAACCCACACAAACACTGAGAGAGGAGAAGACAGAAAGAATTGGGGGAGAAACTAAAACCTTTCTGAGACCTTCTTGCTATGAGATGCTAAATTTAACAACTGACCAACTTGGTCCAGGAATATGGGTCTTCATAATCAAACACAAATGAATGAATTGAAACCAAAAGAGACAAATTTGCTCAACTACAGAAATTTCAATAAAATTGTACCATATAATAAGTGTGATTACCAGTTCTGCAGTTTTCAGCTGTACAATTGACACATTCAGTTCTGACACAAATCACTCATGTTGCCAGGTATTACAGCGCTGATTCCCCATTTGGCCAGTTCCTTCTGGAGGGGCAGGTCAATGGATTTGAAGCACAAGCTGTAAAACTTGAATAACTTCCCCCCATCAACTTCTCTATTTCTCTAAACTAGAAACCATAACACCCAATAACCCAAAGAGCAAAATGCATCAGCAGCACTGAGATTTATATTCTCAAAATGATATGTTAGCTTTAGTTTAACATATATAACATTTAACAGATTAACATATACTAATAAAAACCCATGAATGTATTTGTTTTATATAATGGAGAGTTTGTAAAATTTAAATTCTGTATATTAACAATTAAATCTAGGAGTTGAGAAGAAATAAAAAGCCAGGAACTGAGGTTTATTATCATACGTTGTAATACATAAAGTCTCCAGTCATTGACTTCCCATCTGAAAAACATTCCTCTCCTTTCACCGTTCAATGCTGTAACACTGTGGGCGAGATCCTATGGTTATAAAGCCTTTTATTAATACATTATGTAATGTTCACACAAATTTTGAAAGTATCCAAAGATAACAAATAATAATAAAAGTCTTTTCAATGTCAATGTAAGAATTCATCTTGATCTATGAGTCACCACCGTGTGTCTATCATAAATCCTTCAGCAGTCTACCTAAAACCAAGGTTGACCTTGGTGAACACGGTTTTATGAATGAAAGAGAGCCTGTAACCTTTCATTGTCACTCAGACGTGAAGGTGGACCCTGTTCTTCTCCTTCCCAGATGGTGCTTCAGTGTGTGGGTGTGCGACGTACGTCTGCTCTTCTTAACAATAATCATTGGATTAGTAACAGTTAAGGCAGTTTTTGTAAGAATTCCCAAAAAATATGTTGGTTTAAACGTTTAGACCGTGTGGAAGGACAACATTACTGAAATGATTACATAATTTGAGAGATTAAGAAGTGTCTCATCTTTCTATAGACGATCGAAGGGCATTTATTATGAAAAATGTGATCACTCAGACTACCAGCTCATAAAACACATACATCACAGGTGTTGCTGTTTGAGCTGTTATTCTTTATTCATAAAAAATTTATGAAATGTCAGTATTGTTTACAAATATGTCACATGAAATTTAATAGTTTGCTACCCACAAATTAAACTGGAGTTATCCATCAATGCCATTATTGCCGCATACATGCTGACATATTGCTCAGAAAATCATCAAGTTGACAGACACACAGTTATTGTAAATTGTATAGCCCACATACATCACACAGATTTAGAGATGTTTTTCTTGATGACTGATGTGTCAGATATTCACTGTTACTCTGTTTTGGACTCTGTCACATCCCAAGAAAAATAATGTTTAGCTGCTAGATCTTACATTTTCTTCTTGATCTTGACTCACACCACAATATTTAAAACTGCATCTATCGATAATTCCAGCCCAGATTATGATTTTGCAACATAGTGAAGAGGCTCAACAACTTTAATATTAATGACTTGCAATTACCCCAGACGTCATTTTGTCAGTCTGTGTTATATTGTTCAAATGCAACTCAGTGCAAGGCAGCGTTTGAAGAATTTGAGTATAGATATCTGTATAATTAATTCTCTGTTGGCGTAAATGAGAATTACGTGGCAGGGGAGGCAGACCTAGACATCTGTCAGGATACATTTTTCATAAGGAAGCCCTCCTTATGGGCATACCCCCTTCAATAAGGTATGAAATATTTACCACAATTAGTGAAATGAAGCTGAGAAATCACCAAGAAACTGATTGAAGGTGCAGATTGTGGTCCTGCACATGAGAAAAGGGCCAAGCAAAGCTCTTTCACATACAGTATATGCAATGGGAGACTCAATGCTGCAACACCAAGACTGGCTGCGGATTTCTTACATATTTCTTTGCTTTGATCACTCCCTCTTCTTAACAAGGTCCATTCCTCACTTTCTGTTCTCCTTTTATTTTGCTCCTCCAATCCCATTTCACCCTCTTAGATCCTGTAAAAACATAGCTGGTTCATTCTTCCCATTGCACTTTTTATTCCCATATCTTCATGCTCCATGCTTAATAGTTTCATTATAATTAGGAGATGACACATTTTTTGGATAAACTGCATTATATTTGTCACAGCCTTGCTGTTTTTTTCTTTTTCACGCTTGTCTCCTGTCACCAGATAACCTTGGTTTGTTGAATGGAGCAACAGTTCTTTCCCAGATGAAAGGGCAATGGGACAGAGTCTTTTTATTATCACTTGGTCTTGTCTTTGTCTTCAAAGACTTGTCAGAGCAGTAGTCAACTGTAGTTTAACCCTGGGATTAGTTTTCTCTGCCCTGTACTTTATTTTGCTGCTTTATGTGCTACTACTAAGCGTATGTCAGCTCTGCCACACTAAGGGCCTGATTTACTAAGATCTCAAATAAAGGGTACCAAATTGCGTGTTCCTTCTAGAAGTTTGCACATTTTTTTTGCACCCGTTTTGCGGGTGATTTACTAAGAGTAATTCTGTCATTGAAATCGGGTACAAATCGCTGTATATAAATGAGGTGTTTGTCTGTGTTAAAGTGATTCCAGCAATGGAAAACAGAGCGACCGCAAAAGGAAAATGAAATCTGATCCCATTGAAATTAAGAAATATAAATATAACAAGAACAAAACGCTTTATAAGAGATTATTAGCAAGAAAGTCAATACCGGGGGAAAAACACAAAGGCGAAAAAAAGGCTTCATAATAAAACGTCGGCAAATAAAAGAGGAGGGATGTTGGATGAGATCCTCTAACAAACACCGATCAGCGGGTCCAGATCTTTCTGGTGATGAGCAGGTGACTTTTCATTCAGTGCCTCGCGAGTGCTCGTGAACCTGATGAAGCGACCTGTGAATTCTGCGGGACACATTCAGGACCTGTGACGGCACACCTGAATAACGGGACCGGGCGGGATATCCAAGCAGAGATACGCTGGAACGACCCAGAGGCAGGACGATGCTGAGTCATAAGACGTTTTTTAATTGGTGGTATTTCGTGGCTCCTCCTTGTTGATGGCTGTCAATCATCATTCAGTTCATTCAATAACTCAGAAATGTCATCGCTGGATATGTCTGAATAATATTCCCCTCTGTCATCTCAAACACGTTTCCACGGGTGTAAAACCACGTTCTCAACGTATTCTTTAGTTTCCCTGCGTCTCCTTCTCACCACAATAAGAGCAGCTGTGTCTCTGGATTTGCGCATCTGATTAATACGTGACCTCCAGTCGTACTAAAATACACACGCAATCACTTCTCCTGTTTCTACTTTCAAGTTTAGTAAATATCGTTGCAGGTGCTAAATTGTTCTATTTTGAACCTTCAAGCAGACAAGCCCAATATTGCATGTGTGCAGGCAAACACGCAAAATGGACGACGTGTGTTAATTTGCACATTTGAAAGACGCAATCCTCACTGCACGTCGTTAGTAAATCTGCTTGGACATTTTTTTTGCGGGTGGTGTGGAGTTTGCACGTGATTTTACACACGCAGACGTTTAGCAAAGCAGGCCCACAGTGTCAACTGAAAGGGTGGGATCTTTTTTCTTGGACATGCATGCTTGTTTTTCTGTTTATGTTGTTTGTACCCATTACAGTGTTATTAAAGGATTTTGAAATGAAAGGACCTAAATAAAACACCTTGCTTTTACTGGATGAATTATTCGACTTTATCAGCGTTAGGACTTATGTTCAAATGTGCAGTCTTTGATCGAACTGTAGCACAGCACAGATGTACAATATCACAGACTGTAGCAAAGACACGAGTTACTACTTTGATACTTTCTGCAACAGTTTTAATTAGGTCAGAAAACAAGCAAAAATTTTCAAAAAGATACATTTTGCAAGTACTACCTCCAAACAGCAGTGTGTTCTATGGGACCAGATTACAAAGGAAGTAAAGCCAATATAAACAAAACAATTTGTTCTCCCCTGAATGGTACCGAGCCCATATGGCCTCCAAACACCCAAAATAACAGATCAAGATTCGACTGAGTTTTTTTAAACAGTGAACTCTGTAACTTTCTGTACATAAAGGATATTAAACACAACATGAAATTCATCCTTAATAACACCAAGATAACAAAAAATACATAAAGACACAAGACTTCACAAATGCCTAGCCATATAGGCTACAGTGTCTGCCTACCTCTATACAGCACAGTTACTAAATGTATATCATTCTATGGTTGTATATATGTGATGGTTGCCTTTTTCATTATGTTACTCCTTTTTATCATTTGATTCATGAATGATGATTGAAGTCTCCAATTTTTCTCTGTGGTTGTGGGTTACTAAGCAGCTGAATATATTGACTGTTCTTTTTAATCAAATCCCTGTAGCTGTGTACAAACTATTAGCAGCATGCAGAAGGGATCAAAAACAACAAACTATATAACGATATGTACTTTATGTGTTGGATACAGCAATCTGGTGATCAAAAATCAATGAAAAATGTCCTTCTTAAGAAACCTGTTCTTTTGCTATATGACAGAATTTATCTCCTCTCATAAAACACTATGAAATTTTGATCATGGACGCATATGATTCCCTGTTATTGACAACATTGACATATCAAAATAGAAATCCATAAACCTCTCTTGACAGTGCATTAAAGTGGACACATTCTCATGATTGATTAGACATTCAGTTGACAGATACCCCGTGATTGTTTACTATGGTGGACCCTGGCAACGACTGGGCGTTTATTGCTGTCTGGTCCAGCAGTATTTCAACATTGTATCTCACTCCGTAGCGCTGACAGATCAGCAAGCAGCTTCACGGCAACCACACACTTCCGAGTAAGCATTCTTGGTTTGCTACCAAACTGCAGCATACTGTGTCCCTGCTGTGTTTACTTGTGCTTTAACTTATTTAAACTGGTGTTTTCCCTTGCAGATATATTAAATTTAAAGAGAAAGTAAGGCATGTTACACTAGATAATGTATGGGTAATTATCCATTCGCATTTTGATGATCAACATTTTGACTGAATTCCCTTCAGATTTGTAAATACTCTTAAATGTATGAAAACTGCTGTTTACCAGGTCCGCAGTGGGAAATGGTAAAAGATTGAGTGCATAATCATTTCAGTCGCATTTTGTGTATTTTTTTTATTTCGTACAAGATTTTTGCATATGAGTGGATCAGCTCTTCTTCAATCTTGTATTCATTATTCAAAACACAGCTATTTTTGCCAGAAATGCTTTTTGAATTTTAACGTGCTGAAGGGGGATGATGCCTTTTGCTGCCACCACGTCGCTGCTTAAAAACTTTCCACCCACGTCTGCACCTCAATATCCACTCAAATCACAGCGGCACATCAGGTGAGAGTGACTGACAACAGCTCAAGATGGAAACCACAAATAGACGACGATGCTGGTGACATCCACCCCACCAGGAGTCCTTACATCAAAAAGGATCAATGTCACACTGCTTCTCCTCACTGCAATTTCTGTGATGTGTGAGAATTTCATGCTTTCAATGACCCGTACTTTACAGTGTAGCAAAAACAACGCACGGCCGGGTATTCAGCAAGAATAACATTACTTCCCCCTTTTTTCCGTAGTGTCATTGCTTAAAGAAAACTTCTGTGGATCTGCGACGGTGATCGTAGTTGCTATATTTGGAATAAATGGGATTCTACAAGTCATTATGAGTGAGGTTCTTTGTAAGCAGGCCAGTACACAAACAAATGTTTGTGGAGGTATCAGTGCTTGAGCTGGAGACAAGAAAAAGAAAAAAAAGAACTGTGTTGCAACATGACATCATTTGACTTATTATCAGCTGTGTTGAAAGTAGGAGATGCTGACTAGATTACTACAGATCTGCTGCTGCATTCAGTAAAGAGTGCCTCTAGCTCGGAGCATGGTGGTAGGATTGATACATTTTTATTAAAGCAAATATTATGGCGTGAATGTGGCCGTGGGTGAACTGGTATTCTCGCACAGGCACGTATCTTAATTTCCTATGGATCACATAGAGACCCAATCAGGTCCTGATGATGTCATTGCTCTCTGCATCATTAATATTGAAAGGTCATTCCCCCTACTTGGAAGTTGTGTCTCTCACAGACTGGATTCAATTTCCAATTTGCCACAAGACTCCCTGGGTCATTCTTCCTATTTATCTGGTAGAAGACCTGCAGTGTTATAAAAGTTCTCAGAAAATGAACTCACTGCTTCTTTTAATGTTGCTTGTGGAGCTCGTCACTTGGATGGACAGCTGTCATCACACTCATGGTGGCTCACCATTTTCTTTAGCTGGAACATTTTTAAAAGCTACCCAAAACTCTACTCAATACCCAAAATACTGTCAAACATATTGTAAAATATAAACTTTTACATTTCCTGCATTATATGCTTTGATTTAGTGTGTGAACATAGATATATAGCTGTAAAAGAAATACCGAACACCATACCAACGCCACATGAACCATAAAAGTTTAATTTCAGGCTTCAATAATAATTTAAGTTGCGAACACTGATTTACTGCTTGATTTATTGTATTATTTACTATATGGGTGACACAGTGTGCTCCAGCTACTTCGGCACATTAGAAATTGCGAGCAACAACATACTGTTTGTTTTTCTTCAGGCTGCTGAATAGTGCTCTAATGGGAACCCTGGGCTACAGTGGTGCTTTTATGAACATGATTATCCTTGAAATCTCAAAGAATACTTTGCTCAAATCCTTTTGTGTTCTATTTTCCCTCATTTTCATACCAGTTTCACCGAAAAGCATGCTTGGTGGTGTGAAACTCATTTGAATTTAATTGACAAATACAGGCTCAGAAATACATTTCTATACAATGGGTACAGAAAAACTTATAGTCAAAATAAAAACAGCCTGTGGCACAGAGATTTCATCAGCGATCCTTAATAAAAAAAAAAAACCTGATGTCATATAAGCTGTCTTCCATTTTTCCAGTGCCGATAATACTGTACTGTGTGCACGTTTAGTGCTTACACAGAGCAAAGTATGCCACATGCACTGTACTTTTGAAGTTCATTGATATGTTTGCTTCAAACACTTCGGAGGATGTCTGAACCTGTGACTCATTACAGCTTTGAAATTCATTATGTTTCATTTTGTGGCTTCCTCCACATTTTTCACCTTCCTTTTAGCTTGAATCCCACTTGGAAAGCTAGAAATTAGGGCAGCGGGTCCCGTGAGAATTTTGGAATAAAACAGGGTTTCTGGAATAGCACTGTGTACTGTGAATGACAAGTGTTTTTGTGGTTGGTGGTCTGCTGGTAATTGCATTTCAGTCAGTAATCACTGTTTGTGTAAAAATTATTATGAACCCACTTTTGTTTCCTAATCTGTGAAACATCTCTGGCAATGGAGGTAATATCACAAAAAGAACTGCAACACATCTTTTTTTATAGTTGTCAGCGGCTTTGTTTTCCAGAGACATCCACATCACCTCCACAAATGGAGCTCTTGTTCTGCAACAAACACTCTTTTGACTTTGAAGGCTCCTCCAGACTAAATACAATTTTAGAATAGGCACTTACAGATCAGTTTCATATGCTACATTTGGTAAACAGACAATCTGAAACAAATAGTACACTATCAAAGGTCACTTATTTGTCCAGCAACAGGTAAAAGCATCACTCAGTGACATCCGGCCTCTTCTAAAGCCAAGAGGAAGTTCTGCAGATACCATGAACCAGCAGGTGGAGTTCAACAGTGTCAACAATGGTTTGGCAGCAAATGAGTCATTGGAGCTCTGACCTTTTCAATTGTCCAATCAGACGGCAAGGCTGATATCATGATATCACTGCCCCCACACTTTAACTGTAAACATGTCCGATATGTCCTCCCAAGGGATTTTTTTTTTTGTTCATCCCCCACAACAATGTATGTTTCTTTTCACCTCTGAGAGACTCACAGAGAATGGATGCTGTTGAGGATTATCATAAGTGTTACCAGCCTGCTGAGTTTGCTCTCCACCCCTTGAGTATTGCTGTGGAAGAGTGACGCCTACATCTCAACACACAATTGTAATCATGGAGGTACAAGGTCTTACTGAGGAAGGGAAAGCCTGCAGATGACATCATGCAGCTCCATGGACAGCTGTCAGGATGAGTCAGGTGAATGTGGACAGACTGAAAGCCACTGTGTTCCTTATGTCAGGGAACAAAATCCTCCTGCAGTGAAGGAACTTTCAATTCAGTTAGCGTCAAAGTGTGAGCAATTACTGTGACAGGAAGCTACTGTAACTTCCATGTCTGCAAAATAATAGATGATAGCACAATTGTGAAAGACGCTCACCTGTGGCTGTAATCACGAGTGTTTCTCTTATCAGCGTGGAGCAGTGCCAGGACCGGCATTCGATAAAATGCTGTGTTCCCTCAATAGAAATGTAAAAAATCTATAATATCAATGAAAACTCAGGAAAAAAAAAATCTGTATTATTAATATATTTTGGCATTTTAAAAATAAACACCTAACATTATAATAACAAATGCAAAAATAATATATATTCCCCATCTATTTTTCTAGTACCACATACTGGAGATTTGCATGTGCCCAATTATACATTCAGTGTGTGACAAACATGTGCACTTCCTCATAATGAGAAGGAATTATTTATAGCATGCTGTGCTCTTATCATTTGTCGGGCCCAACAGGTACAAAAAGATGAAGTTCAAGGACACACAAACTTGTCCTCCCAGCAAGCTGTTACTTGGACAAACATTCATCATTCAAGCACATAGTTCCACCACATCTAATCCGTCTTCTCTCGAGTATTAATTGGATAAACAAATCTCTGTTACACTATGTGAATGGCTGTCCCCTCAGTTCTTGACGGAAATTAATGTTACACACAGAAGAGTTCACTAATATGTGTTCATCTCCAGGAATTCAATGTGGCAATTTAATGCACAGCCCTTAAGTTTCGGCATGGTCGAACTCTATGGAGTAAACAATTATCGCACAAATTATTATTGTACAAAAAACATTTAGGAGTGTCTTTTGTGAAGATAATTATATTCCCAGGCCTTCATTAAGAGCTTCATAAAGTACAATTGTAAACTAATTCTCTTCCTGACTGTAATTCATGCTGCACTGTTGGAGCTTCTTAATTAACACCTACTCAAGCCAACAAATAGAAGTGTGTTAGTTGTACTTGCCTGCAGAACAAAACACCATTGTTGCTTGTAATGTTCTGTGTCCACCGCTTTGAATTGCTGATGACCTTCTCCTCTGTTTTTTTTCTCTCCCTATTGGAGCTATGACATATCTGTTTGCACTGCTTTTTTTTTTTTTTTTTTTACATTTGGTTGTACTTACAGTAAACGTATCTTTGACAACAATAGGAGGACACAGAGTGTGGAAACCCTAATTACTAAATTAACAACCGAAAGTGCCTTTCCAGTTTCTTGAAAGGAGAAGCAAAAGCTATAAGCGTGATACCACCGCTGTGTGTGTGTGTTTTGGAAAAGTGAGACTGGAGGGGTGGCACCTGGCCTCTTTAGATAATCTATTTATGTCTTTCACACTTCATTAAGCCCAAACCAAAATACTTGGCTCTGGAATATGTTTATCAAATGTCTCATTGTTATCAGTCACAGCTGCAACAAACCATTGAAGTGCGACTACAGCGTACTGATCATGGCTTATTTTGCTTTTCGTGACCTTAAAGTTGTACAGTTTGTAACACGTACAAGTTGTTGAGTTACCTAAATAAAATTCCTTATCTGAAATGTCATACTGCTGTAAGATGTTTATTTTATTTCCATAAAATATGAGAAAGTGAAGCTACAACGTGCTTTATGTGAACCTGATGTCACATCAGGTGAGTTTGGAGTGCTGTTTTTCCTAGGGTGGCTTCTGTTTTTAAATTTATTAACATTTGAACCCACTGTCAAGACACCAAAAACCAACAAAAAACATAATAATTTATGACAGGCATGGCCTTGGGATGAATGCAAAATAATTTCTAAGAAAGTCTCAGAGCTGCTTTAATTTAATTAACAAAAGTAAAGAAAAGAAACAGATGGGTGGCAAGGATGTTAAAGGAAGTTAATTAGATCACAAGATAAATAGGCTACTTGACATTTCTGGATGGCTGAAACAAAGTCCGACACTGAATGACAGAAACATGGTTTCAGTTTGAATAGACCAAGTACATTCCAGATGTCGAGATGAAACCCGTCCGGATCTACTGATACGAACATATTCCAACATTTGGTTTACTAAAACTATTCCCAACAGGGCTGCACATTACTGTCTCTCTTTTTTTTTTTTTCCAGCGGGTCCTGTCATTCGGTTTGTCATTCCTGCTGACAATTTCCTTCCTCAGAAGGAATAAACTTGTTATAAACTTGTCATCCCGGCTTACTTTGGCCTGCTTTCTGTACCAGTTTACACGCTGAGCAGTAATTCATCCATATACGGGCACCGTACGGCGGGTGCCACGCCCGGGACGCCTCCCTCCCCCCCTCCTCCCTCCCTCCCTCTCTCTCTCTTCGGGGCCTGCTGTGTCCTGCGGTCTCTCCGCCGCGCGCTGCCAGGAAGTTCAGGAACTCGGTCACCGCCCCAGACCCCCCCCCCCTCCTCCCCCCTCCTCCCCCCTCCTCCCCCCTCCTCCATTGTTGGGCAACAGTCGGCCTCATCGAAACTTTCTTCACATCACTGAGAGCCGAAGATCCCTTTTGAAGCCGCTCTTTCTGTGTCGGTATATATATATATATATATATTATTTTTTTCCCTGAGAAGAAGTAAACGCGTTGTGTAAAACTTGAGCGCGCGAGGCGAAGAAGAAAAAAAAAAAAGAAAAAAAAAAAAAAAAAAGGAGGAAAACTTTTGGGAGCAAAAGAAAATTCCGTAATTCTCATTCCTCCATTTTGAACTTTTAAACTCCAGTTTGTCTGACGGGTTGTTGTTGGTAAGTTTTGTTACGTGTTCTCGGGACTTTTATTGACGACACGGTTGTTTTTTTGTTGTTGTTTTTTTTTTTAAAAAACGGTAGGACGTAAAAACATCATGTTAACACGACGGATGAAGGTTTTTGTCCGCTGTGTTAATTCAGGCTAACGCGGCTAACGCTTGTTGTTTGTCGGTTAGCATTAGCGTTAGCAAGGTGGCTCGCTGTACGTTCACTGGAAACAGGTAACAAATGTTAACGAGGAAAATAACCTGTCGGGAAGCGGGTCAGTTGACCACGAGTGCTTTTTAAAGTCTGCATAAAGCGTGTCATTTACTTGTTATATTCTAAATTTACGCTTTTTTTTTTTTTTTTTTTAACCTGTCGGACCGACGGTTGCTTAGCTACAACAGGTGTAATTTAATCTTAATCTCCTTCACGTTATCTGACCAGGTGTTACACCCAACCTGATCCATTAGTGTTTGATAAATACATTTCTTATTTCACGTTGGGGGGGGGGGTGTTCCTCGTTTGGGAAAGGAAAGTCCATAAATGAATCGAGTAAATACTAAAATCTAAAACCTAAAATTAGTTTTATTATCAAAGACTTGATGAAAGCGTTGTTTTTTTACCCCCCCTCCCTCCCTAAATATCACATGTTCTCTCTTGTCTGCGGCCTGGGCGACAGTTTTGGTTTCATATGCTGAGGTTTTCAGATATGCGTGTTTTGCCACACCCATACACGGTTTCACCTGCCCTGCTGCAGCGACCTGATCTCCTTAAAATGCAAAAAGGTTTCTGTGGTTTACCAGGTCGGAGTGGTTTCAGTGGGACTGTGTGGATTAGCACATGCTGACATCGACGTTTCTGCAGATGTCCTTTGCTGCAGGCTTCTTCACATATAGTTTGTTATTATTATTTTTTTTAATGCATTGAACACCACAAAAACACCTCTATCCATTTGTATTGTGTCAGGGTGGCCGAGTTGGTTTAAAACCCTTGTCAATGTAAGTACAAGTATTTGCATTGTTAGATATTCAGCGCTCGGTGTGTAGGAAAGAAGGGCCAACAACAATAAAACGAGTTATTACTCTGACAATTGTTTCATTGAATGTTAAAATAAGATGTATATCAGGACAAGTAATAACCTAGTGAACTGCAAAATTTAGCCTGGATTCTTGAAGGCAAAACTGGAAGTACATCACTCAATAGATAACCATTCAGTATAACAATAGGTAGTCATCATTCACATGTTCTTTCCTTGCTTTTAATATTTTTGCCTCTTTGTTAACAATGTAGGCTAATTGCTAGCTTATGGCAATGTCCTCACAATACAGCTGACCAACTTTTCAGTTGAAGCCCTCAGCCCTCCGGGTTTGCTGATTATCCCCTCCATGTTTGATAGTTAATCAATTGAGTTGCAGTCGCTTGAAAAGAGAAATCGAAATTGGGCCACAGTGTTACTGTGCTCTGCCTTTGGCAGTCGTTCTTTGAGAGATGGAGCATTACTGGCTCTAACAAGGACCTTAATATTGTGAGTACTGCACAAACTCTCAGAGACTGATCTGAAAAGCATAAAAGAAACTGGATTTAGGCAGCAAACTTTTTTTAAATTCAATATTTGAGTTTTGTTTTTTTTCCGTGACAAAGTAAAAGCCTTTCCTCTGAAATACAGCCACAATGATTTTATATGACAGCAGCTATTCTGTGTTTTGGCGGACAATGATGTGTTGCTTGTAGTCTAAATTGTTCTGCACCAGACAAATGGAATTGACTTTCTGTTTCAACTTGACATTGGCCATGTTCCCCCCCCCCCCTAGAAAAAAACAGACATCATGACGAGCATCAATACAGCTAACATCAACTTTAAATGGGATCCAAAGAGTCTGGAGATCCGTACTCTTGCAGTGGAGAGGCTACTGGAGCCACTGGTCACCCAGGTAATGTGAACATAGTTTGCGTTTTTATGTGTGAAGGGACATTGGTACAAAATGCTTACAAATACAGTAATTTTAATGTGAAATGCAGACAATATTTTCCCAGCATTTAACAAAATTGATGTTTTGCGTAAGTACATTTTTTTATGAAAACCTAATAGCTAGATTGCAATCCTATGAAAAGAGCCCATACAACAGGGTAATAGGTTTTACATGTGAAAAGAGCTGTTGACATTACTCTATTCTGTCCTGTCAAACGTAGCAGCAGCTCTTTCTGTTGTTGAAACATTTTGCTCCCTGCCATAGGTCACCACTTTGGTAAACTCCAGCAACAAAGGTCCATCTAACAAGAAGAAGGGACGCTCCAAGAAGGCTCATGTTTTGGCTGCATCGGTGGAGAATGCTACCCAGAACTTCCTTGAGAAAGGAGAAAAGATTGCAAAAGAAAGTCAGTTCCTTAAGGATGAACTGACTGCTGCTGTGGAAGATGTCCGCAAGCAAGGTATATTGAAACTACATATTGCAACAGTATGTGGTTTCTAGCTTGTACAGAGTGCTTCTTAAGATAGGATGGTTGATAAATAAATGATAAGCTATGTACATATCACCTGCCCTAGTTGAAGACCTTGAAATAATATGCTTTGAGCCTGATAGATTTCTTTTTGCTTTGGGGTTTTCAGGGAACCCATTAATAGACTATTCATTTAAGCATACAGACGGTCCACATTCATTTCAAGCTCGACACTGTCGATTCATGTTTCTCCTCAGAAGTGTGTGGGCTCTGTTAGCCCCGTGCAAGGTTGCTTCGAAGGTATGTGGACTTGAGCGTCAACAGTTTAGCTGTTTTTAGTCTGTCTTTCCGTGTTGGCCGCTGTGATGAACTTGCGACCCTGTCTTCACCCAGTCAGCTGGGATATTCGTTTTCTTCTTTGACAAAAGCTGAGAGGTGGTTACTGTTAGGCATGGGAATCTCAAGCAAAACTAATATTTGAAATTTGCTCTGCACCATTAGATTTTTCTTTGAATAGAAAAAGATTGTGCTTTTCAAACACAATATAAGCGTGTTATTTCTAAGATTGCAGTGATCATTTCACACATATTGTCGAGCCCTACTCTTATGTCTTATATCCTGTACACAACTGTGGCAAACATATGTCCTTCCTGGATATTTATGTCACTCTGGAAACTGTGTACTAGTTTTTGGCTAAAGTTTGTAGTGTCTATTAATGATGACAACACAGTCAAAAGGTAATCATCATACTTTAGGAGGCTCGTCTTGTAGATAACTGAAGGATTGAGGCGGTGGTTGTGGAGATTTGTCGGGTATTCTGTGTAAAAGGTCATCTATTCGGGTTGCTAACTTCTTGTATTGCGGAAATGACACACAAGCCATCCACCGTTCGCTCTTTTTTTTTTTTTTTTTTAACTCAATATGTGTCCCTGTTTACCTGTTGCCACGGAGATCAGAACAGCAGCGTGCATTGAGTGATAAAGGAAAAAAAAGTTTGCACATGTCACTGATGGTGTCAAATTTATTTAAATGGATATATATCCACCTGCCTGGTGAGAGTCCACACCCACACGGTCCATTTCCAATTCAATTCCATGACTCCCACACGTCTTGACACAGGAATCCACTATCAATTCACCAGCCAATGAAATTAGCATTTGTCTTGCGATAGCAGGTTCCATCATCTAACAGTCACACCAGCAAGTCTCATTTATTCATTTCTGTTCCGTAAATCTGACTTGTCTTTTGACATACTGGCAGACCACTGAGACCAGGGAGCTATGACTCGAGGGTGGCTGTTATCACCTTCTGAAGTGACATCTGTGTCCCTGTGTCTTTCCTCCCCAGATGCCCAGCCAGTTAGATGTCCCCTGCTCGAGCTCTGCTCTGAGTAGTTGGGAGGTAGAAGACATGTTGCTAGATATGCTGTGCAGCGCTCAGCGCCCAGGAATGTTACTGTAGTTGTGGTGAGCTGTCACTGGGCTGGAATTCAGTGACTGTTGTTAGCTGGTGCCTGGGCCTGGCTGTCAGCTATGCCATGCTGCTCAGTGGAGCGTGCCTAGACTGATAATACGGCCATTGAGCAGGGTAACACCCTCCCACCACCTTGGATTCAGAAAGCATTTTCCACCCAGCTGTGACTTACCAGCTGTTTAAAATGGGAGGAGGAAAAAAAAAGTTGACATGATGATAAAGGATGACTGTGCATATGATGCAAAGTAGCCAGTGTGGACAAAGCATTTTTCTCCTTCTTTTAAATGTTCTGTATTTTTTTTGCTTAACTGAATATATTCTTTGAATATTTATAGAATATATTTTATTGATGCTAATGATAAATGATTCATCACAAAAATCAGTAGATATTTAGTACACTATGTTTTCTCTCTTTTTTTGTTTTACTCTGCCTTCTCTGTCTGCTCTTGTCCTTGCTCTCTCCGTCTCGCCCTTCTCTCCCTGTCTGTGTCTTTGTTGTCCGGCTGTTAGAGAGGCTTATTGTGTGATATACATTTTAATCATTTCATCATGCACTTGGTGGACCGCAGGTGAGCGTTAGATAGATGGAAGTTTATTAAAGGAGCACTGATCACTATCTACCCCCTGAAAATGGCCTTATTGATTTTGTTCACAGGGGGGGAATAACAGCCGGAGGGTGCAGTCTGTGTTCAAGATCTGTGTTGTCGATCATTTGCACAAACTGCTGTAGCTCTCCGTCGAGAGTGAAATAGGCAGAGTCTGTAAGAGATGGTTTTTCTTCAGATTTGATAGTGCAATGTTTGTCTATCTTTTTTTCCCAAAACTAAACGGTGCTTCAGTGAATTAGAAATACGTCTCTAAAAGTGTATTTAAAAATACAGTATACTAGAATAGTGATGACACTGCTGATTTGATGAAAATGTTCACAAATTTGTATTATTGGTCAGAAGTAAATTTCCAGTAAATATCCCAAGCAACATTTACATGTTTTATTATTAATCTGAGGATATATTCCTCTTTTTAGTTCAATTTCCCTATAATTTGCTTACCTGGCGTAGCTTTTCTATTGCTCTTTTGTTAAGACCTGAAATGATTTGTCGAATAACCTTTAAGGCAATTGACCAAAATATTCAGCCATATTTCTAAAAAAAGAAAAAGCCAGATATTCAGAGTTTCATGTGTCATATTAGCCAAATGTTGAATTCTAAAAAATAGTGTGGAAATATAGCAATAATATATCAATAATTCATAGTTGCAGGCCTAGTCAGCACAATTTCAACTGTGAGGGACATTATACATTTTTACATTTTATAAAGTAAAACAAATTCTAGAACATTGTGGAATGACATAGTTAGTTGAAACCCTGTTGGAGAGAGTTTTTGCAAACTAGTCTCCAATACTTTATGATATGATGACACTTGGTGCTGATGTGCTGCTAAGGCACAGTCACAATCACAGTGTCTGCCTATTTATTCTTGTTTATTTTAGTGTTTTTATATGTGAACATTTGAATTCAAGCTTCCAAAAATACTGAGAAAGTTGCAGATAAGCTACAATGACTATTTAAGATCAAATATTCCTAGCTGTCAGTATGGGAAGGATTGTTGCACTGGCAAGAAAAATAATGTGAACTCTTTGAAATTACACATGCAATAATTGGTCAAAAAATATGGTATGATTTCCTTCTAATTGGTGAGGTGTATTTTGTTTTAATGCTTTAAGACAAATTTATACATAAATGCAGATAATTACATAGTTCACTTGTTTTTCTTGCTACTGTATGTAGTGGCATAAATAAGGGCACCCTGAGGCTGATGCCGACATCAATATTTGAGTTTTTAAAACTTAAACTCAACACGCATGCAACGTCTAGATATGTGCAAGAAGTGATATATCATGTTGTTGTTTGTTTTAATCTTTTGTTGGTTGTAGTAGTACTTGCACACAGTGAAACCTCTTGATTGTTAAGTACTGTAAAGTTTCAGCAGGTAATTGCTGAAGTGCACATATTCTAAACTAATTGCAATGCTAAGCATGCACGATGCTGGCACAGGTTGTCTGTTTACTTACCTCATGGGGGAATCTATGGATGTCTACTGTTGTACTAATCGGTGAGGCTGCCTTTCAGGCGGTCTCCAGTTAATCTCATCACTAACTGCTTTCTAAACTAGTAGACAAAGAAATCATTGTCATGCTGTTTCCTGTTTAGCCTCAGCACCAGCCCATGCTTCAAAACCTGTTTATTCAGTTTAGACCTTTTGATCGCAGTTCAAACAAGTGGACCGTCATGGAACGAAGTGTCCAAGAGCTCCTTCAAACAAAATTTAAACGGGATTACAGAACCACTGAAAGAGCTGAATGACAGCACCCACAGAGATGGGAACGATATATTAGACAGTAGGAAACCAAGGACAGTTGTTGCGCCGTTTTAAAGACAATCAATTGATTTTATCCGAGGCAAGCTCTCCCCTGACAAACACATTCATCACATCAATGAAGATCATCCGGAACAACTTCACAGAAAAAGAAGCTTGTTTGTATTTGTCAAGTTTGACAGACTCGTAGTAAGGAAAGAAAGAGGTGGCGTCACAAATCTGATGATGAATGTCAACAACTAAACCAACATTAATATGCACAAGCCTGTTAACAAGTCATGCTCAGGTTCTTGGTTCTAGTACAGATAACCTCTGGTTATTTATCCATTAGAAATGCTTGTGCCCATGCAGAAATGCAGAAGTTAAGTATTTCTCATTCCCAGGAAATAGCATACTCACAAACTAAATATGACCCTCTTAGTGCTACCTTTAGTTGTGCTATCAGGGATACTGTTCTACATGTGAATGCCTGGAGCCTTTAAAAGAGCTTTGGTTGTATTGCTGGTGGTCTGTCAAATATTCAGCATGAATTCTCACTACATCACTGAAACACTGCTTACATAAAGATACAGTTTTTTATGAGTAGCAGTTAAAATTTTAAACGGCATCTACTCTTTTTATTTTTTGTATATTCAGTGATACTTAATACGCAGATACAATCTAGATAAATGCCATTGTAGGTTGTATCTAACCTCATTTTAACAAATGAGTCTACTTAAACAGTTTCCAATATCCTTGTCATGGTTATTTTATATCTGATTTTAATATTAATGCTCTGCATCCTGCAAATCATGGAAATGAGAAATCCTTAGACACAGTTCTCATTATTTCTTTGCAGGAATATCTAATTCCATTCGAATAATTGATTTTTCTGCAAAATTCAGTCACTGAGAAATTCATACCTGGCATTTTGTGTATGAAAGTTGCAGTTCCTCTTTATTTTTTTCCAAGAACAAAGGATGGACAGTTAAAAGTAACCAATTTCAATCTTATCATTGGCCGTATGCAGTACACCCCCTGGGAATTGTAGTTTTATGAATGGAAGCCTTATTTGTTAAGGAATACAAAAGCAGGCTGGAGCACAGTGAGTGCAGACCAAACATATACAATCGAGAAGCATCCTGAAATGGTACCATACGTATAATAAATATATGTACATATATATATATGATTGAACTTAGAGTTAAAGTAACATTCTCTATCTTGTTTGGTTCCTTGGCAGCACCTATGGTTATAAGAAAAAAATCAGCTGTGTTTGGAAGTTCCCCAAACAGAGTCAACTGTGGAATGTTTTTCCTTTTACTTTGGATTTGAAGTTTTTGAAGTTGCATCGTTGTTAGTCATTAACCTTTTTATTTTTTTGTTCACTCCTTGTTTACTAACAGCAACTGCAACATTTTCTATTTTTCTTCAATGCACCGCTTCAGACACGTGTTGAAGAGCGTGACCGTCGCACGACTGACAGTTTGCTGAGTTTTTAATAAAGCAAATGCAAGGGCTTTCCTCATTGGGCCGCAGGCTTAATCTTTGTTGTGTAACCTTGGCGATAGATGATGACTTTACCAAAAACATTTTAAATACATATTACTTTAAAGTCATCCAAATTTTGGTTAAAGTAAAACTTTAGTGCACTCATGGCCTTATGAAGACCGTTTCTTCCGAGGATAGACTGTATGAAATTTATCGTTTACATCCCACCCATATTCAAGAAATACATTTAACATTTTTAAAATTTAATAACCATCTTGAAAAATGAACTAGATCACATATCAGGATGGCTTAAGATCAATAAACTGTTATCTAATGTGTGAATCCACACGATGAGCCTTTGGCTTGTGGTTGTATAAATATTAGCTTCCTTATAGATGTGTCATTGTAAAAGATGTAATTTCAGTGTTGTGTGTGTGGTCAGAGGTGAAACAATGAAGAACTGCTTTTCAATCTCTTTCATGAGCTTGGTTGGACTGTTATTCTCTAAACGCATCACTTGAACCCAAACCTAGATTTTTGTTCTTAAAGCAAATATGATAAATGCTGATATTCAGTTGGATTTAAAAAAAAATATATATATATTTTTAGAGAATCTGTGGATAGATTTGAACATAGATAAACAGAAGATTTGCTCTGCGATTTAAGGCAAATGGGAAATGTTTCAGCTCGAGTGAAAAAATGTGGTTATTTTGAGTTGCATGAATCAGAGTGTACAGAAACAGCCAGAAAGGAGATCATCTGAAGGAAAATAAGAGAAAGTGAACTTCCTGATGAGTTTGTGAATCAGGCTGTCTGAGCTGTCACGCATGCAATCGCCCCTCGTTCAGTCAGTTGGGGAACTTATTGACTCTGCTTGAGGCCAGAACGCACTTGGAAAACATTCCAGAGGTCTAAGCCAAGACGTTGGTTCACTTTGTATCTAAATACAACCTGCTCGTTATCTCGGAGTGAAAGGGCACACTGATGCTTTGCCTTTAAAAAGAAACACTCTAAAGCACTCTGCTCCTACATGTGCACAGCCAGTAAATCATATTTTTTTTTCTTAATAAGATGATGCATTTTGGTTTCATGAAATACCCTTCCACAACAGGGAGGGGGGGTGGGGGGGGGTTTGTAAGAATTGTTGGCCAATGGTAGGTTTGTAGCAACATGCTGCATCTGGTGAGTCAGACTGTAGAAATGTGGACAACTACTTGACCTTTAGTTTGCTTTGTGTCTATTGCAGCCATAGTTGTTATTAAGCCTTTTTTTAGGGTTTGAATTCTGCTTTGCCTCCATTGAAGTAAAGTACGGATTTACTGTCTTGTTCATGATGTGAGACTACAAAGTCTATTTGTGTGCCCAGTCAACTGTGCAGGCCCATCTAATGTAGGACAAAGCATAGTGCTGGACAAACCAGACAGTGAGCCTTTTGTTGTGGTTTTGACCTCTTTTTTTTTCTGAAGGCCTGTGTGTGTATGTCCATTTCCATGCAGAAACACTCTTGTGTGACACACGTTGACCCCAGTCAGGCAGAGAAAATACATCAGCCTCTCCTGCACAGTGCTCTAAATCTCAAATAAAGACTTCTGACGCAGTAAACCTTTTTGCCTGAAACAGATTCTTGCTGTTTTCAGACATCAGTAATTACTGATACACCACTATTCATGCTACAAGCCAATGTTGCCACTGCTACTAATAATAACAACAGTATTTTGCACTTGATTTTTGTTCACTTTAATGCATAACAGGAAAGGCACATTGAAAAACGCAACGCAACCAATCACAACCAATCACAACCTCGGTAAAGCATGTGCCAAAGTGAACATTAATGTTCCCAGCTTGACAGTCGGATATATTTCCGTAGTTCCTACAAAAGATTGGGAAAATGTTCCTGGTCACAGACACTTACAGAAAACTAGTCTGTAATAGTTCGTTTGCAGGTTTCATTTTAAACCCTGTAATTACAGTAGATGCTCTGCTTTGCCACTTGTTCCCAGGCGAGTCGATGCGGATGGCTTCTGGAGAATTTGCCGAAGACCCCTGCTCTTCAGTGAAGAGGGGCAATATGGTTCGTGCTGCCAGAGCCCTCCTGTCAGCAGTCACACATCTGTTGGTGCTGGCAGACATGTCTGATGTCTACAAACTTCTACTGCAACTTAAACTGGTGAGATAATCTACATTCTTCTGCATATTACATGTTACAAACAAGCTTCATTCAAATTGTAATTATAGTTGATGAAAATGTCCAGAAAGATCTGTGAAGTTATAGATCTACTTTTTTAGTCATTCTCTCAGGGACACAACAGGGCCAGCTGAGGCTTTGGTCTGTGCAAGTAAAAACAAGGTGGTGAAACCAAATGGACAGGGCTTTTGGAAAAGCTCTTTCATGTCTTCATGTCACAACAGTTTGCCCAAATGTCCATGCATGTGTTGGACAGGAGAAAGAGGGTGATCAGCTTGAATTAATCATTTTCTTTGTCAATTACTCCTTTTTAATAAATGAGTTCATAAGTCTAGAATTTTTTAATTTCTTGTAAAATCTCATGTATCAAAACAAGAATGTGTGTCCTTTTCATTGTTCTTTTCCAAATTGATATCTTTTCATCTTGTGAAACCTAAGCTCATGTGCTGCAGCTAATTCAAATCACAGCTCCATTGATTGGCTTGATTTGATAGCAGTTTTGAAAACTGCTCTTTAAAAGTTCAACCATAGCTCACTCTTGGATATTATACAACAATTCCAGCATTTTCCTAATGAGCTGTAATTTCTTATTGTTGACAGTGATCGTTCACCAATTTACAGAAAGGACCTGTTCCTCCTTCTGTCACCGTTACTGCCTTATGCATCGTTTAACTATTTCCATTTCCCCGGTTCAGGTGGAAGACAGCCTGGTCAAAGTGCGCAATGCAGGAACAGAGCAGGACTTGGGAATCCAATATAAGGCCTTGAAGCCAGAGGTGGACAAGCTGAACATCATGGCTGCCAAGAGACAGCAGGTAATGTATAGTTAGCAAAAAAAGAAAGCCACGGTCAGATTGTCGGACGAGAGGAATCTGGTGGGTTTAATTGGGTTTGGAGGTTATTAGGTACATGTATGGGTGTCAGTGGTCTTGTAACCCATAATAAAATAGGCTTTCCAACCAACACGTAAATTGTAAGTAAATCAATGGGATAGAATAAACGAGAAGAGTGCCTCATGCTTTAGCCGGGCAATTCGATGCAGTGTGCATGAATTACATTCTTATTAGCAGCTACAGTGAAGTGGGCTGGGAGACAAGACCATAAGCGATACACTCTAAATGTGACAAAACACATTTCCCTGAAGAGAAATATGATGAGAAATGGCACATTGTTTTCCTTCACTATCACGTAAGGACTACTCAAAAGTGAGGCTCATTTCCGAATGCATTTTCTGGATGAAACAACTTTTTTGTGCAGATCCACACAGACGCCAACACCTAAAAATGACTGTAAATGGAGGTATCTTAGTGAATATCAGTTTCATAATAGATGACAAGCGACATGAATTATCTCTTTTTTTGTCCAGCTCAAACACGCATTCAAACAAAGTAGTATACATATTAGTTATGTTTTTAGGTTATCGTCCACGCTGGCCTTCGGTATACATCATGTAAGGATGTTTGAGTTCTTCCTGGCACTAAGAGTCGTGGCAGGGCTTAAATGGTTAACTTCTTTTTGTTTTTAACATGACACTGTTAACATCAGCAAATTAGATGAGAGACTTTCTAATGTTTGTCTTTGTATGTAAACCGTAGAAACAAACGTGACACCTTATTGGAAGGAAAATGAAGCTGAGAGTAGAAAATGTCCACTGCACAGCGCTCCCTCACCCACATGACTTTTGATGTCTTAAGGCCATTTTTTAAATCAATAAATGGACCTGACCGAGACATAGTTTATTGGACATGTAATAGTTGCCACATCATACTACTTCATGTCAGAAAGTTAAAGCAGTGATGAGTATCAGCTATATGCCTTCCTTAAATAACCTCTCTGCAAAATCCACCAAGACCAGACAACTCTTGTTCTCCATATTACCTTTCTTTAAATGGACAAATAATCAGTGCTCATGACACAATTACTTATACTTTGAAATTGCACTTTCTTTATGGATGGAGAATGTGTTTAACTGAAGTGGATGCAGTAAGTAATGGGGCCCTAACGACGAGTGGTAGTCAGACCAACCCGGGGAGTTTTCCATTTGGAGGCAAGGCTTTCGTTTTGTGTATGCAAGCTGGTTTTTTAATGTCATAAATCTTTGCCAGCGATCACTATCTCTTCTCCACCCTCTATGAAGATGTAATTGCAATACAATGCCGAGGTCTGAATAGCGACGCATTAAATTGCAAAGGCACATTATAATGGCCTGATTATGACTGTGTTGTGTTACCGCAGGGGACAGAAATAAATCTGGGTCATCCAGAACAAACTCTGTCACACTTAGTGTCTCTGTAAGGGCATGACAAGCCCCTTTTGAATCTAAAGTACATTACCACCAACTATCCCCCCAGTTTAACCCTTCTTCTTTTTTTCTTTTTTTGGTTTATCCTTTTCTACTTTCCTTTTCATCTAATTTTGCTAGGAGCTAAAGGACGTTCACCACAAGGACCAAATGGCTGCAGCTCGTGGGGTGCTACAGAGGAACATCCCCATGCTGTACACAGCCTCCCGAGCCTGCCTGCAGCATCCTGACGTGGCCGCCTACAAGGCCAACCGTGACCTGATCTACAAGCAGCTGCAGCATGCAGTGTCCGGTATCTCCAACGCCGCCCAGGCCACCACTACTGAGGACTCGGCGCTCAGTCAGCCAGCAGGGGGTGGAGAGCTCGCCTATGCCCTCAACAATTTTGATGTAAGTCAAATGAGTGGTTTGCAAGTCACAACCGATTTTCCTTTTTTCATGTGTCCAGATGGATGTTCAGGTATTTGCCCAATCAATAAACAAAATACATTTAGGATTATATTTTCAACAGAAGTCTCAGTTCTGGGGGCATGACAAAACATGATTTATTTATTAACAGAAACGAGGGCTTGTTGAGAACGTTTATAGTTGGGTCAGAGTTTGTGGTTAGGTCAGAGTTTTTGTTTGTAGAACTAACCCAGCTGAATCATAAAATGACCATGAACCCTTGAAGGGCTTGTTGAGGTAGAAACTAGGACGAGATACGTGGACAAATTGGGACATGGCTTTGGGGTGCATCGGATATATTGTTGAGTCATTGCTACATCATTCCTTGATTTGATTCAATGTCAAATGAAGTACATTTACACAAATATAGTTTTTAGAGAGAGACATGCATGAGGCTGTACTTTCGAGAACATCTTGTAAATACCGTGTGTTTACACGAACAGAGGTTCACCTCCTCTTTGCCTTAGCTGCTAAGCTTTGCTCTTCCGTTGTTGATTGTAAAGAATTCAGCTGAAAAATCATTTTTAAATCGGTCATTGTTAAGAAAACATTGCAAGTTGAAATCTTATGTTGCAGACAAAACGAGGGTTCTTAATTTTTGGCGTTTTGCGCAGCAAGCTACCCTGATTTGCTCAAACACTTTGGCTGTTGCTGTCTTTATGCTCAAATTTATGCATAAAACCGTTATAGCTCTGGAAATCATTTAATGATACTTGTTGTTTTTACTGTGGACTGCCACCAAATTCCACAGGCAGCTTTTAGTTCTAAAACACATTTTGCATTAATTTGCTAGAATATTTTTTTTTCTTGTTTATTCTTTGTACGACGGCCCTTTTAATTATTCAATATAACTTTTATAGAGCATTTGGCTTTGACCTCAACGCTGATTTTTAAAGACCTTATTAAATAAAGGATCGCTAAATATGAATATAAAAATGAAACTAAAAGGGTATATGAAGCATGTGATACCCCTACTCATAATATTGACATTAAACAACAATCAGCTGGAAAAAACATAGAGCTAATCACCTTAATGCTGCCTGGGGTGATAAATGCAAAGATGATTAACCTGATTTTGTTTCATTGTAAATGTCTTCTGTCAGACTTGCAAAGCAGCTCAATGTTTGCTGGAGATTTGTTCATATTCAGACAGATTCGTCAGTGACGAATTGAACTCTGGAGAAGTGCAGGTTTCAACGTGTTGTCTCTTTTTCTCGTTGCATTACTCATCATGAGTTGATCAGTTAGTCATTTAGCAAGACGCAGTGTCTTAACTCGATGTACTGCTCGTGCTGTGAAACTGTTTCCACCGTGATTGATGCAATCTGCATGGTAATGCTTTACGTGCCCACGGCCATGTGATGTGCTGTTTAGTTGCGTAATCTTTAGTTACGATTAATTACGGTTATTACAAACCAAGGTTTTTCCGAGTGGTTTCTCCCAAATAGGAAACTAAGCATTGAAAAGTAACATTAATAGCACATAACCAGAGCTTCTCCAAAGTGAATGCCTGTAGCGTTGATTAAGTTACTGCAATCAGTCAGAAAGTGTCCCGATGAGCCCAAGTTTTAGTATAATGGGTATCCAGATGTTGTGCACCGTGTTCACTGCCCCTCAAAAAAGGAACATGCAACGTGTCTGTGCCTCCACGTCACTGCCGAGTTTCTCCTGACAGTGAAGACTTAATTACCAATCACACACATACAAACACTAATCTGTTGGGAGCCTCGACCCACATGCGATTAGGCAAAGATACAATATACTGTATTGAAATAAAGTAATAAAAAGCTCACTTTCCATTCAGAAACAATATTTCTTTTGCTGTAAGCATTATCTTTAACAGGCAGCTCACGCCGCGCTTGCGCTTGTGAAAGTTATATTTTAAAAGCTCATTATTACAGTTTTATGTTTCTCCGTAATTTAGCTCGGTGTTAACGATGTTTCTTTTTACATTCTTTGTCAGCCCTTCAGCTTAAGTCATTTTCTGGTGTCTCAAAAATATATATTTTCATAAACGTGTGGACTAGGCAACGAGGAGAAACAGGGGCAGCCCTAGTTTTTCTGTTGGTGGAGGAAGAGATGTTTGGGAATTGTTTGTATTTGTTCGCATGACAGAGGAGAGCAAGACATTCATCTGTCTGGAGTGTGTAACCAATTGACATCACCAGGCACTTGGTATCTTTCCTGATGGTTCGTTTGCCAGGAACGTAGTGCAGCCAAATTCAACTCGTTCGTTTTGGGGCTTTTTGTGAAACACATGCTCTCTTGGATTGAAGTCAGGTGACTGACTTGACCAGTGGAGATCAGTGAGCTGCCAACAAGCTCGGTGTTTCCGTCTCACTACGCTGTGGTCAGACAGGTTGGTAACAGTTATATCTTTTAGTGCCTTTGACTCATGACTCTGAGGTCACTGCTGCGTGTGCTGGGTTTTCTGGCCTCAGATGATTTGACTTTGTTAGTGTACAATAATTGGAGCAAAAAACATGAAAGAAGCACCAAACTGGAGGTCCTGTTTGGATGTCAGATACCATCTGCCACCAGTCAACAGTGTTGCACTTGCACTTCGCACTTAATCAACAATGTTGGCATGAGCTCCATGTCAGCCAGAATCACTCACTGATGCTGACAAATTGCTACTTAAATCTACCGTTTTAACTAGCAATTTTTCAGTTTTCATAGCTGTAAATGTGTTTCCTTCCCGCAATAAGCCATCTTGCATCCAAAAGGAATTTGCAGCCCTGTATTTAATTCTTGCCTCTGATTTGAAAGTGTCGTAGCCAATTTGATTGGAGAAATAAATACTTGTATTTGACAAGGCAGTTTCTTGAAATGCAACACCTTTTTTTTCCGAGAGGCCTGGCCAAAATTAAAGTGTAGAATACGTACCGTATACTTACATACTTAAGTCTTACACTCTCCATTTCAGTCAGTAGCTCTCAGCAAGACTAATGAAAAATTTAAACTAACCTTTTTAAGTAGTAAATGTGGTACTTGGGCATAGATCTAAAAGCTTCCCTCATCAAGTGAACATTGCACACCAAAGCACTCTCCCAAGTGAGTATATAAAACCATGCGGTTAATGGTCTAAATACATTTGTATATTTAGGGAAATAGCAGGCTGATGGGTTGAGAAAGACGAACTTTGTACATGATATCACAAGTAACGTTACTCACTGGATTCTCCTGTTTCTAGTGTTGAAATACTAATTTGCATATTTTTGTATTCAGGAATTCATTAATGGGTGGCCACTCAGACTAAGGAAATTTATGTTAGACGATTATAAACTATAAATGCATTTCTTCCCAAGAACACAGGATATGCTAAAGGATAATCAATATTAAATAAAATGTCAACCATTCAGTCCCATAGATCTGTCGCATCAATGATTATTTTCCAAGTAATCATACATAAAGTCACTCCCTAAAAAACTCGGATACAGGCCTTTTCCAGAATACCTCCTTTCTGATGCCCACTCTCAAATACAAGGCAAAATTAGCAAATGAGTCAACCCCCCCATTCTCTAGCTTCCTCCTCCATGTCTCTCTCGTGTGCCTGTTGCCATGGTGATATGACACGCAAGCAGAGGAGGTCAGATGAGATGGAATGGAGGGGGCTGGAGGTGGCCGTGATGGAGGGCGGCCTGCCTAATAAACCGCAATCCTAACGGCTGAATGTTTGAATATTTTGTAGCAAGAAAGCATCAGCAGAAGTGAAGAGTTCATTTGTCATCGGTGAAGTTGGCTTTCTTTCCTTGGCTGCCACAAACATGGTGATACCTTTACCCTCTGCAGCGCCTCACCAGCATGACAACTAGTTGCCTCTCTGAGCAGGCTTGCCCCTGTGAAATGAGACATTTAAGTGGTCTCTCATCCTGCAGATATAAAAGTGAAGAGTGGGTTACTATAGCATCTCTCTCCCTCAAATTGCAAATAATAAAGGCAAGGAAATGAAATCCTTTCACGAAAGGCACCATACAGTTGTATGTAAATGTTCTGGCACCCCTGGGCAAATTCTATATATTGTTGATTTTAGTAAAAAAGAAAGAAATCTAGAATGAACCATCATTCAAACGTTAACACACTGTTACTTTTTATTACGTGAACTCAAAAACCATTAACAAAAATTCTGTCATGTGAAAAAGTTTGGGCGGAACTTATTTACTCCCTTAATCAGATAACACAGCTTGCGAACCTTTTTTCCAGCCAGTTCTTTGGTTTCCTGATAAAATATGTCCTCACAGATTTTTAATGATGTTCAAGTTAAGGGACTGTCGGGGCTGTTTTCCAAAGCATCAGCTTGTATGCGTGATTTGGAAGTATGCTTTGGATCACTCCAGTGTTGTAGAAGCCAGCCTCATGTCAGCTTCACTTTCTTAACTGAGTGCATAACATTTGCATCCAGTACTTGCTGAACTTTAGTGGTCCACATGTCTGTACAATGTTTCTTTTGTATGTTTTGTATTTTTTTTAATTTTTTTTTTACCACTGGCCTTTGAACTTGAATCTCACCACAGCAAGCTTGTCCAGTCCTGTTTTTATCATCTAAAAAATATTTTCAAGATTCAACCAATTTCATGCTTTTCGGATACAGAAGTAGCTCTACATGCCTTTGTCTCATCACAACTGGACTACTGCAATGGACTTTTACAATTTTGTAAACTAGAAATCAGTTAAAGGGATCCAACTTGTAAGGAATGTAGCTGATGGACTTTTACTAAAATCAGGAAAAATCACTACACGGGCTACTGATTTGCTTTTAAGATTTATTGTTGCCGTTTATGTTTTAAGGCTCTTCATGGTGAGCCTCCAGACTGTACAGTTGCTTTTCTCAAACCTACCTGTGCACAGCCTGAGGTCCTCCGACAAAAACCTGCTGGCTGTGTCTAGATTAAAGACTAGCGGGGATCGTGCCTCTCTCAGGCAACCTGGAATAATCGGCCTGAGGAGCTCAGACTCACCAAATCACTATCCTCTTTTAAATCACAGACTCACCAAATCACTATCCTCTTTTAAATCACAGACTCACCAAATCACTATCCTCTTTTAAATCACAGACTCACCAAATCACTATCCTCTTTTAAATCACTCCCTAATAATAATCATTTTTATTGCTGAGCCATTAAGCTATTTTGATGTTTATTAATATTTTTTTTTTCTTTCTTTTTTTTTTTTTTTTTAAATCATTTTTCCCTGCTCTTTGAGCACTGATTTTGGGAAGTTGCTACACACCAATATTATTCTTAATATGGCCTACAGACAGAGAAGGACAACATATTCTCACCTTTTGGTTTTCCGGCTGACCTGTCAGTCAGTCAGATCAGCAGTGCTGGCTTGCCAGATTTCTCTCTTTAGTCATGGAGAGGGACAGATCAGCGCACCATGATGACTTGTTGCATTTGTTTGGCTCCCTGTGTAATTTTCCTCATGACCCTTTCCTTACAGAAACAAATCATCGTGGACCCCCTGGCGTTCAGCGAGGAGCGCTTCCGCCCTTCTCTGGAGGAACGCCTCGAGAGCATCATCAGTGGCGCTGCCCTCATGGCCGACTCTTCCTGCACACGTGACGACCGCAGGGAGCGCATCGTGGCCGAATGCAATTCTGTGCGCCAGGCTCTTCAGGACCTTCTGTCTGAGTACATGGGCAATGTAGGTGTCTCACTTTTCTATTTCCTTTTTCTGCCACAACACCAATTCTTGTTCTGTGGGAAACAAACTTTGGAGGGTCAAAAGATGCACAAAAGTCAACAGAAAACATCAACTTCAACCTTTATGTTGAGTGCAATAAACTTATTCTGTAGTTAACTTGCTTTACAGATACCGGCATACTTGCAAAGAGGTTTCCAAGTGAATCGTAGCACATACATGCACTAGTGGAAAAAGAATACATTGCCATCTATTTAGTCACTCACCTTGGTTGTTGTCCTTTTATTACAATAATAAAAATCATCTAATTCTTAACTCGTCTTCTGACACAATGTTTACATGTGTAATGGACAGCACTTACACTTAATAACTAGTTGCTTGCTTTGCCTTTCCTTCATCTGTGTATAGAGAGTTGCTGTTGCGTGTAAGAAAAAAAATTTAATTCCAGAAAAAGGAGATGGGGTTAGTATACAGAAAAAAGCAGAATAAGATCTGGCTGGGAAGCTCAACCCACAGCCCAGAATTTCCCCGGGGAACCCCGGAGGGAAACAGAAGCCTCGGCACACTTCTTAATTTCCTCTGACTGTCTCGCTCTTGTGCTGTTGTAGGAGTGTGCTGGTTTTGATGTGGATGAGTAGGTTGTTTGATCTGGTTAGATTTTAAGCTGCTATGTGGTGGTGCTTCTTAAACTAGATGGAGCTGCTGCTGCTGTTGTCGTTGTTGGTGTTTTACATGGTCAGTGAAACCTTAAAAGTACATGGATTGCTGTGTACAGTATTTTCACTGCCAGATTTGTATCCCCATTTACACTTGTTATTTCATGCGTCACATATCCTGATAAAATCCAAATGAGATTTAAGACATCTGCACTTAAGATTCAACAGGGGTCGGCCCACCTCAGTCTATTCGGCTAACACCTATTCATAACCTAATACTAGAATATAAAGTAATCCTCTTTATGAACTATGAGCGAGGCGAGAGTTTTATCTTTTTTAAATCATACAACTCCCTCGCCCGTACAGCTCGGTGCACTCTCAGCCACACAGATCATTTAATGTTTAATTTAATCAGGGTTCATAAATGCTACAACAGCTCAGCAAGCCTTTATGTGATTGTATGTGTAGAAATTCTTGGAACTGGTTCTCTTGTTGCTTTCATAAGACGGAGAGCAATAGCTAATTTCAATGCACATTTTTTTTTTATAAATTCAGTTGCCGTTATCACAAAGACAGAGGAGACGGACTGTAAAGCATGTGTAAAGAAAACATGACAGCTAGTAATTATTTTCACAGACTACTTTTTGACAGCTATTCACTCAACAAGAATATAAACGCAACACTTCTGTGTGCATAAAAGTCTTATATCTTTTACTTCAGCAAAAATTCATGGTTTATTTCTCTCAAATTTGTTAAAAATAATTGTCAGTGCCGACTTCATCTTTGTCAAATAATCCATCCACCTGACGGGTACGGCACGTCAAGATGCTGATGAAACGGCGTGAATATTGAACAGGTGTGTCTCGGATTAGTCACAATAAAAGGGCACTCAAAAATGTGCAGTCTTGATGTGTATGAGTAGGTATGAGCTACAGACAACCAACAAAAGGCACATTTTATTCACAAAAATTTGAATGCTCAAACATATTGTGGCGAGTGAGTTCTTGCATGACCTTCATACTCGCAGCACATGTTCGAGATCTGCGTGCACAACAGCGTCTTCCAATATCAGGCAATGTTGCTGCGCATTAAAGAGGAGAGGACCAGCGTTCCTTAGCTGTCAATCAACTACCTGATCGACTCTGAGAAGGAGATGTGTCACACTGCATTAGGTAAACGGTGGCCACACCAGATACTTCTGAGAGCTGTGTGTCTCACAAAAGACACATTGTGACTAAATGTGATTGTGGTTAATGTGACTCTGGGAAACACTGTCCTGTTACTTTTTGTTGAACAAATGATGAGCTATTATGTCATTGAAATCATCTTCACTTTTCAAGGCTGAGAGAGTAATAATTTGCCATCTATTCAAGTATAAAAAGCTTTCCTTTTAGCACAAATGAAGGCTGCCGTCGTACCTGTCTGGGCTTTAATTTTCTAACCGTTCATCTAAAGAAATCAAAATTTCTGTCTTTTGCTGACAGTAAATATATATTAAACTTGGAGAAACAAATCAAAATATCTGATTGTTTTAGGACACTGATCGTTGGCTTCACTGGTGAGAAAGTGTGTCAGAAAATATTTGATCCAACATATCCAAATGATGATGTAGAGTCTGAATCCATTATACACTTTAAATTCCATTGAGATTATATGTAGACTTGTCGTCATCTTTTGCGCTTTGCGAAGGCAGTGCATAAGTAACATTTTGAAATGACAGTGTTTGTGTAATCTCTTGTCATATCTCTTCAAATACTTTCAGTATCACTTGACAGTTTAGGTTCAGCAACAGAAAAGCTGCCATTATGATGCCACGGTGTTGAAAATAAAACCAGGTCATATGGATATTGAGTCACAAACTTCTAACCATCTCAAGTAAAAACTGAAAATAACTAATATAAACACTTTTTTTTTCTGTTTGTTCAGAGTTAAATGTTTTGTTTCACACCACCACAGTTGCCTATGTGTCACGTGAAAAAAACAGTAATTGAATCATTTCAACACTGCTGGTCAGCGTGCATCCTTTTACATATTTTAATCTTTAAAATAACAGTTTGGACTTTATTAAACTTCCACAAGAGGTGACTTCAGGAAAACCCACATTGATTTCTTTAGCGAAATCGAATCAATCAGATTTGTGAAGGAAGAAGCAATGAAACTGCTCTTTTCATTTTTCCATTCTGTCCTTCAACCGCTGTTCCATATTTCTTTTACCCTGTCGTCCCCTCAGCCAATATGTTGAGCAGATTTTTCTTTTCTCTATTGAGAAGAATATCTGTTCAACCATCTCGCCGAAGATCCTTTCTGTAACAGCAGAATTTCAGTGCGACCCAGTCACCTGTAATTCCATTGCTGTGATAATACTTATTTATTACTGCCATTGAGCAGGGAATTCACCTGTTTTGTGCAGTTCTCTCTGGCAGATAAAATCACGAACTTCACAGCTTGCCCATTTCATTCATGATGTGCTACAGTGGTCCTGTGGCTGTAATGGATGTCTGATCAGGCAGGGTGTGATGGTTGCACAGATTTGAACTATTATCTGCACAGCAGTAATTTCCCCAGAATACAAATAGCTTGACAATGCAAATGTTGCAAATTGATTACCAATTAAATCTGATATTGTTTGTCCAACTACCAAATGCTTCCTGGCTGTTGGCTTAAAATGTGGTTGCTGATTTTAGCATGCCTGTCTGACGAGTTATTGCCTGAAGCAAGAACCTTTCTGGGCCAGGAGGCAACTCAACATAGTCCAAATACAGTATTTTGTGAGTCTTTAAGTTGCATTATAAATAGGCCAATTTAAGAGTTTGAGATCCATTGCAAGGCTTCCAAACAAGGTATTTACTATAGCAGAGAACTGAGCAATGGCCTTGGCGTATACCTGCTTATTATACGGGGAAAATGGCTATTCTGTCTCTACCCAAAAGTAATCTGTCGTCTTGTCCCTTTTGTCAGTGATTTTGAGAGATTCTGCGGTACAAGACCAATATGTCTTTAGCAGAGATAATAACTACATATCAACTACAGTAATGTAGTGCATTGTAGTAGTTGAAGTGACAGTAGTAGTAGTAGTTCAGTTCAGTAGCTGTGGGGGCAGATATTTGAAGATGCCTTCATAGCTTAATCCCTGGATTTTAGTGGAACTCCATATGGAAAATATTCGGCCTTTCCCTCAGCACTGATGTTGTGTCACTAGAACGTGTGCGATGCGTTGGGCTGGAGAAGCAGAATAATGGAGTTGTATAGACGTTTAACATTCAGCCTTCTATAGCATCTTCCAAAAAGGGTTGTGAACAATTATCACATAACCAGCTCTGAATCCGGCCGATATTACAACAAAAACCTGGTAGTTGCAACAAAGTTATTGTCAACGAAAAGTTTACGATAGCAGCTCAGTAACATCCTGTAGAAGTGCAGTAAAATATGTGCTTCATGCAGGAGAGGAAATGCCCTCCTTGAGCAAATTATACACTACAGGCACATACTCACCAGTTTGCTGGGAAATATACTCAGTGACTTGATGGCCATGAGTTTGACTGCTTGTAATTGTGATTGTAGATAGAGCAGTGCAAACAGTATGCTGCCCTTACAGCAAATGGGTTTACTGTCACAGCTGATGCTGTTAGACTGACTCCAAACTCATTCTCTTTCTCTCTCCGATCCCTTATGATTTTTCGATTCCCATAGCTACAAGTTGTATTTACCCCTTCTTCATTTTTCTTCCTCTCCTTCTGACTGATAAAAATTCTCACCATCTTTCAGTGAAGAGTTTTCAAGGATTGAGACTTAGGCTGTGTTAAACTTACCACTATAAAAATCTGTTGCATGTTTGCTTTAATCTAAGCTTACATGAGACCCAAGGAGACCTTTGCTTTATGATTGCATTTATCATCATTTCAAGTTCTCTGACCAAAGGATTTATCTTTGCATAATAGCTGGTTTTTTTAAAGTGGAGTATTTACCTTAGAATTTCCAAATATATTTATGTTTCACGTCACACAGAAAATTGTTACCAAAGGTCCCACTTTTTACAATATTTTCTGGCATCCCAGCATCTTTGTGCAGATATTTAGGATGAAAAAAGTTTAGGGGGTCTTTTTGGCATTTTGTCTTCATTTTGACGTGACAGTCGAGAGGGGCAACAGGGGTATTAAATGCATCAAAAGAGGCGGCAGCTGGAAATCAAATCGTGGACTGGTATGTGACCGTTGGTGACGGTTATGTGATCTGTGCCTTAACCCATCCAACATGATTCATTGTGTAGGTTTGTTTAATTAGGTACACTACAAGTGGTACAACTCCAGTATTAGTTTACAAATAGTTTGTCTGCAGGCAGACTGAAACACAATGTTAAACTGTTTATTAAAAATAAACTTTTGAATCTTCTAAAAATATAATAATATTTCCATGATTTTACATTCAACAGGGATTAAACAATTAATGTAATCGCTAAGAATCTCAGTTTAATTTGAACACCATAAAATGTCTTTAAATATACCCCTCATACACAGGTGCTACACATAAGTTCAATTGAACAGCATCACTGCATTGGCAGTTAAATTATTGATTTTCTAAATTAATACAACATATTGAAGTCATTTTTACAAGATCAGCTAAAGCTTTGAGATCTGGAAAAGCTGCAATGGCTGTTTTGGTCAGGCTTCGCCACAACCGATCATTTGTTTCCATCTACACTATCTCCTATTATCAGGGAAAGTAAGGCTGGCTTTGCAATTGTGGAAAGAGAAATGTGGAAAATGTATAATTTTAATGAAAATATAATTTTATTACATTACTGGTTTGACGCCGAGTGTTTTTTGTTCTTTTCCTGAGTTCATGGAGTGGGAATTCTGTACAGTGTTAATGATGATCATTTACCAAGACCAGAGCTTGTCTCCTTAGCCGGTGAAGTGGAATGGCGCGTGGGGGTAATGGTGCCACAGCACTGCCACATGGTGTGACCTCAATTATTACATATTGTCATGACAGTTTGGCATGGCACATGTTAACTGTTTCTGCCACTTTTTATTAATAATGCATCTCTTGTTCCCTGCATCTGTCAGGGTTTTGTTTCCCGTCAGAGGGACGTTCGCTTGCTTTGACATACACATCTCCTGACATTTAAGTTCCTTCAACCTGATGTGATACCGTATCATTTTCGCCTACATGAAAAGGACATGCCTGGCCTCTGCAGTAAGCCCCAGCCTGTCTCTCCGCTTGCTGTTTTTCTATGTACCTTAATCCCACTTAGTGCTCCTTAACATTTCTCTTATATTTTGCAATCTCCTTGCTGAATCCTTTTCCATATTTTCTCCGTCGCAATCTCGCACTTCCCGTTCGTGTCCTCTTGTCTCTCGACAGCTTACTCATTCCCTGCCTCGACTTTTTGCCACGGGCATCTGAAGAGGATGACAAAATTTAGCTTTATCCCTCTGTCGCAGTGCCTGCATAGTGCCTCTCATTTCAAATACAGTTTTGGTTGGGCTTTTAGACTGCATACCTGATAGTTATAAGCTGTGTATAACCTAACAAAAAAAACACTAATTTATTTGAAGTAAAAACAAGTGCATACTTCTAATGGGGATATTAGTTGGCATTTTACCTGGGCTCTCATTTGTCACAGGTTTATGAAAGATAGTAGAAGTATGATTTCATGCCCAGGGGGTGAGAATATCATGCATGTGTAGGGCTTGTGAACTAAAAAAAAAAAAATCAACATGGTGAAAACTCTTTAAGAATTTTTTTTTAAGGAGTTTCAAAGATGCGAGACTTAATGAAATACCAGAGTGAAAGCAGTTCAATTTATCTATATGTAATCTCATCTAAATGCATAATTAAAACAAATTACACTACACACAATGTAACAGGGGAAAGATTTAGTGTCCCCAAGGCTTTTTGTATATTTACAGCCTCCATAAAACACTGGTCTGTCAGTAACAGCCTGTCAGGCAACATTTCCCAGACCTGGCCCTTGATCTTTTGCTGGTGAATTCTAGGCTTTTTGATTGGCTCTGCTAGGAGGTAGATGAGATGCCCTTGTTTATTTTATTTTTTAAGAGGGCCATGGACTTGCAAAGGGAATTATTGTGATACAATGTCTAACATGCAACTTTTCCCTTTTCACAGTTGTGCAGGTGAATGAACTTCACGAAACAGCATGCGTATTGGTTTCATAAGGCTTGATGCTAAATGATTTCATTGACAAGTACGGCAATGTTTGTCGCTATAGATTAATATATGTATATTCCTTTAGAATAATATTTGATCTTGCTGGTCTTTTGACCTTCACCCATGTCACATTTTTGGCCACTTGAAGGCAGGGGAAATTAGTTGTAAGTACAAGTGACTGATTATTTCCTGTTAGGGGCCAACAGTTGCTTATATACTCATAGCAAACGTTGTTGTTGTTGCTGTTGCTGCTGCTGCTGCTGCCGCCGCCGCCGGTGGTTAGAGTGAATCAAAATGGTGATCTGCAAAGCCCTAAAACCTAAACAATGACCTGAAAGATGCAATTAAGTGCAGTCAGATGGTCCTTCCCTGTGGGTTAGTTATGTTCTTAGCAGCACTGTAATCCATTAAATGCACAAATCAATATAATCAACAAAAGCATTTTTGTGCTGAATGTAATTAAACCTTTCAAGTCTGTTTTCTTTGCTTGTTAAGTCTGATAGGAAATTGTCCTTAGCCAGTCGTGCAAATACTGTTAAAATGACAACTAGAATATGTATTATTTGTTTGCAGGTGTGTTAAATGAGAGAATTACATTGGTTTGAAGGTGATAAATACAAAGTCAGCATGTATTGAGCTGTGATAAATGTGTCTCACTAGAAGGCAAACAGCATCTATAAATACAACATGTACACACATTTACACAGAACCTCCATTTTAGTAAGTCCCTTGGTTTTTATCAGACATGCCACTGACCCTGACAACAGGAAATTACTGTGTTCACAGCTCTGATATTAAATGTCAAAGTAGAATCGGTATTGCTTTACTGCATTAAATTATTAAGCAACATTAAATTATGCATATTTATTATGTTTTTTCCAGTATGGTGCATTCAACACATACTCAATACAAATGTGCATTTTGTTATAACATTTACGAAGGATCCAGGGCCTACCTAAAGATATATTCAGCAAAATCACATGAAGACTGTCATAACTATAAAAGCACTCGCAGGGTGAAGTTGTTGTGAAATGGAGCTGTTGAGCTGTCACTGTTGCTTAGAGCAAGTGATTACATTAATGTACTTTAATTAATGGTGTATCACAAAATACACAATTTGCGTCTCTGCCTTACTTATAACTATTCCTTTCTGGGTAGGATGCAGCATTGACAGACGCACCATCTTGAGTGCTGGAATTTCTCTTAATGGCTACGTTTTAACTGAGTCGATTTATCATGACAACGGAAACAAAACCTTAAACACAGCTAAATAACAGAAATCTGTGGTTTTGACAGCCGATCTGGTCGATTGAGCCACGAGCTGGTAGAACAGCAATTCTGCTCTCTAATTGCCTTATTCATTTTAGAATCAAAATATTTACGCTCAAATGTTAGTTTGCATAATTTCTACCCGCCTGCACTTTGTAGCATTAAACTTAAAAGTTGTGTTAATTTGCTGTCTGTTAGTCCTGAATATAGTACTTGGATTAACACCTTTTGAATTGCTTATTAGCAACTGCAGTTGCGTTTTCTGTAGACTTTTTTTGTTTTTTTTGTTTTGTTTTTGAGGTGTTTAGCAATTGTTTTGTGAAGGGTGAATCTATCGACGATCAAAAAAAAATGTCATGAAGTTCTTTTCTGTATGTGTGAAGTTGCTATCATTTCAGAAAGATTTAACTAGAAAATACCATATTCTGCACTCTTGTTCATGAATACTGCAACCCCTCTATTGTTTGTACTTGGACCCACCAACGATATCCTTGTAAAATGGCTTGCAATTTTCTGAGCAACAAATACATTAGGGAGGTATTCGCTGATTCGAGTCCAGATCAATATCTCCTTCTTCGTAAGCATTTTCTAGATGTATTGGGGGCCTCATAATGAACACCTGGAGTATACATGGGCTCCGAGTCCTTGAACCCTGCAGACTTCTGAGGCCATGCAGTCAGACTCCTCAGTTTAGTGCCTCCCCCACTTGGGCACACTGCAGGTTAATTACTGCAGCTTACTTTCTGTAGACTTCATCAGAAAAGAGCAGGTAAAATTGAAGTGGCTCTTACAGTGGGATAGCCATGTTGTACTATATTCCTTTTACAATGTTTTCATCTTTCGAAACGACTTGACACACGCTAGGTTGCGTTCAGTAAAGTTTACGTCTCGAGTTAAATTGTTTACCAGAAAAATGCGATCTGAAGTCTTTAACAGAAACATATTCTTTCCTTTGAACACATTAAACTTGTCATGTAAACTGACTAATCATTTGGAGACAAGTGCTTTATAGATTTCTGGATAGAGTCGAGTTTCAGTCCCCAGTTTGATCAGAGTCATGCAATATTTAGAAACTGCCTTGGTTAGTTTGTGTCTGAACACGTGGTAAAACACCACCAAAGTCACACAATAACACAAACTTATTAAAGTAAAATGATTATTTCTGTCAAGGGAGTCTGGTGGCTTTGAAGAGAGCGATATAACAGCACAGCTCCAAAATGGGAAAGGGCTTTTTGACTGCAAGGTAAAGCAGTGAACCAATCATCCAACTCGTGGGTCTCTACGGTTTCTCTTGAGCTGGGAAAGCACCTGCCCTGAAGTAAAAGCTAAAAAAAAAAAACATCCCCCGAAGAACTCTGATGGTTCTCATTCCTGCAGCGCTGACACAAAATAGATGTCCAAACTTCTCCAACTGTTCTTAAGAACTGTGAAAAAGTTCCTTGTGGTAACTGTTTGCGAAATTGGCCACACCTTAGCTTCAAAATGCTTAGCAAAATGAGACCAAATTATCACAGATCAAAATTAGAATGATTAAAACTGAGATAAAACTTGAATACATTTTCATCAAAAGACTATGATTAAAACGGGTACCACAGTTTTAATCCGCTAAAGCTAAAATAAAATAGTCCAGTGTTATAGGTCAGATCCATTAATTAGTTCACAAGCTGCTCTCAGTCTCCATTAGATGTCATATCTATATATTGTCTCATTAAAAAAAAGAAAAAGAAAAAAAAGTCTCCTGCCGATAAAAACAAACAGGTAACATGTAGATTTTGTTTCTCTTCCTGCGACTCATCAATGTCAACATAAGTCTCCCTCACTGGCGTCAGAACTTTACATTATAATAAAGAATTGACAGTGGGGGAGAGTAAGATCAAATGTGTGCTCTATTTATGAATATGTCTACACATGTATGCAAAATATAGAGCTTCTGTGACATTCCTGGTGAATATGACTAACCTTCAGTTTGTATGCAAGTGTTGCCTGGTAGAATTTGTGGATTGTTTCTAACATGCATACAATTGACTGAGGGTGAAACCCAAAGTTGAGTCTGGAGATAGTTTGTTCTGTGTCCGCTTTGTTAAACGTCGGTATAAAGCCAGCTTTTTAAATATGTATTTTTTTTACCACTCCTTAATCCAAAACTCAATATGCAATCAATGTGTTCTGCATAATGTTTAATTTACTTCTGAGATTACTAATCTGTAGGTATTACTGCACTTGCCTTGCAATAATAAAATCTAATAAATGTAGTTTTAATTTGTTAAAACCTTAAGTTATTTAAAAGGTCTAAAAATGATGATGCCCCGATGTCAATGTAAACTGGTCAATTTGTCTGAGGTGCTGCAGTTAATATTATTCTGCAACCCTTTTACATTATCTCAGGCCTTATCCATGGAAGGAAATACAGGTTTTATTGTATAGTCAGCGTATTGATTATTCATTTGTGTCATTTATTAGGTTAAAAAAACAAAAACATTTACTCCTTCTGTCTTCTCAAATGTGAGAATGTATAACTTTTTTCTGTTTTAAAATCATAATTTAAAAACCTTCAATTTCACAACTTGATTCGGGGTTATTGAAACTTGTGTTGGGCATTTGTCAATATTTTCTTACATTTAATGAACTAAATGGTGATCCAATTAGTAAAACAAAAAAATTGAGAATGTAGTTGACTATTAAAATCTGTATCAGATAACTGCAAACAGCATAGATTACTCTGTTAAATCATGACCACGTTCAGATCCCTCAAAACACGGCATCACTCAGCCTTAAGCTTCTTTATATCGTATAACCCAGAAACATGAATTTACATAGCAACATAATTTAAATTTCTGTGTCATCAACTTGTAAATTCAGTGCTCAAGTCATTTTGTTCACCTGCATTAGTGGAAGGGAACTGGACTCAAATTAATTCTTTATCCTTCGGTGCTTTAAACTGTATATTAGAAATGTTTTAAAATTGCCACATGGGGTTTTCATTATATAATCATGCATGTCAACCTCCAGGGTTGGATTTGATTTAGTTTGCTCATGGAGTTTTGCAAACTCAAGATTTATACATTGAATCAAAAGGTAATAAAAGTCCAAACCAAGTTGTGGGCAGCCATCAGTTAGCAAACACATTGTAAATTATAACCATTTTATTTAAAAAATATATGTTTTGAGGGGACAATGTTTTTTTCTTTTCAGTTTGGCACATCTTATCCACTATACAGATATGAAATTGTACATATTACAATACAAAAGGAAAATGGGAAGAGAAAAGCATTCATTTTGCACAAAGAGTTTGGGTAAGAGAGAGGGGATTGGTTCACTTTTTTTTTTTTTTTTTTAATTTTTAGGCAGGGTGGGGACAAGGGCTTGAGGATGACAAGAGGAAACAAAAACAGTTTACAAAGAGCCAGAGTGCAAAGGGATGCATATTTCTACAAATTTTGTGGATTTTCAGTCACTTGGTACAACCGTAGTCTTAAACAGTGAAATGTCAAATGATTGAAAGAACTTTATAGGAATTCCATATACAGCCCCATTCTTGGTGTTAACGAAAATGAGGTCTTTCCATAATGTTTGCTGAATGACACTAAGAAATATTGAACTCAATTTTGACTTTTGTACATGCAAGACAGATTAGAAGGGCAATAGTAAAAGCAGTGCGAAGCTGGAAGAAAACTAAATTAGAAAGTGGAGGAACTTGGCTTTGGAAATAAGATCAGTGTATGCAATGTTTTCCATTGGATTCAAACATGAAGTGTAACAGTTTTTGGTTTCACCTAAGCACTTCCTTAAATTGTTGTAGGCATCCTATGAGCATGTTCGGAGACACGTTGACACAAGCATTCATTGAGAAGTTTGAAGCCAGATTTTGACGAGCTCAACACAGAGACGAAGCTACAAATAATACCTCCTTCCTACTTCCTGAAGGCATCAGCCAATGAAGTCCATCCTAATTGCTCAAAACCACAGATCCCACTTTAAAGTTGATCATGGATGTCCAGATGATTCTGGTCATCCTAATTGGTGACTTTGATAAACATAATTAGAAGGTGGAAAATGATAAATTGTTGGGAATATAATGACATGTCATATTCTGGTTTCCAATGTTAAGAATTTGACTTTAATTCTTCTGTGTTCAAACATTGGATGGCTGATCAGTTGACTAAATGTGTTGCTGCCGTGTGGTCAGTGTGCATTTCAAGCCCAAGGTGCAGGGTTATTCAGTCGCTCCATCCTCTGCTACCTTTACTTGGCCAGAAGGACGTTCATTGGTTTTCATAAAATAAAGAGTTGGCCCTCTCCATCGTCCCATCAATTCTTCTCAATCCCTCTCTCTTTCGCCCTGCCCCCACTACCAAATTGAACACAAAGAAGTGCGAAGCTGCGGCAGCAGCTTTAGTCTGATGCTAATGCACATCCTCTCCCTGCTGCATACAAATGTGTCCTGACCCAAGCTTGCTGTTTGCTTATCACTGGATCTTCATTTGCTCTCAGGGTATTAACCGCAGTTTAACTTGACACTTGCGAGTGCTAACCCAGCAACACTTATGATATTTATTTTCACCATAAATGCATTTTCAAGACTAAAAACAAGAACAGTGTGTTAAAATAAAAGGTTCAGTGATGTTTTTGGGTGGTGCAGAGGATGATTGTACGAGAACTATTTTTGAGTGGTTGAACACCTAAATGTTGCTGGATCACTGGAGTGGGTGACAGAATATTAGATTCTTTTTGCCTTGCCTTAATTGGTTCAATCTTGAGCCTGTCAGTCCTGATTAGTGTGTAAGCTGTAAAGAGCATGGGCTGCTGGGAAAGGTTTTATTTTCAGACGGAAATGCTCTCCTATGTGGCATTTGCACTGTTCATTACCCTCTCACTTGCCACCCTCACACCTCACTAGCGTGTGTGTATATTGATTTATGAGTATTATAGCAAATCAGAAGGTTGCACTTAACTAGGTTAAGCTGTTGGAAATGCTATAGTCACAGTTTGTATGGCATTTGGTAACCAAAGAATCCATGTGCAGATCAGTGAACATTTGAAGGTCTAATATTCTGATCTGCGTGTCTGAGGTGAGGTGGTGATCCACGAGTTTCTACGAAGCAGTGTAGTATACTGGAGATTAACCACAGGTGATCAATGCTCCATGCATCCCACAGGTGGAGAATTTATTTGTGGTGGTTGGCCCTCATGAGCAGGAGCTCCAACATCCAACAATTTAAGTCAGCTACAAAGCAGCCTTGTATTTACGAGCTAATGTCAGATTAAGGAGGTCATTTCTCCAATCCATATAATTGATCATAAATTCTCCATTCTCAGTACACAAGTTTAGTTGCATTTCCACACCGAAGACATTTTTGGAAGCAATCCAATTTTCTAAAACCAAAAAAAATAATCTCTTTTGGCTATGGGCAGCTATTTTTTTGTGTTTTGCCACCCAAATGTTGTCTTCACACCGAGAGCCTTTTGATCTGATGGACGATTATTGATTTGTCGAATTAACTCAGGTCTGATTTGGAGAAAGTAATACCATTAGTGTGTACTGAATAGAATTTCAGGATTTATCTCTCCCCAAAAGAGGATTTCTCTTTATTTGTAGCATAATAACAATAATGACATTTATTTTACAGCTATAATTCAGAAGTTGAGTTTGGTCTTGGTTCTCTTTAATGTATCATAGTTCTCTCAAAACAATGAAACCGTAAAACAAAAACATTCTGACAAGTGATCCAGTTCATTTGCCCAAGTGATTGAGTGACTGGCTTACAGTGCCTGTGGTGCAGTTAGAAACATGATATCAAATATTTACTTTTTTTTTTTTTTTTTTTTAAAGAAATAGGACATAAATCACATTTCTTCACTTAATGTATTCTGTTAGCAGAGGGCCATTTGGCGAAGTAGTTTCTCTGTGCTGCAGAATATAGACAGTGTGGAGACAAATCTCACAGTTTACAATTTTCTTCTTTAAAATGATTGCCCCTGCCTGATATGAACAACCTTGCATTCATAGAAAAATAAATTTGTGACTATCTCTACATCGTCCCTAAACTGTCCAACCTCTGTCATTGTAGCAGTCAACATTTCTCACATATTCTCAAATCTCACTCGTAGAAATTATGCTTTTTACATAAACTGGAAAACAAATCAAAAAAGCAAACCCTGTATCATCTGAAATGGTCAAATGACAAACCATATGCTCTAGGAATAAATAAGAGTTCATACTTCACACTCTTTGTAAGGCAGTTGCTGACACTTGCACTGCCCGTAGCCGTTGATGATCACGAGTGCTCCTTCTTCATGGCTGGGCTCGTACTCATTATAGGGTACCTGTGTAGCGAGGTCTGCCATAGGCTGTCGCTGCTGGGTCCTCATCTGTCTGCGGTTCTGAATAGCCGAACAGTGGCGTATCCGGCGCAGGGTGGGAGGGCAGCACTTCCGTGAGATAAACACAACGAAAATGATGAAAAAGAATGAAAATAGGAGGGCCATAGTTCCAATGATAACCCTATGAGTCATAACAGTGTTGTCCGTAGCTGAGAAGTCATCTGTTACAGCTGCCTCTTCCAATGGAGCGGTCGTTGCTTGAGCAGTGCGTTGTGTTTGTGTTGTGGTTGACGTGGTAGTGACCGTGGTAAAGCTCCCAAAATCCTCTGCATAGTCCTGTGTGGGGGTCGGCTGCATAATTCCAAACAAGGAGCTTGTCATGTCTGCAGCTGTCGTAGCGTCTGTGGTCGTACTGACGGTCTGAACAACCGGCGCTGAAAAATTCTGGCAAAGCTGGAATCCATAAACAGCATCGAGTATCTCCTCACCTTGGGCATACTCAGGACTGTGGCAGAGAATGGAATGTTCCCACCTTCCCTTGAAGGTGCTTAGCCAAGTTGCCAGAGAGCAAATCCTTTTGGTACATTCCCAAAGGTTGCTTGACAGCCCAATGGTACCCAGAGACTGCCACATATCCATAACTTGGGGATCCAGGCTGCTTAGTTTGTTGTTATCCAACAGCAAATTCTTTAAATTAGGCAGCGTTTGAAACACATCAGGTGTCAGGACACGGATTTCATTTCCTGTGAGGTCCAGCTTCTCCAAAGTGGTCCAGGTCCATTCCATGCCACATGTCAGGTTGCTGATCTTATTCCATTGCAGATATAGAAACTGGAGGGCAACAAGGCGAGGGAAATGGGCCAAGTTAATCTTGGTCAGCTGATTGTGCTCCAAGTGGAGCTCTTTAAGCTTAATGAGCCCAGCAAATCCATTCCGGGCCAGGCTCCGTAGACGGTTGCTGCTCAGGCCCAGATATTCCAGGCTGCGGCAGTCCCAGAATGCCCGAACAGGTGTGGTGCGAAGTAAATTGGAGCGAAGGTGGAGTATCTGGAGTTTCCTCAGACCGTGAAACAGTTCTGGTTCCAATGCAGTCATCTGATTGAAAGACAGGTCCAGTATCTGTAGATTGATGAGGTGGATGAAGGTTGTGTTGGGCAACTTGGTGATACGATTGGAGCTCAGATTGAGGTCCTTCAGTTTATAGAGCCCTTGAAAGGCGTCCTCTTGTACCGTGGTAATCTGGTTGTGGTCTAGATGTAGCCAGGTGAGCTGGCTGAAGCCATAGAACTGATCAGGGCTGAGCTCAGTGATGCTGTTATGGCGTAGTGACAACCCCAGGGCTCCCTTGTCCACACCGTCTGGGGGTGCCTTCAGCCCCTGGGTGTCGCAGTAGAACTGCAGGTCCTCACAGCGGCATTTTTGAGGGCAGGTTGTGCACGATGCAGGAGACAGCAGGCACGCTAGGAGCATGCTGATCACACACACAGCCGCTGGTGCAGGTCCCACCAATGGCCACCTTGAATGGAAACCTGGGTGGGTTCAAAGACATAAAAATTAACTGGGACGGGAAAGGTAATCTCTGCAGAGCATTTATAAGTAATTCATAGTGGTGATTGGGCTGTCTTTCCTATACATGTATCACTTCAGATATTTCACATTTGCTACTTCCTAATGTATGTAAACATGATACATTTGAGCTCAGGTTCAATGGAGATGTCTTTTAGTCCGGCATCTAACGATCAGTGACACGCATGAGCTGGACTTTCCGTCATCTACCCAACTATTTATATTTAGCATATTTGGTCCACATTTTGTGCTGTGCAGTTTGGCTTTGATAGAAATGTCTTCCTCAATTGCTGTCTATCATTTGTCGGCTATGGCTGTATGTTTTTTTTTTTTCGCCATATTTAACCAGCTCAAACATGCGGTCATCTCTTAAAAAAAAAAAATAGCAATAATAATAATAATAATCAATAGATTTTTTTCATCCTGAACTCTTTTTCATCTGATGAGAGGTGCTCTGTAAAAATGAAATGCTATTTAAAATGTAGATCTTTCCAAGTCGTGTGTCGGTCATGAAGGGAAATTGAAAGACCTTTGCAGTAAATAGACGAGGCACAAGAGCTTTTAGTCCTCAGCCTCCCTCACTCTTACTTGTGTTCTCTATTCATGGTCAGACGTGCCATATAAAGGGGCTAACTTACCCATTCTTTTGTGCACATCGGAGGCTGCATTCAACTGTCCTTTTCCGCAGACTCTTGGAGCAACCAGATGGAAGAAAAATCCAAAGGGAAAAAGCCCTTTTGAGTGAGCACAAAAGGAATCGGCTTCTTTGGAAATAAAGCAATTTTGAACCCACCCAATTGAAACAAAATATGAAATTCCATGTCCCAAGATGACGTTAATTCCAGTTGTTTTGCGCGAGTCCTTTAAAATCCAGGATCAGAGAAGAGGTCGTATCTTTTTCCTTCAACCCACGAATCCTTGAAACAGATATTTATATATTTTTTTAAGTTGATCAGTTGCATCCAGAGCGACTCCAGCGAACAGACCTCCCCCCCTCCCTTTTTCTTCCTTTTCTTTTTTTTACCCTTTTGTTTCCCTTCCACCGCAATGATGTCAGGTCAGATGGTTAATTGAAGCTCAAGCATTTCTCTTTCATGGATGTGGTCCTCCAACCTTAACTTGTTGATGGCAGCCAGAGATCCTGCTTCCGACGCCGGCTCAGCCTCAGCATAGCTTCTGCAGAGCTGTGAGCGCAGCGCTCGTCTGCTAGCTGAGACGCAGGGAGAGAGAAAAAAAGCAGAGCAGGGAGTCGGGGATGTTATTCTGTGCTTTTTGTTGCAGCCACTCACTGCTACAGAGTGGTGGCAGCCTGGCGTCGATCATCACTACTGTTTCTCTCTCTCTTTTTCTCTCCCACACACACAAACACCCTCTCACTCTCTTGCTCAGTCACTTGCTCTCTGCTTCATACACAGTGCCTGTGCACCTTAGTCTTCCTCCACCTCCCTCTCGCATCCCCCTTCCCTCCCACTGGCTCGTCACCATCGGAATATTGATATCTTGAACGTGTTGCGGCAGCTTGCTGTTGAAATTGACCACAGCTGTAAATCTTCGCCTCGCCTTGCTGTTGTTCTGCAGCCACTATGAATGAATGTATACGAGAGACATAAACAAAATAGCGAAACAAAGTGCAGTTAGTAACTTGTGGCTCTAGACAATACAATCACGAGCAAGGTGTGCTGCATTGCCTCATCCCAGTGTGTGTACCACGGCAGCGCTAACGTAGGATGTCTGGCTTATATTCATAATTTACATATCTCGAGTGCAGTGCTTTAATTTTTGAGGCATGCGATGTATGGCTAGCGGCTCTGAAGTTAAATTAGGCTCGCTTTTAAAATGTAATAGACGAGGCTCAATACCTGCTTGATGGTGTGAAATGCAAGGTGAGATCAAAGTAACGAAAGTGCTGTGAACAGGATTTCCTTTCTGACTGTGAGCAAATGGTTTTGTGTTGTGGTTTTGTAAAAAGAAAGCTACATTTCAGAAGCATTTAGACTGCTAAACAGAATGCCATGTCCGTAGATAATTTCTAATCCCTATAGTCTTTAATTATTTAATGTCTGTTGAGATGGGTTTGAGGGTAAAAGCTGCCTCACTAGATAGAAGAAAAAGTATAAAGCACGGATACTATCGCTCCATCACCTTTTGTTTTACTCGGGCATCTGTTACTTGAACGCACCCTCAGGTTCCTGCAGCCTGCCACTCTCCTCCTTGCTTTGTACGAATGTATTAATCTCATTACTCTGAATTTACTTGATGTGGGTTTGAAATCTTGTTGTATCCTTTTCAGACAAACAAATTTAATGAGTGCAATAAAAGAAGAGGGAATACAATTTCCATTCTGTTCTTTGGCAGCAGATGACAGTGAAAAAGTTAAAAGAGTAACCAAAACAAATGTACTATTTCTCATAATTAAATGTTTTTTACGTCGCAGAACTAACTTCACAAAGGCACTAAACTTCACACAGAATTTGAACATTACTATTACAATTTTTATTACTCCCTCATTAATTTCAATTCCCAGGCTTTAAAACAACTGACTTTCCAGGTACATTGACCTGCATGCTAATATTAAACTCCACATGTATTGTGGTAGAGTACATCTCCCACTTGTACTCTTCTACAAAATGTGAGGAAGGAACCTTTGCATGATATATTCCCTCTGTCTGTTTGCTGGCTTTTCATTTGGGATTCAGGATGTTTGAGAAGCAAATTCTAATTAATGGACATACAATTAACCAAACTTGGTGAAATATTGAAAAGCAATATTGTTGAGCTCTGTGATTTGACACTTGGCAATTTTTTAAAGAATCCAGCAGGCTGGTGGTTTTGTAGAAAAGGATGTTCCTAAAACTGTCCTGAAGGAGACGGATTGAGACTCACCTGAGTATCATAAAAGATGCCGCAGAGAAACTGCCTCTATAATGAGCACCCGGAGAAGTGTTTCAGAACCCTCTGGTGTGGAAATGAAATATAGGCTAGGCCTGAATGAAATAGGATTGAAAGACTTGGGGCCGAGCAGGCTAAAGCCCTAGCACAGTTCTGCATCCAGCCAGCAAAAAAAAAAAAATCACAGTGGATTAGTGCTCTTGGCGCTCCCTGGCCCCTAACTCTGTGCACAACCCCCCCAAAGGGCAGTGGGGGATGGAGTAGGTCAGTGCCACCACCATCCATGGAGCTGTGTTGCAGTTGATTCAAGCATTGAGGGTCATGAAGAGCCCCGAGTCAAACTGGTTCTCTGACTTTACATTGATGCCGTCGCCTGGTCTTGTAATTCTACTCTAATTTTATGATTCTTTGGTATTAGTGCATCTCTCACTCGGTCTTTCTCTTTCTTACTCTATCGCTCCATCCTTCCTTAAAGTTTTAGATTGTTAACTTATGCCTGAGCAGCTTGAGGAATGTGACTGAACATCTCTCTGCTCTCAGTGGGGTGCTGTGGTTAGGGCTTTGACTACTGTGTCACGCTTAGCTGAGTGACTACTGCCTATAGTGTTGTGATGGTACTGTACATCATTTACACAGTTAACCATGTGTAGGAAATTGTAACCTTTTAATCAACACACATTCTACTTGAAGATGAGGATAACTAGACGTGAGGGGAAGAGCTTAGACTATTATTTTTAGTGTTGCTTTACATTAGTGCTCAGCCGTCGTCAAAGGCTTTTTTCAGTTGCTTTTTATTCATGAGCAAACAATATATCCATCTCCACACTGATGTGGATAGATTTGAATACTTATATATTGCCTTTATAGTTGTGGCTTTCCACAAGAAACGCTGTCCAACCTCCCATTTCCTTCCCAAAAATTGATATTGAGGAAAATACTGGCCTCACCCCATAATGTTTGATGGGGAGGGGAGGGGGGAGGGGGGGGTAGATTGTTTTGAGAATGTTACTTAGCATTTCTGATTTTTCCAAACATGGTCAAAGAGCTATTGTTTTTTTTTGCAAGTGTGTTACAAAGTCACCTCTACCACACTACCCAATCCAGTCCCTACTTGTTTCGGAACAGTGTTTCCAGTTTTCACAGTTGTGTAGCTGATGTTTGCCTTTTCAGACCGCAGAGACAAATAGCTTCTTATAATACACAATGACAAATTATTTGTGTATCACCTGATTAAAAATTTGAGAACACCAAATCAAACATTTTTAGTGTTAGAAAATCAAATTCTGCTTGTCACTTATTCAATTTTCAGAATTATAAACATTACAGAAACTAAAGTTAGTGATGAAAATAAAGCAATTTCTTCATGTTTGACAGCTCAATAGTTCCGCATCAAAAAACTAGCCTGCATGCCATGCTGCTTTAAATAGTTTACTGTAATATTGAACAGTGCTCTGTACAGCATCCATGAGGAGAGCTGTGGTGGCAGAAGGCTTTGGACAGGATTTGGATAGCCGTTCCTGATCCATGCATGAATACAATTTTGGATTTAAATGCAGTTTGCAACCAACTGCAACACTTAGACGGTTGCGGGGCTCATGAAATATTGCACTGATATACTGCAAATCAATTGTTTTTGAAACCAACTCGGTGCCTTTTACCAACGCATGCTTTCATTGTGTGTTTATAATTAATTGATAGTGTTGAACTCTGTTGTGGGCTCAGTGGATCACTCGCGATGCTGCGAGTTAAAAAGTGATTCCAGTGTTTATGGGAGGGTAATGTGGTGCTTTTGACAGCTGGTCTATGTAGAGTAGAATTGTTTACAATAAATAAAAGGATGGAAAACGGATCGCACTGGATGTCTGCAGTACGATTTACAGATCACTGATTACAGGTTCTCACTGGAACATATTTTTATACAAATGAATGAATGTTTTTATTTGTCTCGTCATTTACATGACCCATTTCTCATGGAATTATTCACACACATTCATCAACAACAAACCAAAAATGCCGCAATGTATACTCTTAGAAATAGTCCGGATTTTTTTTTTGTTGCTTTTTTCTTTATAACCGACTTGTTTTTTTTTTTTTTTTTCTTTACTGTAATCATTTGCAAAACATTCTTTTTAGAGAAACTAAAGCAGAGACAGAAAATAAGTCCGATCAAGCAAGTATTGTTGAATGATGTTAAAACATTTGTAGTCATCGGACTACTCTATCAATCTAAAACAGTTACAGATAAAGAGAGAAACTAAGGAAGAGGGAACAAGAGTGGGCTAAAGAGAAAGCATTTTGAGAGAGATATGACTTGAAACTACGAACATTCCTATTATGTGCAGATTCTAAAGCCGCATTATGTCTGCAGATTTGTTCCTTTTTGCCTTTTTTCACTCCAGTCCACAGGCTGTTCAATCTTTTCACGTTGGGACACAGATAGATTTAATTCAATCTGATCCTTGGGCTTATCAGGATGTGTGTCACATGAGCATCCGCAACAAATTTGTTGGAAATGTAGCTGTCACTGCACTATACTTCTCACTAATTCCTTTCATTGTTCATGTTTCAGGCAGGAAGGAAGGACAAGAGTGATGCTCTGAACACAGCCATCGACAGGATGACGAAGAAGACGAGAGACCTTCGCAGACAGGTTTGTTTTTTTCTGCAAGGTTGAATTTTATGTTTTTTTTCCACTGTCTTCAACTCGTCCGTAACCTCAGTGCTTGTGCTCACTGAACTTTTCGTGTCAAAAAAGATCACCACCAAAACAAATATTTTATCTGTAGCTCAGATAGATGACTTGCAATCCTTTTGAAGCTGATGTCTGCCTTCTGTATAAAGTGAAGGTGTAGTGTGCAGTCAGGTCAGCAAGCTGTGTTTTGAGAAATCAGTACATATACAGAGGTTTTGCACAGGGGTATGTATTATTTTTAACAGCGCCTTTTCTTCTTATTCATTCAACAGCTGCGTAAAGCTGTGATGGACCATGTCTCTGACTCTTTCCTCGAGACCAACGTTCCCCTCCTGGTCCTCATCGAAGCTGCCAAGAATGGCAATGAGAAAGAAGTCAAGGAATATGCACAGGTGTTTCGTGAGCATGCCAACAAGCTGATCGAGGTAATGTAAGATTTTCAGTGCTTTCACACTCCAAACCTGATCTGACCCAAATACAGAACATTCAGATTTTTCCTTTCCATCCTATCAGTATTGGAAATTTGAACTTAGCTTAAAGAAAGCATCTGTCTTCATCCAGCTTCTCCGTTTCTTTCAGTGGTTCTGTCCTCAGAGATACCCTTGTCATACAATTTTGAGATCATTTTCCCCTAATGAAAACAGAGCTTTTTTCTTTTGCGGCTGTTCTTGTTCTGTCTGTCTGTCTGTCTGTCTGTCTGTCTGTCTGTCTGGCACACACACACAAGCATTCAGAAAAAAAAAAAGTTGAAATTAGCTGTATTTATTGTGACGCATCAGACCTTTCCAACATAAGATTGGTGTTTCTGTTATCCATAATTCATTATGGTTTTTAAAATGTACTCCATTAGCCCAGTTGAAACATCCATACTTCCAGTGGTGCCGTTTAGAACAACTATACAAATATTTTATTTCTGACATGATAGAAAAAAACCTCTTCAGAAATACATCTTGAAGACGATAACCTGGCTCTTACCCAGAGGAGTATTTTTTGGGGGGAGTAGTGACTAGGCTTTTTATCTCCAGTTCTGTATGCATGGCAACAAGACAGCAGATGTAAGGGACAAAGCAATATGATAGACTGGGATAGACAACAAGCAAAGACAAACACCAGCTGTACTCATTTGGGGTCTTTCCTTCAGTTTTTGTAAGGCCTGTGTTTGAACACCATATGCTGGCATTTGAAAGTGACTTCTCCCTGTGGGCAAATGGAGATGAGTGTAGCTGGATCAGTAAATTCAGCCAAAGCAGGGCAACAGACACTTTGACCAGGGATACTGCTGAAGAATCAGAGGGAAAAGAGGACCACACTGGGAAGTATAACCTCAAGTAGCTCGTGAAGGCCAGAGTGTCAAATGTGGCATTCGAGCAGGACATTTGAGGACTTTGTTAATATTTCTGCTTATAACACTTTGATGGAATATCTGAAGGAACAGAACGCACAGCTTTGGTTAAAAGTTACTCATGTTACAGATGAAGTTCATTAAATAAAAAAAAAATTTTCCGGATAAAAATGCAGCTGGATATAATGGAGTTACTCTCAATGAACTGGAAGACCTTAGTCTATAAATATTTATGCTGTGTGATGTCCATTTTAGCATAGAAGATGTAGCCCTTGAAATCTCTTGCTATCATGACTTCAACCAGAATATTTTACTTCAACATTCTCCATGTCTGTAAAGTGGAACTGAACTGCTACTTTGGTGTTATTATTACTAAAATATTCATCAGCAATATGTTAATTGGCAAAGATAGTTAAATATTCAAGAAGAACCACTGAATAACATGCCAGCAATTGGATAAACTTAACTTCTGACTTCTAAATATGATGAAAAACTGTTTTGCTTACCCATTTTAAGTTGTAACTAAACCTAGGGAAAATAACAAAACAAAACACATCATGCTGATAGTCAAGTTATACGTATTTGGAAAGCATGGTTGAAACCAAACCTGCTGGGTAGCTCAGTTTAAAGGTAACTACAAAGTTTTAACCAATAAAACTTGGATCATTTATATCTTGCATGTTTAGTAGCACATGCTGTGCTGCAAACTATGTATTCACAAAAAAAAAATTCAAAAACACCTTTACCCTCTTTTTTTCAATTAAAAGTGTGTGTGTTCCTCTTCAAAAAAGTGTTAGAAGCACAGTCAGTTGACATTTCTTTGCTATATTAAAGCACAACTAGACTATAAATAATTAATGAACACATTTAATGTAATGACAGAAAGGGCATGGATGGAGACAACTGAATTAATTCAAAGTTATGTTCAGTGTGATTATTAGAGGTGGAAAGATCGCATCCATAGGTAATGTAGAGACAGGAACTTATGCCAAATTAAATTGGAACTCAATTGAAGGTAGGGCTGGGTGATATGGACAATATCAAAATCAAGACCAAATACCTCCATACTAATACTGCAGAGATGATTAATGATGTTTTAACAACGTATTTACACAATACGATTTTGGAAAAATAATCATCAGTAATGTGGATATAAGGACTTGGTGTGGGTAACGGCAAGTAACAGAGCTACTCCAACAGTTTTCAGAAAATGACATTGCTTTACTGAATGCAGCCTTTAAAACCATGAAAACACAACATCTGTGCCATATTATATCTAACATCTGAGATGATGTCTAGTATCATATCACAATATTCATATAATATTCATATGCTCTTTTGCCCTATTTAAAGTATTTTTGTTGCCTTACATTTGTAAAAATATAGTTCATTGTATTGAGGATATTATCGATGTTTATAAACATAATGTTTCATTTTGTCACTTTAGATTAACTCCTTTTTCAGCACTATTGGTGATTGGCAAAAGAACACAGTCATGCATTGTATGAGTTTTCAGCAAAAAGCCTTCCTGTAGAGCAAGTCAACATTAGTGCAGTGTTCTGAGTGGTAGCTAATTCACAGTCGAAGTTGGCTTTCACCTCTTGACTGAAAATGGTTGACATTTCCCAGCAAATGCATTGTCCAAAGAATGTATTGAACTGTACAGTAAGCTGTTCTGAAAAAGAGCCTCTGCCAAACACCATAGATGTAAATGGATGGAGGTGAAACGTACCAACCTGTTTTGTTCTTTATCACAAAGAATGAAAATGGTGTAAATGCAGTATGTCTTCTGTTCAGTGGTAGGAACGGCAGCGCCACCAATCTCAGGTTCTGTTTGTATGACATCATGAGTTGTGCAAGTGTAGGCTGCCCTAAGGCTAATGGTCCATTAGTTCACACACATTTGTTTGAAAGCCACATTGTGACGGACCCATATTCAGAGAATGACAGGGACAAAAGAAATGGATTCAATATGACATGCACCAAGCTTGAAGGCTTCCAACCAGAAAATGGAATGGCAGTGACATTAGACAGGGCGCTAGTTTACGTTATTTAGATAAGTTGATGTTTGTTTTGAGTGCTCATTCTGTTTTGATCATGAGCTTTGGAGTGAAAAGCCACTATAAGTCATAGAGATGTGCAACATGACAACTGAAGATGCAGAGACACCTCCATGGACCAGTGATCCAATGGAATAGTATAATCAGAGGTGGAAATTGCCCAACCATACTGGGGGAACCATGCTTTGCATAATACATAATACAAGGACAAGATTGCATTCATAGCTAACAAAATACATCCACCCCTAGCAACCAAGAGAAATATTTACAATCTGGTTTGTACCCCTGTTTGGCTCCACTTCTTTGCTTTCTGTCTGCATTTTCTGAGCATTTAAAGTAATTGGTCCTCTGTTTATGAAGAAGAATATAAATTGTTTTGCATGATATATGAGACGGTATGATTTATTGAAGCTGCATAATGTTGGAATGATGAGACAGTAGTGGTAGACATTTCTCATCACTCTTGTTTGTCATCTCATCGATTTAAAATCTACATAAGATCCATCGTGTTATTCACAGATTCTCACATCTAGCATTTCTTCTAAACCGGTGCACTGATTGGTAGTTAACCCCTTCCACCCTGGAGGTCTCTGTACTCTACCAGACCATATCTATTATTAAAATGCAAGTGGCACGATTTTTAAAAGGTTGCCCATCGTGGTACATTCACTAAAGAGGCTGCCTAGTACTTGTAATGCTAAAATGGATGTGTCTTTTGTTGTACCTCTTTTCTATGGCATCAAATTTGGTTGTGTTGCAGTTGAAATTTTTCAGAACAGGTTCACTAACATTACTGACTCATTATTATAAAGCTTTTTCTCTAATTTCCAGTTTGGATTAGTAATAGGAAATATCAGTTTTTGTTGGAGTTTTTCAAATTTCACTGTGGCCTAATAAGGAGGAATTATCTCACCTTTCTTATCCATACAGCTCACGACTGTGTTTTTTGGCCTAGCAGTTTTGCAGCTATTACGGACAAATTTATGGATGCTTTTTCATGTGGAAATGAAAAAGAAAGGATAGTGACTTAATGGGTTTAATGATGCACCATGATAAGGATAACGTTTATCTGATTGTCTGTTCTTTGTGTAGCTTCATAAATGGAAAAAAAACACGTCATTTATTGGTCTGCTGCATTAAGTGGCAATTACAAATATTGCCTCTCATGTTAAAACGGTTGTCGTGGTGTAAGAAGTTTAGGATTAAAGTAGTAAAATATAAAGATCAGAAAAGGTTTATGTGACTCTGTAGCATGAAAAAGCTGCTATTGTATTTTTCTGTGGAAAGAAAAATACAATTTATGCAGGTGCATTTTGTAATTGTTTGCATAGACTCATCTAAGAGTCTGGCTCCCCTGATACTTTAAATGATGTGGTCGAGTACTGCAAGTGGAACAACATTTGTACAGTTGAGGGTGGAATTTTCCTGTTTGGTTCCTCTTGTCTTTTGTTTTGCCTCTATGCTAAAATGGCTCCTCTCCCAGTGGTTCACAGTGAGTGTTAGTAAAAACTTAATGTGAGAGATCATGAAAGTGAAAACACCGGTCTCTCCATAAAGTGCTAGCTTTCCTTTCCATAACCACTCTCTCACCCTCATGGATTACTGAATGCTCTCCCTTTGCTCGTTATATGTGTTTGCATAATGACGTAGGTTATGTGTATATATCAATGTTTCAGTGCTTCATCAGTGCAGTGAAATAAGTGCTTCTCATCAGCAAAATTGCTCTGGAATGTTGAGGTGGGGGTCGGGCGTCTTATAGAGCTAAAGAGTTGGAGGAGAGGATCTTTCATACTCTTATTCCCTCTACCACTCTTGCAGAAGCAGTGAGGCGTTTCACCCCCGGCTCTTTAATAGAGAATCCTTTTTCTTTTCTTCCTTTTTCAAGGCTCATTTCCATAGGTTTGTCCCACATGTATTTGCTTTTTTAATATTTTTTTTTCTTTTTTTTTTTTTTTATCTCCAAGCTTCAAACTTCCCATGCCAGAACCCAATGTAGTTGAGGAGGACACAAACAAGCAGCTTTGCTGTCTTGTTTTGAAAAAAAATTCAAATAACAATAAGTTGGATTTTTAAATGCAATTTTCTGCTTTGGTGTTGCCCAATGTGACTTGTGAAGATATGTGTTTAAATGCAGTTTCTGATCCTACTTCCTGACAGTTCTGTTGCATTCTGTTTTAAATATTCTGGTGAAACCAGGGTTTTGTTTACAATGGCAGTGATAGTCCCTGTGCTTATGTTGCTTTGTGACCCAGATCTCAACAAGTAAAGTGAGCAAAATATAACAGCTTGATGGCTGAAAATAAAAAAATAAGACCCAAGCTGTTAAAAAAAAAAAAAACCTCACTGTCCCTATTCCTGCTGTTGTGCAGTGATGAGTTGTTTTTTGCCTTTGTAATTGATTATGTTTCAGCAAAAAAAAAAAAAAAAAAAAATTCCATTTGATAATCCCATTTTGGCACAGTTCCTCCGATCCCCAGCATTCTGTTTCAGCATTGTTACCAGCACATTCCAACCAACAAATGGGAATCTTCAAAGTCTCTGACCTAAATTTTTGTGACTATAAGAATATGCATAATGTTACTGTGCAAGACGCAAGAATATTTAGAAATAATTGTAGGAGAGTTTGATTTGTTGGTCAGTACATGGAAATATACTCACAAACCATAAATGTTGGCAGCTGCAAGCAAGACTTGCTGAGCTCAGCACTCCAGTTTTCATTCCACTGCTCAGTTTTTGAAAGTGTCAGGAATATTTGCCTCTCCGGGAGCGTAATGGCAATCTGGCAGTCTAGTGATTTACTCACTGAGAAGAATCACGTCCTTGAGTTACCAGCTACAACTTACATTTGCATTACTATTTTTTGGGAAACGAGTACAGCATTTTTATTTTATCTGTTCATTCAGCAACAGATTTGCTTTTGTTTTTTCCCTCCTACTGCTCTGGTTTCCCCCTCTGCCATCATATTGTATCATTTTAGCAGCTTTATAAATTAATCCTCAGCAGTGGGTTTGTATTCCACATGGATTAGTTGCATTGCAGGGCTGCTCTATTTCTGATAGAGAAGAATTCCTAAAACAGGCTACCATAATGAACTTATCCAAGTTTAATTATGTATCTATATATTGCCTTTTTTGTTTGTTTTATCTCAAAATAAGTCGATGTAAGACTCCTTCTCTTTGGATAATGAATACATTTTTTATGTGTTTTCTTTTTAGGTGGCCAACCTGGCATGCTCCATTTCCAACAATGAGGAGGGTGTAAAGCTGGTCCGCATGGCCGCATCTCAACTGGAAACTCTGTGTCCCCAGGTACCGAGCTGTTTTTCCCCCAACTTCGACCCAGCTCACTGATTGTGAACATCTTTGGGAGCTCAGTGGACATTAATAATGATGCTCCTCCATTTTTATTTTTTTTACTGGGGGACTACTTGCATAGTTTTTTTTTTTTTTTTAACCCTACTCGATAATATTCCGTCGTTTGTGCTAGATTGGCTCAACCAAAGGGACACAATCTAAACCACGGGTCTCCAACCAGTAGAATCGCGATCTACCAATAAAACAAAGAAGCTCTCAGAGGGGAAAAAAAGGTTGGACACCCCTGCTCCAAACACTATGCTGCTGTGATTGGTTGATTCACTGTCACTCAGCTGGTCTCTAACCCTATCCCTCGCCTTAATCCTATCGTAATCCCTCCCACAACATAACAATCAGTCACACTCCGTGCGTCTCTACTGGTCTAGCACCAGCTTCAATTGCCGTTTTGCAATTACCACACCTTAATTGGTATCAAATTAAGGTCAAAATCACATTATGCCGAATACAAATAACACATCTGGCTTGGTTGTCAATCTTATTACCATTGAGCTCATGAGCTCACAAGCCTTACCGTACCAACTACCTGTCCCTCATCTCTACTTCAGGGCCATGCCAGCTCTCTTCACTATGCTGCCACGGCTCTGTTGAATCTCATCTAATGACTCCCATCCATCTTGAGCTGTGATATGCACAGATGTGTCTTCCCCAAAACAAGCAGCTCTTAGTTTCTTTCCACTCAGTCCTTCAAAACACTCGTCTGTCTATAATCACTCCAAGGAAGGAATTTGCTTCGTGATGCAATCCTAACATTGAGGCTGGGGAATGGGGGTGGGGGGTATTTTTTTTTTCGTGCAATCAACCTATGCTAATCTTGTGGCTAAGGGCTGTGCTGTAATTGAGCTTTAATGGTTGTAATTGGGTGGTTACAGGTGATTAATGCAGCACTGGCCCTTGCTGCCAAGCCCAACAGTAAGGTGGCCCAGGACAATATGGATTTGTTCAAGGACCAGTGGGAAAAGCAGGTCCGTGTCCTGACTGATGCTGTGGATGACATCACCTCAATTGATGACTTCCTTTGTGTGTCTGGTAAGTGAGGTTTATTTGTGAAGGATAAAAAAAAAAATGTCATACTGTGGGACTGATCTGGATTTGTGATGTTTTAAAATGTAAAAATAGACAATATGGTTTATTAACCATATCTGTGGTGTTCGTCTTCTCTGATGAGTCACATCTACCAAAGCTGACTGGCCTCTACAGAGGGAAGCATAGCAGCATCAGTAGAACTACATCTTAGATTGACATCCTGTCACGCGTGTTAAAGCACACAAATGGTTTGTCAGGCATACCCTTAAAGAGTTCTCATTAAGCATTTAGCAGAGTGACTTCTCTCACCTCCAGCCAAGGACAGACTGTCATTTACACTGTAGAAATTAGCATTTTTACAGGAGCCCCATTAATAGGCAGTCTGAGAATTTGTCTTTCGCTCTCCCCACTATATACGTAAGCATCCCAGTGGCCCTTTTAATTTCCTGACTATGTATTTTCTTGTTGTTACTTATATAAACATGTTCCATCTTTAATTAAAGCATGTCGTGGATGAAAAAAGATGAAGTGCCATCTCAAGTAATCTTCTCTCCATGCAGGCAGGCTGATTGCATGCTTTCAACGTGTTTGACTAATAAAATGTATACACGACTAACCACATATCATACGTCCCCAGAGAACCACATCCTGGAGGATGTGAATAAGTGTGTCATTGCTCTGCAAGAGAAAGATGTGGATGGTTTGGATCGCACTGCTGGCGCTATTCGAGGCCGTGCTGCCAGAGTTGTCCATGTGGTCACTTCTGAAATGGACAATTATGAACCTGGAGTCTACACTGAGAAGGTCTTGGAGGCCACCAAGCTCCTCACGAACACAGGTACCAAAGAAACATAATGATGTAATTGCTGCCAACAGACTGCATTTACACCTAAATAAGGAACTGAATAATCAATAAGTTAAGACTGTTTTCAAGTTTGGTTACTGGTGAGACATTCCCACGCTGGCACCAGTAGTACGTGTTGACGTTACCCAGCAATGTTTGCAGTAATTCATGCAAATTTCAACCAGTCTTTTCTAATTACTCTTCCTACCTGAAGGGGTAGCTTCAATAAGCAGCGAGCAACACGGTGGCAGAACAATTTGTCCGTTGTCAGATCTGGAATGGCTTCCCCCTCTTTAGGCTGGACCCATTAGCAGTCAAGAAAGGCAGACAGGTTTTCTTAAGTCCTTTTCAAAATGAAATTATAGGAATCAAGTTAAATGAGGTTAATAAAATAATTTTGATTTCAACCATTTTTCATTTAATAGTGTCGAAAGCTTTCTGACCTAACGTCAACATAGTGTTTTCGTTGCATTTGTAATTAATTACAAATAGAAAAATAACAGGTAAATATATTTATGTTGAACACATTGACAAATTGAAGAAATTGCTGTATTTCACAAAACACTAGCAGAAAAAAAAAAAATCTACGATTTTACTGTTAGGAAAATCTCATTTACTGAATGAGAGCAATTTATTGATCACAGCCACAGCTGATCATTGTTTTCATGTTCTCATGCTGTAATGTTTTTGTAGTAGCATCTTGCAAAACATGAACGTTGTTTGTACCTATTAGTTAAGTAAGTTTGTAAGCAAGTGAGTTTATTTAATAGCACCGTTCACAGACGAAGTCACAAAGTGCTTCACAACAAAAATAACAGCAGCATACAACAATATTAAAAGCAACCTACAATCACATAACGCAACAACAGACCACTGGAATAAAAGCACTAGATATCAAGAGGTGAGATGAAGGCCAATCTGAAAAGATATGTCTTAAGACGTCTTTTGAAGGCGTCAACTGACACTGCCGGAGGCAGATGGAGGGGAAGCGCTTTCCACAGAGTTGGAGCAACCGTTTCAAAAGCGAGATCACCTTTCGTTTTCAAACGGGTGCGCGGGACAGCCAGTAAGCTCTGATCAGAAGACCTAAGTGACCTACTGGTGGTGTAATGTTGGACCAGGTCAATTTTATATTCCATGACCGTGACCATGGAGGGCCCTATAAGTAACAACAAGGATTTTGAACTGGATCTTGAACCTAATGGGCAACCAGCAGGTTCTGGTTTTGAAACAACACATTTTAGTTTGCCAATGTTTCTGAGGTGAAAGAAGCATGTACGGGTGAGTGATTTGACATGCGGCTAAAGACATGGATTGGTCAAAAATATCACCACGGTTTTTAAGGTTGGACTGAACGGCTGAGGAAAGGGATCCAATACACAGAGACACCTTGGTGGCTACACTGTCTGAAGCTAAGATCAGGACCTCAGTCTTGTCTGCATTAAGCTGTAGGAAGTTGTCAGCCATTCAGTCCTCAATGGCAGTCAGCCATTTGTGCAATAGGTGAAGTTTGTCAGGTTTAAAGGACATGTACAGTTGTATGTCATCAGCATAACAGTGATACGATATTCCTTTTGAACTGCTTTATAATTTGGCCTAGAGGGGAGCACATACAGTGCTGATAAAATGGGACCCTGGAAAGAGCCCTGAGGCACACCGCAGGACAGAGCTGCTGTTTCAGACATGTAGGGACCCAGCGACACAGTCCATTAATAGTATATTTAACACGGATAACATTGCAATGTTGCTCCTTTGTGACTTAGTTCATGTTAACTGATTTGAAAGAGTCATTCGTAGAAGGTTGATGAAAGTCATCACTGTGGCTGTAAAAATCTCTATGACCAGATTGTTTGTTTCCTTCGTAACATCGTTTTCATACAGAAGCCTGCCGGTTGTAAACAGTCTGTAAGCACAAAACCAAATCCTCTTTTGTTTCTCGATCCCACTGCTTCATCCCTCCACATCAACGCCCTAACATCTATGCCACTCCCATAAAGTAGCAGCTAAATCCGAAATATTGAATATTAATGCAAATGTGCTGGAGAGCCTTCCAGAGCAGTTATCAAATTGTCAATGATGCACAATACATGCCCGCTGGGGCAGCTTTGTGAAGCCTTGTATTGGAAAACTCTGTTATGCCAAATCAGGGATCTGTTCTCTTCAGCTTCGTGTTCCATACCAACAATGAAAAATTCCTCCAGAGAAAACTATCTTTAGTTGCACTTGAATTTTGTTTCTTTTTTTCAACAGAACTTAATTAGTACTTATTAGTATCTTTGAGGAGATCACCGATAATAATCACAAATATTATTTCCCCAGTAGATTTGATGTTTTTTTGTCAAATGGTTTATGATAACCTGCAATGTCAAGAACAATGTCACAGCTGTAGATAAGTGGGCCAATGTAAACCGCTCTGTTAAATTCCCACCTGACTGCTAATGCTTTCACAATCTCACTTCCTCTTTTTTGGTTGTTTGTTGGAATTGGCTAGACTGTGAGTTTGCGCAACATATAGCTCTGACTTTTTCAAATATTGATAAAGTTCAATACTATTTACACCATGATTTTTTTTTTTAGGTTCTGTTCTCTGTGTTTTTGGGGGTGAATTTTCATTGACGTTTTCTTCTTCCACCCTTCATCTCGGCTTCTTTCAGTCATGCCACGGTTCACCGAGCAAGTGGAGTCTGCTGTGGAGGCCTTGAGTGCAAACCCCTCACAACCTGTGGATGAGAATGAGTTCATTGATGCATCCCGTCTGGTATATGATGGCATTCGTGACATTCGTAAGGCTGTCCTCATGATTAGGGTAAGTTGCACTCATTTTATTTTTCTTCAGCTCTGCAATGTAAGACTTGATTTTCCCCCCTGCCAGGAGTTTAAAACCAATAATTCTGATCCTCAATGATGCTATATCGTTTTCCCTATAACCTACTAAATCTGGACAGTGTGGGTTCCAGACTGTCAGGAGTAAATAATGCTACCTCACATTTCATTAGAACCCAGCCGATATTTCGGCCAGCTCTTGTTGAATGATATTGGCCTGTTACAGTTATACCGGTGTTGCCGTATGTTGCCCGATATACAAGAAATAAAACTTTGTCAGTACAGATTATAATGCATACTGTACTGTATACAGTACATATAGGTAAAGAAACCAATGTTTCTCCTAGGCAGACAGTCTTAGGGAGACCGGACGCGCCTCCTTTAGCAGTTAGAGGTTGAGGTTTGTCTATTGATAGCTAAACTTTGGGCTTTTATTTATGTTTCCCTGTGTCCACCCGGTGTTCTGCTGCGCTGAGTGTCTGTGTGACAGAGAGAGCACAGAAGAGCAACAGTACAGAAATTAGCGTGACTTTGAGTGACAGAAAAATGCATGAGCTACTCTTACGCTCGGCTGAAATGAAACAGGTGCACAAGAAATGAATTAACCATTAACAGACATTGGATGTAGTTTCAAACATTGGAGCAAAAGTCAGATAATCCTCAATATTGTGAGAGTCCTGGGTCATTGTAGTGTAACGTGTGGCCAGCGATCTCTGCACCAGATGGTGATTTTAATAGTATGTGATTAACTTGTCTCAGGCAAGAGCTGACCTAATTGACCAGACTCGCAATCTACTGTAACAACAGCCTCAGTTGTCTGTGGGTTAATGGCTTTTGCTTGAGTAGGACCATAACTGAGACAGATGGTAGTAGGGTACCACTGAAGCGTTACCCAATTGACTGACAATGAGCTGACAACAAAACCCATTGCAGCTTTAAAGAGTGAAATGGATACTTCTTAAAGCTTTATAGCATGACTACGTTAACTACTTGAAACTGCCACGTTTGATTTGTTATAAAGCAAGTAAGTTGATTTGTTGAAGCCACTTCTCATGTGTAACAGTTCCTAATTATGTATTTATTACGGTGAGTTACAATGTGCTGGTTGGTTGTATTATGCCATCTTCCATTATTTTCCACACTTTCATCTTTTGAATTGGAATCATTAGTTGTGACAGCACATTTTGTGTTGACAGTGGTGCTCCGATAACTGCTTTGGCTCTCGTTAATAATGCTGCTCAGACATAGACAAAAAATAAATGAAAGCTGGACCATTATGCTGTATTTGCATTATAATAAGTAACTGATTTAAGATGGGAGGTTTTAATTAGCATTCTTTAGTTGGACTGCAAGCCTGAGTACTATATTCAATTCCATCTGCCCCAGCTACAGTCTTGTTATCCAGATTGATTAAGCTGTTAACACGGAGGCCTATGGGGTTGAACACCACCTCATGGATGAGTGGGTGTGTAGGTGTGCATGTGTTAAAATTAACAGAGGATTTATGAAGAACCTTGCATACTTATAATTTATCCATCAGATTTATTCTGCCATTAACTGCCAGCTGGAGAAAGTGATGATACTCCACTCAAAATGCATCCATTATCTAAATATAAAAAAAAAAAAGCAGTCCAGTTCCCATGGGTTTGCCAGGGTTTCTTGATCAGGTGCGAGATAATCACCAAAGGCTTTGTGTTGATTATTCAGCAGGAAATGGCTTAGCTTTTTTAGCCTTGTAGTTATGGTATTTCAATCGGCATCTACACAACACTCTTCAGCTTACTTTTAATTGCTCTCGTTTATAATCAAATTACAAGTGTAACAAAAACATTCATGTCCATCTAGAAGAAACCCGTGCTGGCGGAACAGTCCTTCAAGTGCACAGTTTACATGTGAAATAAGACATGCTGTGCTCCGGGTCCAAAGAAATATTAAATACTCCAAATCAGCTGAGCTGAGATGGCTGAGACATGAGACACAAGAACACTCTCTATCAATTTTTTCTATAAACACTCACATGCATGTGCAAAAGAGAGGCCTGGTCTTAAATCAAAACAGACAAGTGTGTGGCCGGGGCTCCTTAAGATGGACACGTCTTTAACCCCTATAAGTGGAGCACAGACAGTCTGTGCTGGAAGTCCCTTGTATATTTGACAGGCAGACAGATCCCTCTCCCCACCTGCAGCGACATCACAGAATATGCCTCCCAGACATGAACCTGTCTCCAAGTCAGAGAGCCACTGACAGTTAGATACAGGGGGCAGCTGTCGTTACCTTAGGATTTGTGCAGCTCATCACAGCCCAAGGTGATATTGCTGGCTCTGTCCTAAAATAAAAAAATAAAAATCTGCTTGACCCACAGAGGCTATGAGCAAAATGTCATAGAAGAATAACAGTGGGAGTTTGACTTTTGAAGTGGCCTATCTTTATATTAGAGCAGATAAAAATACTAGATAAAACTAGGCCTGCTGTCTGGCTTTGTCATGATCCTGTAATTTCAGCTCTCCCCGTCTTCTCTCAATTATCACACTTCAGATACCATCTGGTCATGTGTGCCTCACAGAGGTGAAACGTCGTATTTCAGCTTTCACACACAGTGGAGATTCTGGACATTATTTAATTAGATATTGATTAATATATTTTACCACAGCATGGAAAATGGTATTACAATTTCAATGTGACAGCAGTAAATTCAGTCTGCTGTTTTTTGTGAATATGCAGGCCATTGTTGTCACATCTCTACAGGCATGTCCCATTGGGTGCCCACCATCAGCTATCATTTCTGAGCCTCACACATTCACAGGGTTATCTGTTGCACAGGCCACAGCAGGGGATATCTGCCCCACTGAACAGCATTGTCTGGGTTGAAAGAGATGCCTGTTAGTCACTACAGCTTTATATCTGAAACCATACCCCTGGTCTCTTGAGAACAAGAGCGTCTCTACATTCCATAAAGCAGTGTAAGGTTGTTCAGAGACCTTCAGCTATTTTTAGATGTGAGGGCTCCAAATCCATTACAGAAGGGAGGTATTGAGACAGCTGGATAAGCACAAGTAGGGGCACCGGCGTGATAATGGACCTTTATCCATCCACATCATCTTCCCTGTGCCTATATCACCACCAAATACATTTTCCTGTCAGTCAGTATTGTATTTTGCCTTAAGCATGACCTATTGAGATAGAAATTCTTTTGAATATTAATGTTTATGGAAAAATCGTTGCCCATGGCTTGTTTTGTATTCAGGGCAGGGGAAGAGGTAAGGCATCAGAGATGAAGTAGAAAAGTTCCAGAAGAACACAATTCATGGCTCCACCCGCCTTTTTACAGATAGCAGCGACAGATGGGCCTCCATAGCGTTTTCCTCCCAATATGTTTCATACCAGCTCGTACCTTCATTTTCCCTCTCAAAATGCACAGGCAGCACATTACACTTGATTTACAAATTCATTTGGCGTTTACAGTTTCTGTACCCAGCTATGGGGAAGGAGACATTTATCTGATGCTGCCCTGGCTGGCAGCACCAGGGCATTTCTCATAGATAGTAAGCAGGTTTCTTATTTAATAGTGCTCACAATGCTGTAGTATGCCAATATTATTTTATGTTCTCCACTGACTTACAAATGGCTTTTTCTCACCTTATTCTGCTTTATTTACCATTTCTCTTCTTACTTTTCACTCATGGACATTTGGCTCCTGTTGATTTCTCCTTTGCTACGTCTCTGTTGTCCCATTACAGACTCCAGAGGAATTGGATGACTCAGACTTTGAGACTGAAGACTTTGATGTTCGCAGCAGGACCAGTGTGCAGACAGAGGATGACCAGCTTATTGCCGGCCAAAGTGCACGTGTAAGTTGTACATTTCTTCTGATAGTATTTGCAAACACTCCTGAGTCTCATTTCCTTCCTCTGACATCTTTAGTTGTCAAATGACATAAACAATACCTTGAGAGAAATGAATAAAAGGTTCAAAGGAAAAATACAAACATGTTGAAAGTACCATTTTATTTGCCATATAAGAAAGTGCATTCACCAGTGTCTCAGAACAAAGGCGTATTCAAAGATAGTTAGATATTCACTTACAAGCTTTTGTTATGCTTCAGGTACTGAGATGAATGCTGCCATCCAACTTAAGTACATTTATGTGGCATGTTTAACAAGGCATCGGAGAAAAAAATGCTCATCACTTTCCCGGTAGACTGAAATTTTTCTTAGAATACGACATTATCCAAAGAGCAATTTGTTGTCTCTTTCAAAAGGCTTTAGTTTTAGAAAAGAAAAGATACTTTGTCATTTTTTGTTTGTAGAAATGCTGATTTATGTACAAACCTTTGTAACAGGGTTCTCGTGTTAATGCTGTCCCAAACAGATATTCTTTCAAACACTCAATCCCCATACTTAGTGTTGAAGGGCTATACACAGTTGGCCTTGCACCAAAATAGCTAATGTGACTCAAGTATTTGAAAATAATTTCACCTAATGCAGCTCTTGCGTAAAATTGGGTCCCATTTATTGTGTTGAAATAGTTGTTTCCCATTATTCAAAGAATTTATATTTTGTGTAGTCTCGGTTATCCATGGCATTTGGTTTTCAGACACTGTGTCCTTGTCTGAACCAGTGAATTTGAGTTGGTATTTGATATGTTGAATGTTCAGGTCAGACTTCACTCTGCAAGAAACCTAAAAAGACTCCTAGCAGATAAGTCTGCAATTTATTTCCCTGTTAATGGATTCGGTGAAATAAAGTTAGAATCTAAGCTCTCATGTTGTTGGATAAGCTGCTCGGACTGTCCTTTCGGTCCTTTACATGCCGCTGTTGTAACGACAAAATTTCCCCTTGCAGGATTAAGTATCTATCTATCTATCCATTTATCCATCTACCTATCTGTCCATCAATCAATCATTATACTCGGTAATAGTCAGCTGTAAAGACCAGTATTGTCATCGTCTGTGGTTGAACCACAAACCACTCGAGTCCATTTTAAGCTTGACTTAATCGTTACTTTAGAGGCAAACTGCATTAATTATTTAAAGACCACAGAGTAATAAGTTAATCTTAAAAATCCCTCATGGCAGAGTGATCCATAAGTACATTTTCAAGAGATTTGTTTTGATCAGCAAAGATTATCTGACTGTTTTGTGAGGTAGAATGTTTTCATATTTTCCCTGCCTAAACAGCTTTATTCAAGCTTAGGTGACTCCAGAGAGAGAGTCCTATTTACCAGTAATGGAATGAACACTCTTGCGATGATATTCGATTTCCTGCTCTTAAGTGTCTGCCTACTTTGGCCTGACAAGCTCATCCATTGAATGTCTGATTGCCTGTTTGAAAGCTGCCCTTGAACTTCCCAGCACAAGAGGATGTATAGAAATGATGTTAAACACGTTGGCATGTGATATCAAGTATTGCTAAACAAATGACCTTATATTGATCTTCTTCAGCTGCCAGAGCCACTTGGTTCGATGAATGTATATTTTTCCATCACACGTTGCATATTACTCAGTAACTTTGAACACTGTTTTGAACCCTGCCTTGTATTAATAAAAACTAAGGCAATCGGTGATATCGAGCTTAGTGCAAGGATATTTATATGATTCATTCAACCGTTTTTCAGTCTTTAAACTTCATTCCCACTTGCCCATTTTGATTATTAGAAATCAGCACCAAGAGCACAGGTTCCCGTCCTAATTGTGGGTTATCAATTAAGTTTGTAAAACAACAAAAAAATGCAAGAATGTAATAAATAAATCACAGAGTAGTGTAATACAACATAGTACCACAATACCTTTCTCTCTTGTGTCAAACAAAACCATTCTCTTGCTTGCCAAAAAACCAGTATGCATGGCCTCAGCAACACTATGTTGAGGTCTTGTGTGCTAACCCTCTACAATTTCCATAATTCCTCCTTCAGGCTATCATGGCCCAGTTGCCCCAGGAGCAGAAGGCAAAGATTGCAGAACAGGTGGCTAGCTTCCAGGAAGAGAAGAGCAAGCTGGATGCGGAGGTATCCAAGTGGGATGACAGCGGCAATGACATCATTGTGTTGGCTAAGCAGATGTGCATGATCATGATGGAGATGACAGACTTCACCAGGTAAGTGTGGACGAACAGCCTGGCTTGTAACCAAAGTTATTTTTCTGTCTTAGCAAATGGTAGCCCATTTTATGATTGCATGTATTTTGGGTATTTGCCTTGGTGTCTTTATAGCGCTTTCTTCATGCACGGGGCCCATATACAGTACATATGTCACCTTACCCTTTCTTCACATTAATATTCCAATAGTTGTGCACTTGAAGCAAAATGCCTTCAAGTCCAAATGCATGTTCAAATTAAGTCTGTGTCAAATACAATCAGCCAATGGGCCTGCATTTGTTTCCCCAACATTCAACCATATCTGCACAATACTTTGCACCGAGTTGAACACGGCTGTTCATGCATCAACGCTCTTCATTTTCCTTAAGCAGCACTGCAGGTAGGATTTTCTTCTTGATTATTTTTTCCATCCTCCCCTAATCTTAATATGCACAACCATAAGCGGGGCGTCAAATCTCCCTCTCTCCCGGTACATGAATAAAGCTGTGTGTGCACTGTAAAATCTTAAATGGGCAGTCTCCCTCTGCAGAGCTACTACAGCGTGGCCATATTCAGCCTCACTACTGGATTAATAGGACAATGGAACAAACAAGAACAAAATCCCAGGAATCATGATGTGCCCTAGAAAGTATGAAACATCCTTGCAGTAAATATTGCTTGAAGAAATGCCTTGACTAAAAACAAGTTAATGTGAAGGTTCATGTGGTTCAGAGCTGTGGGTTTTTTCTGAATTTACAAATTTCATCCAGACCTCATAAGTATTGATTTCTGTACAGAAGCCGCTGTTTGGCAAATCTCACCAGTGTAACCAACTACATGAGAGAAATTACAAAGTTATTGAATTTAATCAACATCACATAGGTCTGATAACCTTGCAACAGCTGTCCACATGTAAACGCAAAGAAAGCAGCAACACACAAATTAAAAACAGAGGATTGGAACTGATGCGTTCGTCCCAAAGTAATTGATGCTGTTATCCAGACAACAGTTATGTTTCTTATCAGGTAAAATGTTCGTATTCCTAAGTATTCTTTGCAAATCTTTAAAACGCATCAGGTTAAAACAGACAGTATTACTAGAAAGATGTAGCTGTATGTTTTAATACACTGGTACTGTAATCCCCCTGTGTGGATAGATGAGTATGATGAACTGTGACCCTTGCAGGAAAAAAAAGAGTGGCTACATAACCCTGAGATCACATCCTCAAATCCCTGACATATTTTATATTGATGTTGTGCATGTGCATGTGCATGTGCGAGCATCATATTGGAATTTTGCTGGTTGTCGTACTACTGTACCGGCACTTTTTGATTAAGGCTGGACAGCATTTCTCTGTCTCTGTTACCATCCTGTTCACGTGATGGGAGTTCATCGCAGTATGAGAGGGGCCATTCTCACTGGATGCCGGTGTTTGTATGAGTGGGCCTTTTTAAATTTTCAAGTCAGTTACTCAGAGGACGTTTTGTGCCTAACTCTGAGTCACATCCGTAATGACGATGAAATGCTGTCTCTCTATCTTCATCTTCTGAATGGGTCAAAGATCCTGTCTCCTTGGCCAGAGAAGTAAAATACTGGAAAACTGTCGCACAGGAAAAAAAAAAGATAATTGCTACCTTTTAGATTCCATCCACTGTAGATCCTAATATAAATGAAATGCAAATGATACTGCCTTCGTCTTAGACTACTACTTCTTTATTAGATGACATCAGATGTGTATATTTTAAGAGGTTAGTGATTGCTTTATATTAGCATAAAGACTGCTTCTCTCACATTTGTATAAATAAGAAACTTCTCTAATAACTAAAAGAAACAGCCAGTTGAAGATTTTTTTAAATACAGCATATACTGAAAAAGATCTTCACTTTTTACACAACTACAGCTGAGCGTGACTCTTCATGAAGTAAATGCCTCATATCATTCCAAACGTGCTTTCAAATTATTGTTGTTGCGTGTTTACAATCAAAAACAACAAAGCTAGACAAGCAGAAAAACAATGAGTTCAACTGAATACATTTTTGAGAATTATGGCAGAGGTCTTTAAAACTTTTGAGTGCTGAGATGAAAATATGAAACAGCCCAGGGCTGAATGCACCAAATGAACGTTTGATGAAATTTGTCTGTATTTTATTTTAATACTAATAAAAAATAGTAGCAAGAAACAGCCAAACGCAGCTTTTCCATCGCTCAGAACAGAAACCAAATAAAGTAGTTAGTTCATTAACCAGTCTTAAGAAAAGAGTAGCTTTTAGACTACTTGACAGTGACGTGCATGTGTGTGCGTGCTTGTGCGTGCGTGTGTGCGTGTGTAGGCTGAGTGATGACACGTGGACATTTGCCAGGTAGAATATATATCTTCCCATTATACCTTGACTCTGGCATGCGGTGGCAGCACATGGAAGGTCAGTAGCTGGCTAATTCAGCCCGCGCCCAAATTATTGCCCCCTCAACCTTGAGCTGGCACAAAGCTCTGCCAAGGTTAATGCTGTATGAGGTAATTGATCTGGACCTGTCTCCTGACAAATCAGCAGAGAGTGAGAGAGATTCTTGTTGACTCCTGCATCGCTTATGGTTGCATGGCAGCTCTCATGAATAAGGCATGTGCGGCTTAGAAACATGCAACATAGTTGGGAGCATCCTGTCACAGTTCTGTGCTGTGGAGGGCTTGACTTGCACACATCTGGAGGCCTGCGGGTGTCACCAGACCAAAGGTCCTCAGCATGTTTAAATACATTATTTAAAATCTGATATGGGTGTCAAAGGGGATATTTCATTGGTTCAGTTCTTACTGTATTTATTCATTGTGATGTGATGTGTTTTTTTAATGGGACAAACCACAGCATTTGACTATCGACACTCTTTTTGCTCGTATCATTTCTTATTTTTTCCCCCTGCGATGCCTTCAGCTCTGTCTCCAGAGGTTGACTTATCCCCAGAGAGCCTCCAGTATGTGCTCTGATGCATAGCCTTTTCCACTAGGACCCTGGCTTGCTTTACATCAGAGCAGCAGAGGGAGAGGAGGAGAGGGGAAGGGTTGGAGATGGGAGGGGAGAAAAGAGGAAGCGAAAGAACAGAAAACAAAATTCCATCTGTTCTGGGTTGGATGGCTCATTTTTTAGCCTGCAGAGAGCAGCTTTGAATCCAATTTGTGCCTCTTGCCAACTGTGTCCCAGAGCCCCTCGAGGGGGCAGAAAAATGGCAAATGGCTGACAAGCTTTACAGTGGGTCGGGTCAGGGTAAAGTGACCTGTGTTGGGGCTAGCTTCGTTTGACTCGAGAAGGGTCAAGGATTCGTGTGTAAAGTGAGGGCAATGACCAGGGCCTTTAAATTGCATTAGACTCAAATATACTGTACTTTCGATTCTCTCCATTTTTCTTCGTTCTCTTTTTGGTCCCAAAACTGAAAGAAAATGGGCAAACAAAATGTAGAGGTAGTGTGTGTGAAGTGATTTTGAGGGCATCCAATTTTTCTCTGCTAACAGACATTAAACCGGGCTGGCCTTCGTCTTTGCCTTCTAATACGCCCTTTAAAGCTACTTGAATGAAAAGGCTCAAAAAGATTGTGCTGAGAATCTCTGTTGTGGTAGAACGTGTTTGGTGCTGGTGACTGCTGTAATATGATGGTCTCTTGAATTTAGTATTCTTGAGAATGCCTGAGAATAAAAGTGCTGCCAGTTTTAGTTTCAACAAGCGACCAATATATTTTTTCAATATGTTTTGTCATGCTTAAACATCTGGAAAAATGAGCTTGACACCCAATTTATAAAGGGGGGGGGGGGTGGCGCTACAGAGAAGTGTGATGGTAGAGCATGAGCCGTGAGAGTAAAGTCTGCATTTCAGGGATTATAAAATGTCCTCAACTCTGACTGAACAATATGGTGACAGATTGTGTTAGTGTTGTGTGTGTGTGTGTGTGTGTGTGTGTGTGTGTGTGTGTGTGTGTGTGTGTGTGTGTGTGTGTGTGTGTGTGTGTGTGTGTGTGTGTGAGAACCATCTATGCACAAGCATACATTTTTATTTCTGTGACTTTTCCTTGAATTATTCCCATAGTTCGCACTGCAAGCTCGCGTCTGGCCGAGAAACTTCCAAAACTAGCAGCCGCTCCACGGCTGGGCTGCTGCGCCTGCATATTGGGTGAGTCTACAGTAGATCAAAAACAGTGACAGATCTTTCCGCGTTTTCTCCCCAGGGGGAAAGGGCCACTAAAGAATACGTCTGATGTCATCAGCGCTGCCAAGAAAATTGCAGAGGCAGGATCAAGAATGGACAAACTGGGCCGCACCATCGCTGACCAAGTAAGTCATAAAGAACCTCCATCTCCAGCGGTTTGATGTTAACTATACCTTTGTGCACAATATATAATTAGCAATGTGGCACATTGACACTGTTAGGGTCCATTAAATAATGAACAGGGTCAGTAACACAAAGGACAAAGAAAGGACAATTTCATGAGTTTTCTTGTGTAGAAAATTGTAGCACTAATGTGTGAAATAGCACCATTTTCATGTCTAATGCAAATTTACACGCTTCCGGCACTGGGACTGCACAGCAGATGTTGTTAAATGAGAGCAGCTACAAATTGTAGTATCATATTTACTTTCCTTCCCCGCTAAGAATTAGCATTTTATAAGCTCAGACTGTGCCCAGGAAATCGTACCTATCTGTGATTGCTGTTAGGAGACGGACATCACTAATACTTCCCATGCCAGAAGAAGGGTCTGTAACAATGAGGGTCGCATGTCATCAGTGTGATGCTCATTCATTTACCACAGGAGTTAGTTACTTTCTACTCAGTCATGAAAGTTCTGACTGGTTCATGAGTTACATCACGGTGTTGACGTCGTTGGCAAGTTGTTTTTTTTAATACCCAAATGCCAATTAGTTCTGAACTGACATGGACTCGTGCTGTTGTGATCAAACCGAGTGTGGAAAAGCAAAGTCTTCATACAGACTGCATCTTGATTGACCCTCCATTTTGTATTAAATGTCATCCTTCACAGCACTGCGTGTAAGCAGATGTAAGACAAACATTTCTTTTGGACTCTTCTCTTTGCCATCTCTACAAAACTGCAACAAAGTAGCTTTCAGCACATGGACTTTTCTTTTTGCACATGTGCCTTTTTATTTAGTTTCATTTCATTTGTTCACATTTGGAGCAAATCCAAGAAACAGACTGACACAGTGTCAGTCTGTTAACAACTGCTGTGATTTGTGCTATCCATGAAACAACCCATACCACTCTGTACCAATTTCATTCAGGATCAAACACTCTCCTTCCTCCATCTCCCACTCATCAACTCCAGATTCCATCATCTCTCCACATCTATTCCCAACGCCAGAGACTATGGTCCCCGACATAGGGAAACACGCATTCAATTATCCATATTGTGCTCATATGTCACTTAAATACTTGCGCCGTACTGCTCCTACATAATTTATCCCTCAACTTATAAATGTGCCATCTCTTAGGCAGAGACTTATTGGTTCATTGTCTGCAATATGTATACATTTTGTTGTTAAATCATGGAAGACTTTAGCTGTGATGTTTTCAACACGACGTGGTTGTCAGATTGAGGTCTTCTCTTGTAAAGACGTGGCTTTCCACTGAGATGTACCAGCTATGGATGTTCTACCACTTTTATCAGAGAACACACCGCCGCCCAGGACGCCACACACTGACTTCAGATGTCAGCTGTAGGATTTCAGCTTTGATGACATTTGTTGACTTTGTCGTTTTCTCTCTTTGTCTGGTTTTGTTGACAGCTGATAACATGTTGACAAAACATTATAACATAAAGCATAACGTCTGTTTGTTCAGTAACGAGTTCATTAACATTCAATGTTTAAGGGATGACTACAACACATGGATTATAAAGCTTTCCATTGGTGATTTTCAATTCCATTAGAATCTCCTTTACAACCATAATAATATATTTGGCTCTAAAGAGTCAAGGTTTTCCTACTTAAGGTTAATAAGTAGTTTATATGTAGTTTGACCTAATATCCACCTACACGTCTTCTGATAATCGGCAAAAGGAGCTGATACTTAATAATTGTATACACCCTATATAGAAGAATCTATGACCTTTTTATTCACAGATTCAAAAGGAGAACAGGAATATCAATTACCCTTTTCCAATTTGCCACACAAGCAGGGGTTTCAGTTATTCCATCACATACTGGAAACATCTGCATTTAGCTGTTAGCAGAGTTCTCTCCCCCATAGTCAGACATAATGAGCTGCTGCCCTCCTAGAGCCCTGCACGTCTGATATTTTATTTAAGGTGTCCTCAGATCCTTAAAATTACAGACCCACGTCTATCACAAAATAACACTCTTACCTGCGCTGACCTAATTGTGTTTGAATCATCTGAATAAGAAACAAGCCGCTCTGGAAAGTGACTTTTATATGCCTCACTGCTGCTTTTGAAGATGCTTATTCACTTTAATGAAAACGGTGCTATCCCCCAAAGAAAACAGATGGGCAACTGTGCAGGTGTGTGAGCATGCGTGTCTGTGTGCGCAACACGTCTGACTGCCTCTCTGTGGGACACATGTGTGCGGATGTGTTGGATCCAGGTGACTATTTTACCCTTCCATCCCCAACTATTTGTAGGTACTCGTTTGTTTAATGTTTTTTTTTTGTGTATGTGTATATGTACACGCTATTGGAGGATTTGGGGGTTTGAAGCACTCAAAGTATGAATAAATGAAGAGCTGTAGCTGTTGAAACGGACGTCTTTGCCAAGAGTGAGGACCCCTTCAGCCTCTGAACCCATCCAGCTGTCCCTCTTAGCCTTTCTCTCTCAGCAGAGACCAAAACACTAACTGACCAGGCGACACTCACCTTCAACACATCAGCCGGGGCTGGATATGGGGTGGAGGGCAGGAGAATGATGGAGCGACGGGGGAGGTAGAAAGAGGGAGCAGTGCATTTGTTTGGAGAGAAGTACAACCCTCTCGAGAGATGAATCCATTAAGAGTGCTTTGCCTTTTAATTAGCAGCATAATTGCCAGGTGGCGGATTTTTTAAATGTATTTACGCAGGTGGTTTATATTTAGGGCCATCTCTCTTAACAAAGCAGGAGATGCCACAGGCCCACCGACAGAAAAGGCATGGCATGTCGGGATGGTCTTCATACTCCAGCAGCAATATCTAAGTGAATCACTACCAGGACGCACACACACTGACGGAGTCAGAGGAGCAAAGGCAATGCTGCGATTGCTCATTAACCTAGGCATATTAATCACTTGCGCTCTGTGCCTCTGGCCTGCAGGGCCTGTGTGGGTTTGCTCCTCATATAAAACACATTGGCAGATGGTCCCAGACTGATAGCACAGCATCTCAACCCACATTTTCTTTGCAAGACTGTCATGGTGTGTTTTGCTGCGGGAATGTTGTGTTCAACAGAAAAGTGCAGGTGGACATGGGCTAGTTTAGCGTTTCTGAAAAATGGTTAAATATGTGTAATGGAGCCTGATTAAAAATTGAAGAAATGAGTGTAGTGCAGAGATGAGCTGCAGGATTTAGGTCATTGCCGTACAAAGGTCTGCACTGCAGTTTATTAAGAATTTATGACCCTCCTCTGCAGGGCACCTTATACGAATTCCATCTGAGTGGGTTGGTAAACAAATAATGCTATGTAATTGAGATTTATAATGCAAATGTGTGAGCCACTATGTAGCCCATAAATGTCTCCTGCTTGCCTCCTTACCACATAAACACTCACATGTTCACATACAAACACATGCACATAAAATAAGCCTTGCATATTTAGAGAATGGGCATGCGCTTGCCGTGTGTGTTTGTTGTGCAAGCTTTATTCTCATGATGTATACTGACATACATAGTGTACTTTTCCAATTTGCATTCAATCAGTAGAGATTTATGGTGATCCATGGGCTCTGTTGCTGGTCACAGTCTAATCCCGGCTCTAGCCCCAGACGCTTAACACCAGACAGGGTTGTAAATTACCTCCTGCAGCATCAAAGTAAAATCACCCAGAGAGCCCACAAATTCTCAGCTCAGCAGTTCAAGGGTCAGCCGACTGCAGTTCAGCCCAACCAAGTGAGGAAGACCCCTTTTGTTTTTGACAGTTGATCGATTGTTTTGAAAGACCCTTGTCCATGTAATTCGATTAACGTATGTTTTTTTGTTTTGTTTAGTTAATCCTCAGGTTACCAAAGCCAAGCTCTCTTCATTTGGTACTAACAGCCAAACAGCTCCCCACCATGTTGAAAGGGTTGTATAAAGTTATCGTTTTTTTACAGTTGGAAATGGACTTAATACTTGTTGAGAAGTATGGATGACTATGATGTGGGCTGACCGAGCAGCGTACAGTTATTCAATATGTTTCAAAAGCCTTAAAAAAAAAAAAAAAAAAAAGCTCAAAATGTAAAAAATGTTAAGTGCAAATGTTTAAACTTACCTTCCTATTCTGTGGCAGCCGTGTTCTCGGTTTTGCTTACACGTACGATAGGAAAATGCCTGACTGACAGGTGCAGCATGAACATTAAAAATTGATCAGGGCCATTTAATTGGTCCCCGTGGTTACCTCCAAAGTGTTTTTTTTTTTTTTGTTGTTTTGGCTTGCTCGCAGCTTGATTTTCTCCTGTCACTCCCCAGACTCCCCGTATGCTTCAATGTCACATTAATATTCCCAAATGCCAATGTGATTGAACTGGACCCATCCAAATATGGTGCATCTTTTTAGCCAATGCAGTGAGCAGACCTGGCTATCATCGCGTAGTTTAAAATGAATTGGGATTGATATTGGTAACCGTATGTTAGATTGATGTTTAACCCTCAGCACCAGACTGACAAAATCAAAATAGCACGTGATGTTGAAAACACCAGCACGCTTATTAACTTCATCAGAGCTCTTGCTTCACTTACTTTTATCCAGCAGTGAAACTCCTTTACATTTTTTTACTGCAGGATTTTTTTTGAAACTCTCTTTCCTCTGTGCTTTTGAAGCCCTCTTTTCCATCATCACTTCTCCTTTTGATAAATGTTTCTCCATTGCAGTCATTCGTACTGTTTTTTTTTTTTTTTTTTACGTTTTCAATTCCATTTAATATAGTAAACATTTTTTTTCGTGACGGTGTATTTATCCCAAAGTGTCGACAGACTGCAGCTTGGACTCGATCATTTTTCCCGTCCCTGCAGAGCTGTATCTCGCATCTCAGTTATTGCCTAAAGAAACAGAGTGGTCTCTCCAGTGCTTTGTTTCCTGTATCTCTGTAAACTTTGCCATGGATCTCAGTCACTTTTCTTTTTTTTTTTCTTTTCCCCAGTGGCACTGAGCACACTCTGTATCTCATGCATCTCTCATACATCTCTGCATTCCTGCAAACCCGCTGGCAGTTTTGAGGTGTATGGGCAGATAAAGGTGCCCAGTGGCTGCTTGTCCTAAAGGTCCTTTCTCATGTTCGGCACAGTTCATTATCTACTGCCGTCTGCCACACACAGGCACACCGTTGTCTGGTTTTGTTCCCCTCCTCATACTAGACGCCTGAAGACTCGCGTGCAAAACCTTGCAAAGTTTGTTCAATTTGAAGTGAACAGTGGTGGTGCACGAACACGTTTTAATGTCTGGTTGTTTTTTTTTGTTTTTTTTATATTGGGGTTGTATTTACTTATTTTTGCTTCAAGACCCAACAAAATAGTAATTTGCCCAGAGGTGACCAAACTTTTGCGTACAACTGGACTGCGTGTGTCGGAGCAAAAAAGCCGCACGGGGAAGCATGCGGGCTGGTCGGAGGTTTTAGATTTCTTTTCTTCCCTTTGAGCTACGAAAATCCATCTCCCGCACCAAGCGGGCGGGCGAGCTCATGTGAATGAAGGTTTTCTGTTAGTTTGAGCTTGTATTTTAACTGGCAGGGGAACAAATTGGGCTGTTAGTATGTTATGATATGAGGTGATTTATAGGGTTGAGGTATAGTTATCGCTGCTTTTTCTATTTTTACTTTTTCACCGTACTTCTCTCTGCAATTTCTCGTCTCAATTGACAAGTAGTGATAAGAGCGTTTACGAATAACTGACTGCAAAAATGAGGGTGCAATTTGGGCTGCTACTACTTTTCGCAAGGCTTTAGCGACTAGCTTGAAGTCGGAGGATAAAGCAACTCGTGCCTCCACTAAGTAAAGTAAGTAAAAGCACTCGAAATCACTGCACTAAGATCTGAGGACAGTCCAAGTGTGAATTTTCTAATTCCAGGAAGTGACTGAAAAACAAACATATAACACTTCTCAGGGTCAGTGCTCCTTAGCAGGTTGCTGGCTGCAGCACATTAGAATGCTGCCCTGTCGGTAAATATTGGAAATTGGCGTTTCCTCTGGGTGATGCGTCCGGAAAGGTCAGTGCTGGACGGCGGCACCAGAGTGGCTCTGCCCCCGTCTCTGCTCTATATAATGGAATTCTGTGGAACCGCATGGCATTCGTAATGATGGGATCTGACCACCCTGATCATCATGTATATCACAGATTGGTAATCAACACACAGCACAGTGAGTTAGTTTTGTTCAACATCCTGAACTGTTCTTATTACTTCATTTCCAGTTCTTTGTTGTGGACTTCGGGGAGAGGAAAAAAATACACAAAAGGAAAAGCAGAGCACATAAAATTTAATGATCTGCTATCCTTTGACCCAACTTCACTTTTTATTTTCCCTTTCTTTCCCTGAAAAGGCACTTAAAGCAGGCAGTGGAGGGGCAAGAACAACTAGACTTGAATCGTTGACATTTCTGCCTGTCCTGCTGGCTCCTTTTGAAAGACGGTGACTCACCTTTTCTTGTAGTTTCCCTTGAAAAGACATCCGCACGGGTGTGATGAAGTCTCTGGTGTCCCTCTTCCTGCTTTGCCATCTCTCAATAGTGGCTGACCAAGCAAGGTTAGCTGTCCCAGTCCATAACTGACCGCACAGCATGTGAAAAAAAAAACCAAGAGGTCATATGAACAATCCTGAAGGACATTTTACTGCAGCACTGACACGAGACAAAAAAAAAAAAATATAAAAAAAATATGCAGTGAGGTGTTGTAATAGTCTAAATGGAAATGAATAGTTTCATAGTGGGGCTACATTTTCGAGTGGAAAGCTGAGTTACGATGTTTCCACGGCCTGCAGATAAAATAACATATAGGTTGAACAAATACACTTCAAGTATATAGATATTATTATTAATTATTCATACCATAAAGTAGAAATGCGGAGACCTAAAAGATCTTGGGTCCTATTGATGCATCTCGATTGAGCAAATGTAGATGTAGTTGAGTGAAGGTAGTTGGTGAGGTACCTTATTCTCTCAAACAGCTGTTGAATTGTCTCCCACCCGCGTTAATCACACACAAGGCTCCTGTTTGCGTTATCAGAACAATCCAAGGTGTTCTTGTCTCTTCTCTGCGCAACTTATGCATTCACATGTGACATTCGGAGCAGCCTTGCAGAGTTTCCTGAGTGCTGAGTGAAGCCAGCAGCTGAGCTGAGTATGAGCACAAGTGATGCTTTCACAGTGCCCTGCTCTCTGCCGTCGGAATACTTCCCCAAGCCTTCATTAGCATGGCTGCTGCATTCAGCCTCATCCCAGGTCTTTGCTATTGCATGTGTGCATCTGTGCACGCACACACACACACACACACACACACACACACACACACACACACACACACACACACACACACACACACACACACACACACACACACACAAACACACACACACACACACACACACACCGACCGACTTAAACGCCCCTCCCAACTACAGTTGAAGCCTCTTGTCTACGTTTCTTTTCCCCTTATTGACTCCTCCACACGGTTCCCCCTCCAGCTCCCTCTTCATCCTCCTCTTTTTTCCTACTTATTTTTCTCTGGTTCGTTCCTCATCTTTTTAACCTTCCTACCTCTCCCATTTTCTCCGGTCTAACAGCCATGTATTAGTCCTCTCCTGTATGATGATCATCCCCTCCAGCTCTCTTTCCCCTCATCTCCTCCTGCATTCCTTTCTTTAATAGAATGTCAGCTCTTACATCTCATTCCTCTCTACTTAGCCTGTGCTTCTATTAATCAGGAGTGGATGGTAATGATAGAGAAGGACTTGGACAATTTGATTAAAATTGTCACGGGACATCGATAGAACTATTAATAATGTAGGTGTATTTGTT
>NW_027185403.1:14432925-14525425 GCF_022577435.1 Embiotoca jacksoni
TATGTTTTCTCTTTACAGTTTCAGAGTTTGGCAAAGAACGGGGGTGATTTCGCTGCCGTTAAACTCGCCTAATTGTTCGTATTTCTCGTCTTTAAGCTTGAACACTAATCAGGATTTTATGTCGTGCACAATCTTTATAAAAACCGAGAAACAACTGGCCAGATGTTGGAGCTTCAAAATGAACGGAAAGAGTGGCTGTGCGCCGTGTTTTCCAGTCACGTAGATTACTACGCTGCATCGTGATTCTCGTTGGGATGAAACGTTGTTTTGCTCATTTGACATCTGAACTGTAGAGGGACGGGCGGGTGTGCTTGTTAGGCAGGTGGATGTTTTCTAGAGCCGAGTGTTTTTCAGTAGGTTTTTTTTTCCTCACTGTTAATCTTTTGCTGTATTGTTTGGATTTAAATCTCGAGTGATATCAAACTACTTTGCTGTGGATTATTTTTTGTTTTGTTTTTGAGAGCTGACTTATTAGTGCACACATTTCTTATATTAATGTGCCTGCTTTATATCTTAATAAACAGTTAAAAGTGAACCCAATCCTCTATTTTCTCTTTTTTTTTTATCTGTACTGCAGACTGAAGCAATGTTTTTCTCCCCACACTTGAACCAATGCTTTTCTGAGGTGCAGTGTTTTACCACCGAATATGCTGCTGTGCATAATTATTTATTATGTTGCATACGTACCTCCCGTATGGTCTTCATCCCTGACTTTGAGGGCCCTATTGTGTAATGTGTGTAATTTGGTAGCTCCACTGTTGTGGATTATTTTCTCTTAAAAGAAATAAAAAAAATAAATACAGATATAAGTGCAGCTTTTAACATGAAACACATTGTTTATCCTTTTGGTGGTGCTTTTTTAACAATAGCCTGTGAAGGAAACGCCGTGCCAAAGAGAGTGCACTATGCGAAGCAACAACGTGTTGGGAATGAATTGTCTGTTTTCTCCAAAGTGCTGCAGTAATCACAGCCCAGAGTGTGAGTCATCGCTGAGAGGGCACTCGGAAGGCAAATCCACCTTTTTCATATTCCTACACGAGCGGGTCAGTTAAAGTATCGCAGGTTTGTGGTGATTGTTATTTCCTCAGTTGGTGAGGTAGACCCTTTACTTTACCTCCTCTACACCTACTTCAAATTTCTATTTAAGTTTCCCACGATACGTGAAACAAATCCACACGAATGGATGTGATCAAATGAGACTTAATCAAACTGTTCTTGAAAGCTGCATGATATTTTTTGTTAGATTACGTATAGATACATCTACTTTACAAAATAAGGCTGGCATTACACAGCCAAAGGTGGACAGTAATAACGGAGTCTCGATGTACATGCAGGTTGTGATGGTTAGAAAATTGCCCAGATGCTACTCGTATACTCAAAGACTTGATCTTTCCTGGCACATTTTTCCGCATGGTTTGGGGATTGCGCAACATTTTAAAGGTCACTTGAGAAAATGTTATAAAATCGCTGGGTGGGATTATTGGTCCAAACATCCCCTGTCACATAACTTCAGGAAACAATAACTTGGTACAGTACACTTTATAATGCGGAAAAAAAACACGAGTGAGTAGTGAATTGGAAGAATCCAGGGAGGACCCAGCAAACTGGGTCACTGCTATATACAGTCGTGGGGAACTTTTGACGGAGTACGACAAGGAACGGCAGACATGGGAGGACGTAATAGGCCTTCATCACAGCAGCTATTTTGACTTAATAGTAGGAAAAGCACAGGTGGGATTGCTAACATTAATGATAGCTCTGTTCCAGTAAGTGTCCCCGTAAGCTATTCCAGTGGAAGGCAGCCATCATTAATTTTTGACAGGAACAAAATCGCCCACTTAGTGAAAAGAAGACGTTCACAAACTGCTGGCAGAACGGCTGGAGATGTATCACCACTGGCGATATCACGAAAACAATCCGTTCAGCTCATTCTATGGGAGCTATACGATGTTTGTGTCTGTTTTACATGGCAATGAAGTGCTACAAACAAATAACACGGCAGAAGTAGCTAATGTAGGCTGTTTAACTCGTGCATCTGCAGCTTTAGCACAAAAGCTAAATACTTTGGAATAATCAGAATAAATGATATTTTTTTTCCTGCTCTTCACACTTCAAATTGTGTTGCCTGCATCTCCAGGATTTGATGCTACGGGTTTCTGCAGCATCCACACACTGAATACTCACAAAAAGAGTTCTGGTTGTGTTCGCATTGCCGACAAAGTCCTGGCTTTGTGGTCCATTTTTTTTTTTTTTGCCGTGGGGAGCTTCTGAGAGCATTTGATACATCAGTGGTTGCTGGTATGGAAGCAGCTCAGTCTTCCTGGGGCATTAGCACTGATGTGGAAACACAAATCACAATCATGTCAAGAAAGTTTCTGGATATTAAAGTTCCTAGAACTATTGGTCGTAAAGCAGAATATTGGGAACCTCAGTCCCCTGGAGTGACAACCTACTGATCAGGACCAACATCAAACAAAGGTGAAAATAAAAAAACAAAATATTGGCAATGGCTCCGTACCATGAAGTGTCTCATTTGGTTTGGTCAGTAAATTAGCGTCCGCAAAACCACAGCTGGAAACTGACTCGCATACATGAAACGCAATCGTAATTTTAAACTCTGCCTGCACCTTTCTAGCTTTAACAAGTCAAAAATGATTTCAAGATTTAATAAGAGAAAGGCTGCTAAAATTGAGTGACTAATTAAAAAAAAAAAAAAAAAAAAAAGGGTTATAAAGTTGTTCTTTTTGTGACTTGGACGTGAAGTTGAGGTATAATCTGCTGTAGCACCTGAGGAAGCGTTGGAGGGCGAGGCAGGGACTGCAGTGACCGCAACATGCCACCACTGAGACAACTCATTAGACAAGACCGTGTGCTCATGTGATGCAGACAACCCCACCACATGGCGTGATAACTATCTGGTATCTGGAGGATTACCTAAAAAAAAAAAAAAAAAACAACTCCACAAAAAGTCTGAGTGGATAAGCTGTGTTTTCAGTGTACATCTAAAGATATCAATACTTTCAGCGGCTCTCAGATCCTCTGGAAGGCTGCTCCATTAGCTTGGAGCGTAATGGCCGATGGCAGCTTCGCCAAATGTCTTTGTTCTGCTTTGCGGAAGAGCTAAAAGAGAACCGGAGGATGCGAGAGGCCTTCCTGGCTCGTAAAGCCAAAAGCATTTCCAACAGATAGCCTGGTACAACGCCGTGTTTCTGGTGCATCGCAAACTAAGAGAATACTTTTAAAAACAATGCAGAAACTAACAGGTGGCCAGTAGTCTCACGGTCTCCCAGTCAGCGCTCGTGCAGCCGAGTTTTGAATTGATTGTAGCTGGTGTGTTGTATTTTTCAGCCAGCCAGAAAGGAGAGAATAACAAGTCCATCTTTCTCGTTGTGAAAGCGTGCATTAGTCTTTCTGTGTTGCTCAGAGAGAAAGGACCTCACTTTGGAGATGTTGCTGAGATGATAAAAAGCTGTTATTGGAACACCTCGTGCATGAGCCTTGAAATTAAAATGAGTCAGAAATCACTCCTAGATTTCTTGTTTCTTGGCTTGGGTCAAACTAAAAATTTTGAATTTAAAAACTGACAGGAACAATTTTCTGGCATTATGACGAATTTCATGTGATATTTGCAATGCATACAGTATGCTGATAATACATATTTTTACTTATGTGCCTGTGCAATGTTTACTCATATAAAGAAAATAACAATGCTTTTCTTTCACCACAAACGTTGCCATGTCAAGTTACGTCAGACAGACTAATCGGAGTTCTCAAAATTAGAGTTTTTCCGATCTTTATGACAACGACTCTTTTCCACCATATAAATAAATCACATGTATATCATGTAAGCCTGATGTTAATACACACTCCTCTCTTGAGTGTTTACTTAAGATGATAGTATAACTCAAGATATTAAGTAACTGGAGGGAAAACCTTAGTTCGAACTCCACGTTGATAATAAACATTGTAATATAAATAGCAACAACTAATTGAAAGCGGTTGAGAATTGGAAACGTTATAATAAAAAATGAAATAGCTCCCCTGTTAGTTCCGATGTGTGGAAGTGACCAATGCGACGTCTATGTATATATGTCCGTGGTTTGTGCTCTCCACCGATACATGGTGGCCACGACTGTCAGGTGACCGGATGTTATATTTGAAAACAACGTTGATGACGCTTTCCAGCTGGCCAATCAGATCTGCCCTCTTAACTGACCCGAGCAAATGAAAAATAACAACAATAACAAATGGATCGATAAATAAAACAGTTCACTTTTTTTTTTTTAAATAAATGTGAAAACTGAATCCAATTTATTTTTAATTATTTTTATAAGATGTACCTGATAAACAAAGTTAACCCTGGAAGAAGCGTTTGGTCAGGTGCAGCGAGAAACTGATAAACCAGGGCGTGGTCACACCTGGTCGGTCTCAAAGGCAAAATGCGCTTCAGTGTAAAGGATTATTTGTAGCTGGTGTCGTGTTGGACATGTTAATGTAATCGTGCCTTCACATCTCGGACATTAGCGGAGTCAATCAGCTCGCGCTTTCTCCGCCCGCGGCTCCTTCTGCTGGATTACATGCTGTCTGAAACTCCGTCTCTGAATTTCAACAAGTCATGCTTTACACCCTGGCAGACCAGTTAGTTGCCCAGCTGGCGGTCCATGTGACCTTTGAGAGAAACATTAAGTGCACTAATGACCGTCTCAGATGGTTCAACACCTCCACTCGACATGTGCAGCTTTCTCAGTGGTAAATCCAACTTCATTCCGACCTCTGGGTTTATCCTGCTTCAGATCTGTGCTGGTTATTTTGCATTATACACGCGCTGCTGTCTGCTTCTATCGGTGTGAGTGTATTTCTGGTTTGGTATGGCCTTGAAGCCTGTTTTGTTCCTCTGTGGCTCAGAGTGGGAGCTCGTGTTTGGTGCAGGAGCTTTATAATGCAGCCATGACGACATTAGCCGGTGTTGTCTGAGTGAGAGCCGTGTCTGTGGGAGGTTGTCTGCTCCTGCATCTCCAAGTAAAACTTTGAATGCAAGATTTGTAATCCACAACTTTAAACGTGCGTCGCTGCTGTTTTAAGTAAAGGATCTGAAAAGTGCTTTCCCCACCGCACAAAGTTCTCTCTCCAGAACTGTTGCTGACTTCTTCAGGGAACTTCATAAAGTATGTGGTGCCATTATGTTGACTGTAAAAATACAAAGAAGGGGGGGTAGGGGTGGAAACTACCGTGGCAGGCCCAGTCAGTGTAGGCTTTTACATTTCTCTCAGGCGTGTACGCTAAATTCATTTTAAGACCGGAGCTCCATAAAGACCCATTTGGTATCACCCGCATTCAATATCATGAATAGAGTTTTAAAATATAAATCTTCCACTTCATCTCAAAGTGGGCCCTCACTGACTATTATGAGAAGCTGTATAAGGAGTAAATCTGCTCCCTACAATGTTAATATATCCGGGGTAGTTTGAATTACTCTGCCTTTAGGAAGAAGCAGTCAAGTTTGAATCTGTGAAGGCTTCACACATCAGTTAATGGTAATAATAAATCTCATGTATTCCAGTGAGTCCGGTGCGCTGATGTAGCCTGTGGCATGGGCTGACAGAGAGTTATAGTGCATGAAGAAAACAAAACAAACAAACATTCCCGCAGACCTTTCAGGTAAGGTAATAGGACATACAAGTTTTCGTGAGTTTGTCATATTGGAAAAAGACTCTTAGCTGCTGTGGTCTGCTGCATCACCTGTCTGCCTTTCTCCACAATGTGAAGTAAAGCAGGGAACAGGTTCACAGCAGGAGAAGCAAATTTCTGCCACAGTATTTCATGCCAGCAGGATCCTGGAACGAGCACGCTAAATGGAATATATCATTATTTGATTGAGGAGAAATTGTGAATGAATCACATTTTCTTTTGGTTTGTCCTTCTAACAATGAATCTGAGAATTTGTATGTTGAGTGAAATGTATGTTCAAAAATCAGACGTGTTTTTGTGCACCGCCGATGACAAAATGGAACATTTGTATAGCGTTGATATTTCTAAGTTGGCCAGATTTGTTGAAATTTCCCCTCGGGGATTAATAAAGTGTATAAAATCAAATCAAAAGAATGTCAGGAGAGTTGGTTTGCTTGTTTTGCTGTTACTGTGGTTCTAGTTTTTCTTTTTAATAATGGTGTCTTTATAAGCCTTTTTGAGCTGAGCATACTGTTTGTGTATGACACAATAAATAAATAAAAAAAATCACTTGGTCGGTCAGTTTTTTTTATGTTAATTACTCCGGATCTGTCAGGCAGATAGTAAACTGGTGTGTCTCAGGAGGAGCTGTCCACTCTCATGTGGTGCTGATATCTCTGAGCTTGTATTCCTTCTTCCGTGTCAGCATTAGTCAATTAATGGATTAGATGACTGATAGGAAATTGATATATATTTTTATCAATTAATCAGTTAAGTTATTTACTGAGCAAAAATGTCAAAAATTCACTCGTCCAGACGCTGAGCTGATTTAATTTGTCCATAATTATCGTAAATCATTTATCGTTGGCTTGTGTATAAACTGTTGGATGAACAAAACCAGTTTTTTTTTTTTTTTTAAATGTTACTATTGGCTCTGCAAACTGTGATGGGCATTTCCTGCTATTTTCCTGGCATCTTATTGACCAAACAATTACTATATTAATTGTGGATATAGCGCAGAGACTCCAAGCCACACTGTTTGTTGAATTGATTCCTGTTTTGGTTAAGTAACTCTGACTTCATGTTTGGATAATGCCACTGTAAGTACTGGTTATGGTCAGCTGGCTCAAATGTAGACCATCTTTGTTAAACTATGTTCCCAGGTATGTAAAAAAAAAAAAAGGTGCTGTTTACTGTAGCTGATTGGACAACATGGCAACACATACCATGAGGTGGTTTCAATTTTGCTACTGTTCGACTATATTTTTTAGGCTGCTGTTGTAATCTTTTTAATATCCGAGCAGAGCTGGTTTTCCTGTCTGATATTTTATTCATTTTTCTCTTTTAATGTTCCCTTTCCCTTTACCAATACCATCTAGCCAATGCAAAACTCAACATGTCATTGCACTGAAACCCATAGATAGGCTTATTTATTTTAGCACCGTCACTATATTTGTGTCTCAAGCCCTGCCACGATAACAATAATAAACTTCTGGTTAGCTTTGTGACAAAGTCACAGTTTGGTTAGGTTTAGACACCAAAATTACTTATTTAGATTTAGGAACAAAATCAAGGTTTAGTTTAAACAAATAGATTAGTTATGCAAGTTACATACATCACGTAAAGTAAATGCCTCATTTAAGTTAGCTATGTGCGTAAAAATAACATGCTGACTTTTATTTTCACACTGGACACGCGCAGCGATCTTCTGGTTGAACATCCTGTGTTTGATCCAATCAACCATCATCCGACCTCTCGCTGTGTGGACATTAAACTGCGTCACCCGATTTCCTTCTTTGCTCCCGTCATAATTACTCCGGCCACTGGAAGTCGTTTTACCCCCTTTTAAGCAATCCACCAGTATTGTTGTTTACATACTGATCCATCTGTATGTCTGTATGTCGCATGGTGGATTGACGTTAAAGACCATGAAGTTCTGTTGAGCTGGTTCTGGCAAAACTATACATCAAAATGGAAATCTAAACACAAATCTAAAAACCCTAGAGACCCAGAACATTGTTGTAATTAGTTTATTAAAACAGGACGTATTATGAGGACATTGACTCAAAATAGCTGTTTCACTGCTCAGCTAAATTCCTCTAATGTGGTGTTGCAAATGGTTATCACACAAAACACAATTAGCCTCAAAGTTGTTTGAGGCACCTCAAAATGTAATTCTTAGATGCTACAGGCTTATATATCTAAACCTGGTTTAGTATTTCATTGTTCTCGTCCAGAACCCACCCCGGTTGTCCCGAGGCACACATGTCTCTGTAAATATAGTCGGACCCCAGAGACTACTTGAGCGTTGACAGTTAATAAGCGGATGGATTCTCCTCTGATGTGAGGGAGGAGATTAAACTTTATTGAGGCCCTGTGAAGTAAAACAATACAGTGTGGCTGTAAGAGGCATTTGAATGCAGATATGATGCAAAAGTGACAACACCAAACAGCTCCTCATGTCAAAACCCCTGGCTGCTAGCCCCCCCCTCCTACATTTGTGTTTTGCTGTATCACTCAAAGGGCTGTCATCGCATGACACGTTTGAATGAAGTTTTATCAATCATGGTGGTCAAGTATGACAGTTTAATCAATAGGGTAAGTTTTCTCAGAGATTCACATTATTTTCAAGGTGGAGGAGCCGGGCTGGGGGAAGGAGTGAAGGAAGTGAAGGGAGATCAGGTCGTTGGGGGAGGGGGTGGGTTGAACTTACAGCTGTCGAGCACTGCTGTACATTAACGCAGGAATAGAGGGGCTTCTGAGTATTAGCCATAGTGGGAGGGTCCTGGCAATAAACCCAGGCTGCTGGACTGTCAATCTGCCAGTGGATGTCTCAGATTTGGCTCTGGTGTCTAGAGTATAAATGTTAAATATGACTGGTTGAAAGGACCAGTGAACCACACCATCCAGATGCCAGAGTGCAATCATGCCAAATAAGGTAGTCCTTACTAAAATGTCAATAGCTTTACACAGGAGTCTAGCAGGACACCCAGGAAAGCTGCCATTTGTTTTATACTTTTAATACTCCCAGTGCCTATAAAAAGCACAGAGAAGCTCTTTTATCTGGCGCCTGGCTGCTTTGTAGTGAAATAATTTAACAGGTGACGGTTTTCGATGTGCGAGATCAAACCATGCAAAGTACTGGATCAATGTCTGTCTATTCAGAAGAGTTACTTAACACTTACCATGCAACATCTCCTAAAAGGATGAGTGTGTAGGATTTAGTGACACCTAGTGGTGAGGTTACGGTTTGCAGCTGAACACCTTTCTCTTCAGAGGGCTGCCAAACTTCCTAAAAAGCCAGTGTTTGTTTTGTTCCTTCCAGGCTACTGTAGAAACACAGCAGAGCAACATGGCCGCCTGAGTGAAAGCGGACCCGCTCCCCATGTACATATGAAGTGCTTGTTTTAAGCTAACGAAAAGACAAAGACTCCTAGTTTAAGGTCATTTAACATGAATTATTAATTATGAATATTATATTCCTTTTATACCAATAGATGCCCTTCTCTCTGGTCCTTTAACAAGTAACAGAGGTTACTGAGTAAAGTCACAATTTAGAAGTAAATGGAATTAATTTAATCCAGTTTCAAGGTCTTCCATCAGTTCCCCTGACCTCATGAGTTAACCTTTTGGAGGGCATCATTAATAATGACATCTTTGCATTAATAAACAATTTTTGCCCGGAGCTGCCTGGAGGATAAAAAAAAATGTTCCAGAAGTCCCCTGAAGCCACAGCAACAGACTGAGAGGTGGGAATTTGGGAGAACATTAATTACCTGAGGGCGAGCAGGAGAAATGGTAGCTGCTGCATTCTGTATATTGGCCTGCCATGTCAGGTTCATAGTAGCACGGTAACCCACTTATCATGTTTAATGTAAGGATTTGTCCTTTGGGGGATTTCATTTAGCTTTTCTTTGTCGATGGGTAATTAGTGATGTGGCAGAGGGCTTTCAATCTCCTCAGCATTCATCTCGAAGAGTTTAAAATTCCTCCCCTGTTGGCTCCTCTGAGATTTGTTTTTTTCTTGTGGCTGTTGAGTCTTATGGCCAGTCTTTTTATAGGTGATGTCTGCCAATGGTGAGCCAAAGACATGATGACATGAGTTCAGCCTTACAGGCAGCACAGCGGACTCAGCCTGCATGTCTGGACTGGCTAAAATAGCAAATCTGTGTTTGAACTCTTCAAAGTGAATCGTGTTTGTAATAGTTCTGTTGAAAGTAGGGCTGTCATGATGTGACGATTAATGGTCATACAAATCTAGTAATAGTGATTTAATTGTGTCAATTTCTTCTTTCCTCAATTTCAATTTTCACAAAATTCAGACATGTAATATGACTTTTCTGTCAGCTTCTTCCATCTCTCTCCTATTTGGATAAATGGAAACAATTATTAACGGCGATTATGCAAAAATATTTGCGGTCAGCTCAAATCCTTATGTAATAATAGTATTGACAGGCTTATTTGAAACGTGATAATTGCTATGATTATGAAAAATCAAATGTCCAGCTTGACCATCATAATTCTGAAGTGAACGGGAAATACACACTAATGCGACATCTAGCTGTAAAATCCATTAGTGTCCCCCTTGAAAAAGATCCCCCCACATTCGCGGTTGTCTGATTAAACACAATACCTTCACCTTTTCATGGCACGGCCACCGAGAGCAGTTACATAAAATCTATATCCTAAAATCACCTCTTTCTAATGTGAGTGCGGGCCCAGGGGATTTGTTCCCGCGGCTGTGGGTCTGAAAACATTGTTGAGTTGGATGATATGTAATCCAGTGAAATGGTGCCAGCATTAAAAAAAAAAAAAAAAAAAAAAAAAAAAGAGCCCTATCTTTTCATTTGAAGTCACTTTTATAATCAGCTCCCAAGGAATCACAAAAAAGGCAGTAAAAAGTAATAGAATCAGCAGCGGCACAGACATAGGTAATTATGTTAAAAACTCCTTTCACAACGAAAGCTTTGGGGAGAAAAAAAAGAGAAAAGCTTAATACTGTAAGCCTCGCAGTGAGAGCTGCTGTCAGTGTATTGCAAATAAATGGCCGCGGTGAACATGTGTGTGCTGTCTGGGACGATTTGTGTGATGTAATTAGATGTAAAATGCTTTTTAGCTGGCTCTTTAATTGACTTTGGGCTGCAGTGATTTGTGGCTATCATGGCACGGTGTTGTCTTCAGTCAAGGCCAGTGGATTATTTGCAAACACCTAAATCCAGTGACTTGAGCCGGACTTGTTCGATCAGCTTCTCGGCTCTCTCTTGTGTGGAAGTGATTTCTATAACCTCGCCGCTTTAAATATATATATTCCGTCTTCTGGGTGTTAAGATTCCCTCAGCGATACTTGAAATACATCCTGACGGCTATTTAAACAGACCCAGATATTACACATTCAGCTGAACACCTTTGCATAAGGTAATCCAGCGATGTCATACAGCATTGCTGACTACCAATCATCTCATATGTATTCCGGGTACCCACTTTAGCCGGCACTGTATTTTAATGGCTGACATCTCAGGGCTGCAATTCAAGTGTGATTTATATCTTCTCAAGTCATCAGTTACAATCAGATCCAAGGATCTGACTTTGTGCTCACTGGACAAGCATAGCTAATACAAGAGGAGGTAAAAAAGGGGGAAAAAAAAAAAAAAAAAAAAGAGCTGTGTCACATTCCCAATTTTCAGGGAAAATTTCAATCAAAGGTGCCGCAGTAGGAGTGGAGAATGTTAGATAGAGAGAGTACGAGCGAGGCGATAGGCGCCGCATTGATACGCAAGCCTGTGTCTCATCCTTAAACCAATTTCCTTCCTCAACCCTCTGAGGAGTGGTCTGATTTGCACCGTTTCCTTTCTCTGAGTAAGTGTTTATCCTGCTTTTACAATTAGATCTCGCTCCCAGCTGCAGCATTAATCAAATAGCCCGGACATATTGTCTGCATTTGGAGATCGAGGGAATGTGTCCTACACGTCTTCCTGTGTGCTAACAGGCTGTGAAGCAGCCCAACGATTTGTTTAGTAAGCGTCTCGCACAGAACTGTACACAGATCTGAGAGGTCAAGAGGATTTCACAGAGCTGTGAAAAGGAGCCACAGCGAAGGTTATTCAAATATATTGTGTCGGTAAACATGCTCGTGACCGATGGATTATACTAATCATGTTTATCTCCATGAAGGTTTGTATTTTGCTGTGATATACTGCCGAAAAGCATAAAAGCGATGTTCTTACACTGCTCAGAAACACATCGAACAGTATTATTTTGTAGAGCAAAGCAGAGTTTTGAGCGATGCCTGGTCTTTAAAGTAGAAATGTTTTCCTCAATCTTGAAAAGTCAAAAGAATTGAGAAGAAATCCTTTGACTGAGAGTTGTTTTTGAGATGCAAATATCTGAGCACTACATGAGTAATTTAGGAGAGAAAGCATGCAGCTCATAGTTCATGCCTGCAGTATTGTGTAGGTGTGTGTGCGTTCCTTTCCCTTCATAGCATAATGTCAATAGAAATCCACTACCATCACTTAATGTACTCTCCTGCCCCACTCAACATATGGGCTTTAAACACTTTAATCGAAGACCTGCTCATTTTTATTGGTGTTCTTTATAGGTAAGGTTAGTGATGATTTTCAAATGCACTCAGTGATTTGTGGCTAATTAGGTTAAGAGTTAGTCAGAGCACCAAAAAATTGTATGTTTGCCCAGTGTGTGTGTGTGTGTGTGTGTGTGTGTGTGTGTGTGCGCGTGGGGGAGGTGGGGGGAGATGGGGGGGTTGGCTGTCGGTGAACACAGCACAGCAGGGCCGAACTGTCTTTGTAGACAACGAGCGAAGGGAAGATAAAAAGACCAGCATGCAGTGGAGTTATTACTGTAGCAGAGGGGAGAGCTGCATTGTGATCTCTTCTCAGAACAAGATGATTTACCAATCGGGCAGTTGCCACTGTCACCATGGTTACCTATGGAAGTTGTGACATTCAGCCAGGAATAATCATGACGTCCAATTTATTAGTCTAGAATTAGTCTGATAGGGCCAGAATTAGGAGTGATAGAGTGGGATAGTCAAGATATAAATCACTAATTGGTCTGTTTCTTTTCCTGTGATGTCGTGCGCCGCTGCTGCTGCATGTTAATGATCATAAGTGAGACCAGCAACAACTGCTCCAGCAGCAGAGCACGCAGCTTATTTTTCACTTATTAATCCCCACCAGTTCTCAACTTTATCAGCTGCGAAACCTGCCTCTCTACACTTTGTTTAGACTGTATTTCTCCCCACTAAGAGGGCTTTCTCTGCCAACTGTATAAGCAGCTATTTTGCTGTGTTGGCCTAAATTATCTGCATCCAAATGCAAGTGGCTAATGCAGCCCTCAGGTAGGGAGTTAATACATTATGTGCATTTCAATATTTAATGAACTGAATGCCAATGCCTCCCAAAGAGTCTCATAAAATTCAGTGAAATGAGCACAAACTCTGCGATACGTGGACAGGAATTATGTGACGATAACGTTCCTGTACTGCAAATTGGATTCTGGTAATAACACAAATTAAACGAGTAATTCCCATCTGTGTGGTCACGTGCAGGCAAACAGGACAAACTGTGACTGTTTGGTTTGTGCCCTAAACTTTGATTAAAGAAAAATTAACTTAATTTGAAACATTTTTCCTCATTTCATGAAAGTATAAGGCAGGTGATATTCTCTATTTTTTGCTATCATCAACCCTTTCTTGTAAAACTAAAAGATCAACAGTGGGTTTTTCTGCCTTTCAGCACTTTCCAACTCTCCCAACTTTGACTCTAGCACCTTTAGAAACAAGTGACAAAGTACAAAACACTTCTCAGTGTTCAGTCATCATGCACACTCGCAGAGTGGTCGTTCGTGCCAAAGCATTTCCTGCAGGTCCACTGAGGTGAAAGTTGGGCTTTGGTTAGTGTTATTAAATAAGTAAAAGTAAAACAAAAAAATCAGCCCCGAGCATGATAAAATACTTATGGTACAAGCTTTGAGGTGAAACCAGGTTGTGAAGCTTAAAATAAAAACATTTGTTAATTTATGTCTGCACCTGATTACACTTTATCTGCACGTCTCTTCGACTTTGTTCACACTGTTCGTCAAAATAAGGTTCGTGTGCGAATCCGATTGGAATCCGGTTCATTTGTAGCAAATCTGAGCAGCCGTAAATCACACCAGATCAGATTTTTAGAAATTCGTTTCAAACCACAGACAAACATGGTTTACAAATCCGATCCAAATCCCATTTTTTGCAGCTCCAAAATCTGATCAGAGCAGTCCGACGTTCACGTAACGTTCACTTCGATATAACAAATACAGGAAACAGTTAGTGGCAGAGGGAGTTAGTCCTCGTTGGACAGCGATACGGGCAGCGACGGCTGCGTGAAATAAAGCGGAGCAGGAAGTGACACTCGGTCTCATTATTTTCATGTAACCAGCATCACGGCTCCACTTTTTCATGCAGTAAATACGCAAGCCCATTTCATTTATGTCTGTTTTGGTTTGTTTATATTAACGACTTCTGCTTCTAGGGACGGCCATTTAAAAAAAAAGTGAAAAACTATTTGATATTCACTGGGAACTAGCAGAGTATTATTCTAAGACACCGCTGCAGCACAAAAAGAAAGAGAAACTCACTCGGGCAGTAAACTCGAGCTCAACTAATGCCGTCAAACTTTTAACACCCTCCCCTTTGGCAAAGCAAGCATGTCTTTAGGTTAGTCTTTGAGATGCGGACTGTTGTTTGCATATCTTACATCAAACTAACTGCATGAGGAGACACAGCCAGCCACCGACTGTCGATGTGTTGATGAACTGTCTGCTCGGTGCTTGGCTCTCAAATGTGCACAGCTGTGGTAGACTGATGATCTGTTAGCGTCATCTCAGAGTTCGCACCGCACACCGTTTGGTTTATTCAACACCGCTGTGGACAGAATGTTTAACGGCTGCAGTCATCTTTGCACGTTTCCTGCTGTTTGTGCCACGTCGTCTAATCTCACAGTGACGCACGTTTCACCTGAGCCTGCTTGTAACGTGCTTCTTTTGTTGTTCAAAGGCAGTTGGCAAACATCTTTTAGTTGCATTACTGCGGTGGTAACACATTACTACCATGCGCCTGTGAAAAAGGGGAAATAAGACAAGCCTTACAATGTTTGATTTTTTTTATTTTAATGTTCATTAGAAAATCCAAAAATCACGACCCATTCCTATCTACTTCAAGCATAATGTTATTACTATAGCAACCGGTGTGGATAAGACTGAAAATGAGGATTGCCACCAGGACAGACAAATTTAATCTGATCACTTGCAAAATACTTTAAAATCTGGGCGATCGACCACATTCTGATTGGATATGTGAAATCAATCAGATTTGGACTGACAGTGGGAACGTAGCCTTTACATGTCTTGCCACACTACTAATCTCTTCATGCTGGGAAAAAGGTTTCTTCACTTGTTGTGCATTGGGTACACATTATCCTTCTTCAACAGTATTTCAGAGGCTGGTGTATTAAGAATGAATTAATTCCATGAAGGGCAGGTTTAACCTTCAGAAAAAAACAGTGCATGCACAAGATGCCTGTACTTGCTATCTCTTTAGAGGTCATATGGACTAATGCTTTGCAAAGAATGCGGCTGTTGTTATTCTGCTGTCAGTTCCCATATTACTGCTGTCATGTATACTGTGCTGTTGGTAGGCCTGCTGTGACACCGGCGAGCGGTGTGCGGGGGAGAGCTCGGACAGACGCAGGCATGAACGCCCCTGAACTGAACTGAGCTCCAAATACACTGAGTAAATCAGCCTTCTATTGTAATGGGCCACCGTGTAGGCTGACTGAATTAAAAGTGATGTTAAATAATTTCTCTGTGGTGGTGGTGCCATGAACTCGGCTCAGCCTCACAGCGCAACCTGGTACTCTTCTCCATGTCTGATTTAAGTCATCATGCACACTCACGAAACTGTATCTATTCGAAAGACGGTATTTATCTTTCCTCAGAAAACCTCCTCTAACATTGAATATGGATTTGAAAACCTGAACCTCCCCTTCAGAAGAAGCAGCCCTATGCAGGGTTAACACAAAATATGAGGCTCGGCTTTGGAACAGCGCTTCAGGAGTGTCTGCTTTTTCGCCTTGATTGCTCCGTGTTTCTCGGAGGCTCTGTAATATGGACGACATTTCAGTCTGAAAGTGGAGGGAGGGAGTGCTATTAAATTTGTCGAGGGGTTGAGTGAACTTGTCATTGCATCACGCAGACACAGACAGACAGTTCTATCTTGTTTTTTTTCCCCCCAAGATTGACTCCATCCCACAGAAATAAGCTTAGGATGATTCAGCCTCATTAAAATGTCTTCACACTCGTGTGATGCTGCAGACATATCTTGAATTTAAAAGACAACCAGTAGGATTTCGAAGCATAACGATACACATGATGAAGTCATGTATGTCTGCCTGTCTGTCGTTCAGAAGGATCAGTGAAATCATGCAGGAGTTTCCTCGTAGCAACTCGTTAGAAATGGGGATTGTTTTTATTTTGGCTGAACCAAAAAATGCCTGAAATCACATTTTGTATGTAGACATGCAGCAATTACCATGTCCCATAAAAAAAAAATACGTAGAAGTTGTCTCCAGCGGATCATTAGAAATGAACCAAATATTCCTTAATATGTATATGCTTAATTTAAAATGTAATTATTGTTAGGAGTGTGTAATTCAATATTCTTTATCTTGTCATATCCTCCGTCAGCCGGTTCTCAATCACCCCCCTGGCCCCCCGTGAGCCCGTGGAGCAGCAGAGTGCTGACGCTGCAGCCGCCGTCGCACTTCTTTTATAATAGCATACATCAAGCCTTAAACGCCTCAGAGAAACACTCAAACATCTGTGTGTGGGTAATTTTTGGTTGCCCTATAGATTCTGCCCAGACAGACATGAGTGCAAAGTAATAGGTGTGTGCAGCAAATTGAAGAGCACACAAACACACACAGCAGTGATTTTTGGACTTTGGCAATCAGTGAGTCTGTGGCATCTGCAGAGGCCCTCCTGCTTCTGCTCTGGCCCCAGGCTGTGCAACTAACTTGAAGTGCTCTGGTATGTAGAATGCCTCACAAAGGGCCTCAATGTAAATACTTCATAGCATGCTGAGTGGCCCTATGCATATGTGATAAGGATAAAGGCACCGATCTCAACTTAACGTTACGCCAAGCATCCATTTGCATAAATGCTTGCTTTATTTTGGACATAAAGTTGCACCCTTATGACAGTATGTGTATAACAGCAAACGGTTGGCTTCATCTTTGAATACATTTGCTTTTATGCCATCTGCTTTTTATTTGTTTTAAATGACCTCTTAGTGAGGTGTGATAGTGTTTTTGTAAAGTGTTATGTTTTGCAGCAGTCAGCTACGGCCAGCCAGTGGCCACCTGAACTGCACTGGTGTTCAGTGCAACAGCTGCACTGGCATCTGTCATTGCACATCATAACTGATGCTGCTCTGAACTCAGTCCTCATGACTGGAAAAATCACTGGTTAATTGACCTGCAGTAACTCCGGCCAGCGGCCCATCCTTGCCTCTGTAACTGTACGGTCCAACAATTCCAAATATATTCTGAAAAGCTGGCATGATATCCATTTATAAATAGACCTGCGCTCATTTGTCCTAATTTTTTTCATCATGCGTGTTCTGTTCCAGGCACACAAAAAAAAAGCCTTGAAATGGGCCTCTCGTGGGGAACTGAAATGCGGTACATCTCAAAAGCTTATTAGTTTGTCCCTCAGTAAGTGTCGGCCCTGAAATAATGAAATGGATGAGTTCTTTTGAGTTCTGTTGGTTGACATGACAACCGTGCCTTGAAATAAGAACATAACATCTGTTCAGTCAATAATTGGACCTAAGCTCCTTGTTAAAATGTCTCACTATAATGGAGGTTGCTTGTTCCATTGCTGCAACCAAACCCGTATGACTGAAGATTGCGCAGTAATGCTTTAGCTGATGGAGCGTGCATGAGACTGACATGACACCTGTCAAGAACACAAAGGAGTCTTTATGAATGTTTACAACTGTTGTCATCAAATGTCATTCCATCAATTATCTTCCTGTGAATGCAAACTTGATATTGTTTGGGATTTCTTTGTTATGACAATGTGACATTAACCAAGACAATATAACTTGTCAATGTTTTTGTTAAGATAATTTAACCAACCAACCCCAACTATTCCCAACATTAGATGCAGTTAAATGCACACTTTTTTTTTTTATGGGGTATGATCAGGGCTGTTGTGCTATTTGTTAAATCATGGCGTGTAACCACTGTTCCTACGGTGACAAGTTTACATACAATAGGCAGCAATTCCCATCGCTTTAATGTCATAAAGTCAACATAATCATGCCGTCTTCTTCTAAAGTGTGATGCCCGATTTCAGTCACAAACGATTGCCGCAAATGTTTCACAATAAAAGCTTTGTTAAAAATTGAAGGGTTTTTGACTACTAACATGCTAGAGGGCCTTTAATGTGAGACAAGAAGTGTTAAGTTTGTATTTACACGTAATGCATTGAAATGAACAGGGTAAACGTAACGGATCAAAACAAGGCTTCGAGTTGTCATTGTGAATCAATCAAGACACCTTAAATGTCCATATGCCAACTTTGACTAACCAATCAGAGCAAAAGTAGGGCGGGCCTTCATGGAAGAGAAATGGAAAAATAAAATGTAAGATGGATATCGATCATCTCTTCAGAACAATATTTTCCATTATTGTGTTGCTCTTAATCCAGCAGTAGCTTGATAATTGGAAAAGTTTCATCTTCCCATCTGCAACCATTTGAAATTTCAAAATGCCTGCTTGGGCCATTTTATTATTTTTATTATTATTTTTTTAAACTATTTTTAATTGAAATATTTGGCTCTGTGTAAAGGGGGCTAGTGTCGTGAATCATTTTCTTGACCTCAACTACAGTGGTAAAAGCAAAGGTTACATGTTTATAACAGGTACCGTTGTCTTGGTTAATGTCAGGACTCCTTCATGTTCACAACAGGTGCCATCTCGGGATCCACAATTTCAAATTTCCCACCAATTCATTCTGTGTTTGTATGTTTCTGGTCTCGTGTATCCAAACCCAACAGGCAGTGTTGGCTCAGACGACAGTGGTGAAGTTGGAGTCTTGCTGCAGCACAATGCATTTGCTCACTGAACATTACAGAAATTCGGTCCATTGTGGGCCAATGCTTTATTTCCATGGGCACTTTCATTTTGGTTGCACTGCAGAGGATACATACAAGCTAGCAGCAATTAATAAAGGAGTTAAATCATCAGCAGACTAGACTTAAAACACACCACTGGCCAATTAGCTTCTCCACCAGGGTGTAATCCAAGGCTTGGCACCACTCTGCCTCTGGCACTTCTCTCGTCTCCTGCTCAGAGTTTTGAAGTCTGGCGCATCACCCCATGTGACCTGGCTGAGTCTCACTCTTTTTGAGCCTTCCAGTAGCAGACTGACATTGATGCATCGGTTGCTGCTGGCAGAATTAGATAAATACAAAGAAATCTGCAACACCCCAACCTAGAGTCCATGTCTCACTTATTGATCGGGTCATGCACTGGCAGACCGCTATTTGCCTCTGCTAAAGTACATGGTGCTTTCCTTAAGGACAACCCTGAGGATTTACAGACATGGACCAAACTCCCTCAAACTTCAGAGCTTGTGTTGTTTACATGTCAGGAGGAGAACTTTCATATCTCTGTAAATTCTCTCCTGAATCGTTGTTTATATATTCACGATGCTTAGGCAGATTTATCCCTCTTCTGCTGAGCTCTCGCTGAGAGAGTTTTGTAGGCAGGGACTCATGTGACAGTGTACAATGTCAAATTGCTTTTATTGCAGCTTTGCTGCCAAAGCCCAGTAGTGTTTAAACTGGATCATAGCAGGGCTTGGAATGATGGATGCTTCGAGCCGCTTTTTCACTGTCTGGTTATTGCACAGCTCGGGTGTGAAAAATCCCCAGGGGCACGGATTCTTACATGCCATTAAGTGAAATGTAATGTTATAGAGAATATTCACCCGAAAAGGAAAAGGCTAAATTAAAGAGGATGAAGCTTAGGAAATTAAGGTCTGGCTCCATATATACGACATGTGTCGAGGCTGTAGTGCTCATCCTAAAGTGTCGAACAGAAAGGCACCAGGGAAAGGAGTGAGCGAGCCTTGTCATAGAAGTGCTGAATGAGTCATCTTTTAATGTTACCTGCCATCGACTCGTCCTCTTTTTCGATGAATTACACCCGTAACCGTACAAAAAAAAAAAAAAAATCCCAAAACAGAAAGTGCAGCTTTCAACCATTTCTGTTGCTGTTGCATCACATGGGTTTTAATCTCTGCTAAATATACCAACACTGTGAACAGATCAGTGCATTCTCACTGCTCAAAGCACAAACCTCGGCATCTTATCTGGCGGGTGTACTCACTTTTTCACACATTTAAGGACTCTGGACTCCTCATCTGCATTTATATAAGCAACCATAAAAGCTGATTTCTGGTCTCTTTTGCTTCCCTCTTCCTTGGACAGTCTTGAAGAACAGGAATAGAATTGAGATGCCGGCATTGGCTACTTACTCAACGGAGGCAGCAGCTGCATAAACAATGCTTTATTTCACATCCTCTTAATGTTTATTCACTGGCTCCCATTCGTACACTGATAGTGCTGAGTCACACCCTCATGCACACGCTCTCTAATTATTCTGTACCATAGCAACCGTAACTTAGCAATTGCTAAACCTCTTCCGTTTGAGAGGTTTAAAAAAAATGTCATTATTTTTCTCTATTTATCCTTCTAAACTCAGGAACGTATGAAGTCAAATGAGCAGTTCCTGTATTGTAATACATTTCTATGTATTCATCTGAATGAACCCTCACCCACAAGCCCCCCTTTGTGATTTAAGGTCTTTGGAGAGGAAGTGAAGTCATTAAAATGGACTTAACTGACTTGTAACTTCATGTAAATTACAGAAAGTACATTGTTTCATTAAGGTGCAGCCTATTAAGTAAGTGACTTCTATCTGCCGTCCTTTCTGCACAACCATGCAGCTCCGTCTGGAGGGAAGCCACTATGAATTCTGGGCTCTCTGACAACTAGTGACACTCTCACTCAGCTGATGTGTCTTATAACACTTTGACACACAAAACTGTGAATTGGACAACAGGCACATTTTAGTCTGACCATTCATTCCTGAATTATGTTAAGAGGTAAACACCAAAGTGTTGTCACTGATACGAGAGCCTGTTCTGTAACTATTCATATATTTCACTGCCACACGGCGCAGTTGGTCCACATGATGCAGAGTAATGTTCCTCAGAGTTGTATTGTTTTAAAGCCAAGTTAAAAAATAACTAATGGGATTTTTGCTGCCATAGTTTGCTCAATGTTGTAAACCACGTGGACAATCTGGTATTTTTAAATACCATTTTTTAATTGCATTTGCTTTTTGTATGTTCTACAGCCAGGTTGAAGTGTAATAGATATCTTAGACAGACAGGAGTAGCCATAAATATCTACAGCAATATTTAGAGTACCGATTGGAGATGTTTCAATTTGTTAATTCTGAGATGCATCATGATGTCAATGTGAAAGATTCTGCATCAACACATTGACAGAACATGATTAAACTAAATTATAGCCCAGCGTTTCACATACATAGGGTGTTCTTCGGCATCCCACTGTGGTAGATAAAATCACTCGGTTTTAACATAATTAAAATGCCTTTTTACACTCTTTTCAAATTCATTTTTCACAACACACCTGTCTCAGTTGTGTGGACTGAATTTCCCACTGACGTCCACTGATGGTCTACATGTGAGGCGTTTAGGGGACATCTGTAAATTGTAGTGTCTTACAATAGTCTGCATGTGAGGCATTTAAGGGACATCCGTTAATTTTAGCATCTACAGACAGTCTGCATGTGTATCGATGACAGGTTAGCAAATCATAGCTACAAAAAATAACCTGGGTTAAACTCTATCCCTCTAAGCTATTTTAGATGCATGAGATGCATCCTGCAGTCGAGTCATTGACAGGTGAATTGTAATTGAATCAAACTGAATTGAGCGTCCAGTGAAGCTTCACACCTTTATTAGGCTACCGATTTTTGTGATTTGTGTAAAATGCTAGTTTGGTGAAAGCTTGCAGATTTCTTTGAGATGAAGCAGCCAGTGTTTGTTCACATTATAAAAAACATTGAGGTGCTCAGACCACGTCATGGTGCTGACTTTTATATTTGGTTCATTATCACAGTCCACTTCACTGCAGGGATGTGACAGGTTCCTCTTGTTAGAAAATGCTTGGGGGAACTTGACGTCGTTTAGACATGTATGGACCGTGAGCGGTGTTGTGTCTGTTTGTACGGATGTCATGACTACAAACGTGCTCTTTCTGCAAGAAGCTTCATCTTTACGATCTATGACAGGTTAACAAGTATATGGACCAGACAATAAACTTGTGTTTACCTTACAGCAGCCATGGCTGGACGTAGAGGTCATTGCCTCTGTATTATTTAGAGAAAATACTATGTTGAAAAATAGTGCGCGGCGAGTGAATGCATCCTGTATGAATACAAGCAAAGCTACTTGGAGAGAGCTCCTTCTCCACCAAGCTCCTTTGAAGAGGCTAAATGGGCAGAGCTTGCCACTCATCATAGATCAGACGCAACTGAAGAGCGAGAGAGTGTGAACACAAGAGGGGAGCATGTAACACTCCATCATTGGACTCGTTTTTGGTGAAGTTACTTGACACAACGTGGAGATTTTAAAGAAAATCCCTTAGAAGCCATAATGCTGTTAAACTTTTTAACTAAAATTATAGACTGAGCTTAAGTTCTCGTTGTTTACCTCTGCGCTTCATATCATTTCAAAATACATTACAAAACAGCTGAAACTGAGAGAACATCACTCAAACCTTTGTTGACAAAAGCCTTTTTATTCATTACATATAGTATTTTGTGGTTGTTTTTTGAGCATCCGTTTGGTTCAGCCTGCATTCTGACTGCTAATGAAATGCACCACAGAAGATAGAGGTTTTTTGGGTAGTTGCTGTCATTTGATGCACACATAATAATGACATTGGTTGGCACCTTCTCATCCAACCAATTAGCAGGAACGAACTCTCTAGAATTGAAATAAACGGCCAAAAAAGTGCTCGGTGTGAATGTGCCCTTATGCCTTACAGCTCCGAGTATCACCTTGTCTGTCTGGAGAGCCTCCTCTTGTCAAAGATCCCTGAGATTTCCCTGTCTCTTCCTTCACTTGACTGTCTTATCTTGTTTGTTACTGCCCAGTCTCAAAGCTCGGCTATGCCGGATACAGCCTCCACACAAACTCTCACACACACACGCACCATTTTCCTTTCCTGCCCTCGCCTAAGGGTTTAGTTTGATTCATGCCCTTTGTCAGAGTTTGAGTGGGTCTCAAAGAAATAATGGTGTGACTTCCCTGGGAGTGTGGCGCCTTCCTTAATTGGTGTCTTTTCTCGCATGTACATCACATTCGCCCTTGTTCACTCGAAATCACACATCAAAAGATCTAAAAAACTCCCCTCCTGCAGTGTCAACTTGAAGTTTATACTGCTGAGATCCTGATAAGAACTACACATCAAAATATTTGGGGGGAAAGGAAAAGGGAGAGAGAACAACAAAATACAACATTGGGTTTAAAGACGACTGTACACAGCATTAAATCGATCAGCCCTGGGATATATCACTAAAACCTGTCACTTTAAAACCCCTCTCACTGCAATTACTGCAGCCGAATAGCTACAAGAAAACACGTTGTTAGTGATCATGTTTCTATAGAAGAGAGATGTTTAAAATGGAGCCCGGACATGTTACAGCGGTTCCGGTCTTCTCCGTCAACTCTGTGCAACAAAACAGTGTTTCCAATGTGACTTGACACGTGCCCTTTAATCTTGCAGAAACAAGATCTCCCAGCTTCACTTAAGGCAAATGTTGTCGGTTCAGCAGAGTGTGTTTAAGTTATCCAGCATTGCCATTACTCCTGAAAACCACCATCAGGCATAATTTATAACCATTTTCCTAAAAATACAGAGCAGCAATTCTTCTCTCATTTCTATCAAACTAAAAAAGATACAGTCAGTAATGAACACTGCACTTACTGTATCTTACTGGGGCTTAGTTTACATGCCTGCTAACGACAATCATAATTAGAGATAGGCATCACTAAACGTCATACAGTACCACGTGATCACTCTAAACTGAGCTGACCCCTAAACACTGAAGACGTTTGTAAGAAGACAAGTTGTATGAGAAAATAATTGAATAGATAATTATCATGAAATAAATGCACTCTCTTCCCCCCAGCTGCTGCAGACACTTTCCTGAAGGATGAGGAACATATGTCTTGTATCTGATTGTTGAATTCAAGTCGTGACGTTTTTCCCTGTCACCAGAGAAAAAAAAGAATGGTTGTCATGTTTTTATCCACTCAGGTGTGAAATTGCTGCTGTATTTGGCAGATCGGTGCAGGTTAATGTACTCTCCAAGGCCCCCACTTTCCATCCCGCTACACTTCCCTGGTTAGCGCAACCGGCCTGTATCGCACCCGCTGTAGTGGCTTCACGGTGGCCACTTTGGCGATAACAGAAGATTTGTGAGGGTGCTTGTGTGCAGGAATGTGCTCAAATGCGAGAACGTGGCTGCAAACTGCTCTGATGGATCTGCCCCAAATGGTCGTAACTCCTCAGTGGTCATGCTGGCCCATTTACTGGTTCCCCTTCCCAAACGAGGACAAGGCTGGAGGTTTTTTCTGTTCCCCCTCACTACAATCAGAGTGATATAAGTGGCCGTTTTAATAGCTGGTTTGTTTTAGGGGAAAGAAGGGGGGGGGGGGCGGAGAGCCATTTAAAATAGCCCTGCACCTGCCCGTTCTGCGGTGTTCACGTCATTCTGCTGTGCACTCAAACGACCAGGTTGGACTCATTTGGTAGCCGGGCTCATCTGTGCATTGATCGCTGTTTTGGATCCTCTTTCATCTATAAATGATGTAATCATCTGCGGAGTGTACTACCTCTGAATCCCCCCCCCCCCCCCCCCCCCCCCCTGCTACCCGGCCCTACAAGGCATGTCATGTGTATGATAATTGTTTCATAGATGCCACTCTCTCGCTCTCTCTTCTCTGTCCCCGTTTAACCTCGCTCACTCTGCGGCAGATGATTGCACAACTGTGGTGAACCTACGGTCAAGGTTTCTCCGAGACCTTCCACGTCAGTCATTCATAAGATCGCTAACTCTGCGCCAATAAGATGGAGCGCAAAGACCGCTGCTGATAGCCAACTCCTCCACAGGGGTAAAGAAAAACAAGCATTGCCTCTCTCGCCTTGTATTCGCCTACAAATATCGCCCGAGTAACACTCTCTCTCTCTCTCTCTCTCTCTCTCTCTCTCTCTCTCTCTCTCTCTCTCTCTCTCTCTCTCTCTCACCCTCTCCCTCATTATCAATGCTTGGTTGCGTGTCTTACCCAGTGTACTGTAAATGCTTTCAATAGCAATCTGGGAGGGCTTGAAGTGTTGAGATTTCCATTCTGTTGCACATTTCTCTGCACCGCTCTCCAGAAAGAGTCGGGGGGGGGGGGGGGGGGGGGGGGGGGGGGGATTGCCGGGGCTCCCCTGAGGTTGGACACCAAGCCCCCAGGCAGCCTGAACAGATTAAGTCCAGAATGGAAATTTCACGTTTCTTCAAATATTGTTTTTATCTAGATCAAATCTATTCTGTCACGTCCTGGCCGTTCGGTTTATTTTTCTTTGTTTTCCTGCACGTTGTACATAACGGCAAGTGGAGCTGCTATCATTCATGCTATGTGTTCACGTGTTGCCAGGTTTCCTTGAGAAATGAGATGTTACATAATGCTGAGGTGTAGTTTATTTGTGTCTCTTCCTCCACCGGCACCACTTCACATTCGAGTCTGATGCAGTGGGTTGCACAGCGCCGAGCTATTCTGTGTCATACAAGCTATCGTGTGCCTTTGCAAAGCACCTGGCAAAACTGCAAAACCACATTCAGTCTTATTCCCTCTGAGTGCCACTGCTTGTATTGCAGTTTAAGCTGGCTCTTAGACTATTCACAAAGCCAAAGAACTGTGTGAACATCACACCAAAAAGCAGGATTTATCCTTTAATCTTTCCCTTCATTGCAGTATCAATTGACATGGGACATTCCCATTATGTGGCTTTGTTGTTAGGATTAGGGGCAGGGTCCTTTCTAATGAAATGTGGTATCTTAAATTAGAAAAAAGACGAATTAATGAATGAAAGCAGGGAAAGAATAGCTTGGAGTCACGTTTTTGTAGCAGCATGTGTGGATTGAACTCAAATTAGAATATTTTCTCACAAAAAGTGCATGAGGCTGAATTCCCTGTTCTGCACAGACCTGACTAGATATCTCTGAGCTCATGACATTTCTCTTGCCAGTACCATGCTTCCTTTGCTCTGGAGCATATCTCTGTGAGAATACCTCTGCATAAACTGATAAATTATTCTGTTGAGTTTTCGAAGACACGCTTGGCTAAATTGCTGCCAATAAACAAGACTGTGGAACCAAATCACCCTTGCAATCATCCTGCTGCTGTCACAATCCTTGAAGACAGGTACAGTGTGAAGCAGTGTAGCATTTGCTTCCCTGCAGACCTAAATCGGAAAACTACTAAGACAAATACAACTGTAAATGCTCGGGCTTGCCTTCTAACAACCAAAGCTGCGGATGAAATGTGGCACCTGCTGTTGAAACATTTGAGGCTTAGATGCGGCTTTATGTTGATTTTCATTCTTTTGATAGTGTGGAATGTGATAAATAATATATATCCTATTTTGACATGCCTATGTGCGCTGGCGACAGATAACATTTTTCTCCCTGGGTTTGATGTGGCTGTTAGTCATCTGTTTCTACTTTGATGGTTGTAGCATTGAACGCAGACGCCGCTGATGGCGGCTTAATCAGAACACCAAACTTTTCAAATGGGCTCGTTTGCAGTATTTTGTTTCTAAAATGGTTTAATCAGAGGGCCAGTTCCCCCTTTGGTGCTATCTGGCCTAGCAGATAGATTTTGGTTTTATGTACCTAGGCTTTGACATATTTGAAGTCCATTTCAATTCAAAATGCTCTTTTTGGCCCTCAAACTGCAGGTTTTACAAACAATATAACACAAACTAATTATTCACAAGCATAAAATGACTAAAGATACAAGGTATGAGGATGTAAATAAAACAGTTTAGATTAGAGTTGCACAAATTGTTTAATATGAAGAGCCAAAAAGTAATCTGGATGGAGGGTCATGGGGCAAAAATAAATGTTTATGTGGAATTATATTTCATTAAATTGTGATATATTTGGCTGAAAATTAACCTTTATTGGGTTGCTCTGGTTTAGATACAGTACATAATGGTCAATATTCAGTACCACAAAGGCACATTGTACAAAACATTGCATTTAACAATTTATGCACCAAGGCAACCAGGTATCACACTGAGGTGTATAATGCACGCATCAGTCTCCTACAGGATATCGTATCAGTGTCACCATTTGCCTCGTCTAGGTGTGAAAAGTAAGATACTTTTAGGTTTAGGCATTAAAAACGACGTGGTTAGGTTCAGGAAATCATGGTTTGGGTGGAAATAAGTCTTTTTATGTAAGTTACGTAACGTATGTCACGTAAATTACGGAACATGCGTTGATAAACGATGTTTCCGTATGTAAGTCACTTACTTGTATCACTTATAATAAATCCACATTGACTTTCTGTCGAACATGACCTCCTTCTTTGACCCTGCTCATACATGTGTGTACTTATCACACCCAGGCGAGAAAAAAACCCATACATGGACACTATCCTGTCGTGGACTGAGGGGTGTGGTACATGCTTTACAGACTGGGCTGACCAATGAGACTGCAATAAAACCAAATTTGTTTCTGTTTGTTTTACATACTGGCGATGTAAATCACATCTCTAAGGCATAAGAATAAGTCGTTGATAATCCTACTGTAAATCCTTTTGTGATGATCACATTTTTTTTTTTTTTAAAGATTTGCACACAGACATTAGCAAGTAGAAAAGCAAAAAAACAAACGGACATTTATGATGCAGTAGTGAAATCTCAGCCAGGCACAGAGCCTTTTATCAAATATGAATCCAGTTTTTAATCCCTCATTGAAAGTAGTTTTTGTATTCAGGAATAAAGAATGAGGATAGTTAAAAGAAATGTAGGCTACTGTACTTTCAACTCAAATTTTGCACAGTTACCGTTTTGTAAAGGACATAACTGGATATTTAATAATCTAGCTGCTTCTTATGAGGTTAGTAACACAATTGGTGGTTTTAATTTTAATTTAGGGACCAATTACCAGACAAGCATGACACCAACTCTAATAGAAAATGGTAATTAACCTAAACCATGGACATTGTTCTGTGCTGAAGGATTGTAGGGCTTTCACTACATGTTTTATCACTGCTCTGTGACATTCATTAAACATTTCCTTTTGCTTTGAGGGAGAATGCCAGTTCCTCTTCATTGTAGAGCTGAAATAGTTAACATAAAAATAACACCAATCACCCATGTGTTCATACAATGCAACACTAGTCTCTAACTAAATATAGTCAGTGTTGGATTGTTTTCTGACGCTTAGGGTGTTAAAGAGAGAAGTTAAAGAAACAGAAAATATGAATGAAAGGTCATTGGCCACGGAGCTCATCAAACTGGAGAGAAAAGGAAAGCGGCATAGGATTTTTTTTTTTCTGTTCATTCAGCTGAGACACTGTGTAAGAATACTTGGCTTACATCTCATGATAGTAGGGGAAGCTCTGCATTCATAACTACTAACGATGAGTTATGTTGTTGATAAAATAATCAGAAACACTTCTTTAACACTACATGAGCTTTAACTGAAGTAAAGGTTTTAATTTAATTCCAATGAATTTTTGAAAGTTGTTTTGCCAAAAGTTGTGAATGATTAACAGGATATGTCTGAAAATCTTCAGAATATTCAATAATTTGAAAGATTTCAAACACAGCCTCTTGTGGATATTGAAATTTTTATGTTCACCATTTTGGCTGCTTTTTCTTTAAAATCTCTTAAATGGAAGTTTGTCTGATTATGGGGTGGGATCAGAAAGTTCTGATGGTGTTCTTGTTGTGCGCCAATGGAGCGCAGCACAGTGACGTGCATGGAGCAGGAGGAAGCTATAACCCTTGTGAGTAAGTATTCCAAGTTACATTGCTTGATCAACATCATCATCTGCATTGCATAAGTTTTTGTGACCACTGATACATGCACATTTGACATGATACCAAGACATTTGAAATGCTTCATAAAATCTACGGCATTGAAACAAACAGCCTGGTGAGGTGTTTGGAGTTTCACTCAAGTTTCAAGAAGGACATAATGTCACTATTCAAGGTCAAAGAAGGCACATCAGATCAGGAGCACCACCAGGTGGGTTTACTTTGACATTCGCGGGTTAGAAATAGAAAATGGGCAATAACAAGTGGACACAAAAACGTGTGTAAAGCACGTGCTGATGTTGATCAAGAGACATAACTTTGACCTCAATTGTTTTATCACTAAATTATTTCTATGATTACACTTCTGATGATTATCACGACAATGAGGAGCTGCAGTGTGAACAGCAGCTGTGCTTGTGCTTCCAGCCACTACATTAAAATCACAGGAAAACGTAATTTTGCTCTGACGTGACTGACAACACTCACAACTGGCATGCTTTTTTCTACACAAGATTAAATACAGGAATTTTGCAAGTGCACAAAAATATCAAAGAGAAACAAGAAAGAGAAAGGGCAGGATGTAATAGCCGCTGGATAAATTGTGCTTAATCGTGTAAAAACCTTTAAAATTAATTGAGCAGCCAAATGTTACTTCATCCTGCTCATGCATGCTTGCAGCCGTAGAGAATCTCACTGCAAAAGGAAATGGCTTTGTTCTTTGTCTCAGAGCCAGGCAAAATGTGTGGACATCATATTCATCACATCATTCTTTTTTATTAGGGCTCGTGATATTAATGTTGCAAAATGCACTTACACTGGTATGTGATTGTTCAGAGGTAGTTGTGGCAGAAAATAAATGGCGTGCTGCAGTGTTTTACTGTGACCATGTTGAACACCAACAATCAGTAATAACACAGCAATCAGCAGCTATTAAGTGGATGTGAATTTGCATAAAGCGCAGATTATTTACATGATCAGACTTTGCCACAATTCATCACCAAAGGCAGGAGGTTCTTGCCCTTTTACTCCTTGAGATGTTTAAGCGATGCAAAGACATGAACTACAGAACCTTTTTAAGTGGCAGTGCAGCTTCCTGTTAAGAAGTGTTATTTGACCTTTTATACACGTGGAGATCCGATGAGAAAAAAAGTCGGGTCAGTTTTCAAGAGCAGTCTGAAGTCAAAAAACATTTTTCAGATCAGTGTTAGTGTCTCGTCGCAGTTTGCTGGGCAGTAGGCGCGGACCAATATGAAACTCGGGCCACTGTATCTGCGTGGCCCGAGATTGTTAGATGACCTAGTATTCAGCCGGGGCTTCATGCTTCACAGAGCCTCTCTGCAATCTCTACTCCATGGTAGCACCCAAGAAATTAGGGATGAGAGGGAACTACAGTAGCATTGATACATTTCATTTTTGCTCAGAGGCTGTCTCTCCCATGCAATCAAAAAGCTGGGAGCCAGAGTGTCCTGCAAAAAAAAAAAAAAAAAGAGCTATGAATCCCTGCAAAGCCATTGGGGTTTTATAGGCTATTCCCTGGGAGGCAACAATTATTCCATTATAATGAATGCATGCATAACTGTGGTGTGGCATACCGCATGACCATCTTCCAGATTATGAACACATCTGATGCCGATGGCAAACATTTCAATCTCTCTAAAAATGATTGTGTGCGCTGCTGTCGCTGTGGCTCTGCTGAAGTCATCACCTTACCTTTTATAATAGCTTAGAAAAAAAAATGAGTAAAATGTCATACCTGAAAGCAACAATTTGCCTGAAATGACATTGATAAAAAATATCAACTCTGACAATACATCTTCCAGCTACACATGTATAAAGATGTTGCATATTTGTCAAAAAGGAGACAGAAATTGCAGCGCTGTGCAGTGACTACGACCACATCAAATCTACATGGCTCAGTCCCCAGAGGCTCTGGGGTTCATCCTCTTCCATCTTAACTCAACAAGGGAATCCAGTGTAAGATAAATCATATTGCTTTAAATTGAGCAATGATCTAATTTTTGAAGTGCTGAGGGACAAGAGAGAAGGGGAAAACACTGATCCTACAAAATGCAATTTTATGACTCCCTCTGTCACATCTAGTTGCTTTGTCAATTTGGCACTAACACTGCCGCCCTCGGGCCTCAGCATGGGGACGTGGAGTGTAGATGCACCAGCCCCGGTCGCCTCCATCGCTGGAGCATGCAAGTGTCCACTTCACATCCCTTTTGCAGTGTACTGTCAGATCAAAAGGTCGCGCACAAGCAAAGTAACAATTCCAACTATTGAACATGCTTGTAATTAAAGCTTGAAGAAACAGCGCTCCTCAAAGAGAAGCAAACGGTTTAATAACCAGGGAGGATATGCTTTTTACCATTTGTGGCCACTCATTCGCTCACTCAAGTGCACAGCTGGTGCTGTGTGACACTAGTGAGAGTGTTGTGTTCAACTTCCAGGCTGCACTTTGCTGAATAAGTTGTGTCACTAGGCAGAGCGGGTCTTTACTTTGTAGAGGACCATTTTACTACAGTGTTACTGATACTGAAGCTTTTGCTGGGTGGCATACAAATAAACCAAACCAGTTGTATGCAGGCGGCATAGAATGATCGCTAAGCTGACAATAATGCTGTGTTCACTGTCAAATTTACAAAATGCTTTACACCTCAGAGACGTTAGTACTTTCTTTTAAATGTAGCTTCTGATAGACACTATTGTCCTACAATGTTATTCACAAAGGAAATGGAGGAAATGAGAAAAAAAATACATAGTTGACAATGGTTAGACAGCTTGAAGAGCATCTCTGAAAAGAAGCATTAAATCTTTGGAAAAGGATTTTGCTTCCTCCTTGTTAAACTGAAGCGGCAGTAGCAGGAGATCGTTGCATGGCGATACACAAATGTTTTGCATTGTGGCCTCCCTATGGGTAATCTGTAAGTGCTGTATTGTTGTGTTGTTGTGTTTGTCCTGACATGCAAGAAATGCATTGTTAAATGAAAACTTGTTCTTATTCCGAGACCAGCACAAATTGTCCTTTGGTGTCGGTTCTGTGACCACCAGGTTGAAGAGGAAGTCGTGTGATGGAGTAGAAACAGTGTCAAAGTTGGGGTGGTTGGATATATCCTGGGGGATATGTCAAATTCACCAAATTTTATTTTTGTTTTTGAATGATGTGAAAAATTCCCGAAGTTCAGTCCTTCCTCTGCTGTCATTCAAACGCTAGCGCCAGCAGTTCTCTGTAGTTCCGACATTAAGGCTGTCGCCGTTTCTTTGGAGACGTCTGAGCTTTGCATCGAGAGACAGGCGGACGCAGCCACTGAAGATGACAAAATAATATCATAAAAAGGACGTCTTGCACCTCAGTGAGATGGAAATGGTGGTCCTATGTTGAACAGACCAACGTGCTGTGAAAAGTTTGTGGCAGTCTTTTAGAATGAAAAGTAGTGGCACGGCAAACCTGAGACAAAACCATGCGGTGGAGTGGGACCAGTATGTCTCTCTAGATTCAGACGCCACCGTCCAAAAACACGAGCTGAAAAGCAGCAAACTTTAATGCCTCAATTTTCAATTTCACCCCATTTGAACAGACAGGCCACAGGTGGGAGGAAATTGCCGATGCGATGGTAGCATTGCCCCGTTCATACAACAAAATACTTGTTGTTGTTTGTTGGTGTTGCACAGATGTGGTGTATTGTTTCTGTTCATTACGTGAATTGTTCATGACACTGAAAAGAATAGTGACTTAATTTTTTGTCCATCAGTGAGACGTCTGCATGCATTTCTTAATGCAAGTAATTTAAGCAGATAAAGTAGATTATCTGACATATGTAATGTTACTTGTGTAAAATTACTTTTTTTTTTTAACCCCATGAGCTTTTTCTGCACCGAACCACGCAGTTTTGGGCACGTCTGTGTTTCTGAGTCGTATTTGATGCTCTGGGATGAGAATTGGGTTGGAAAGATTGCAAGCCCGTTAAGTGGTAACCAACCGTGACATCACCCATTAATTTGTAAACTGCCATCGTGAATCCTTGAGTTCGGATTTTGGCCGTCACCAAATTGTTTTGGACCATATTTGGACGAGCTTGCCGGGGAGTGAGCGCTGGATCTGACTCGATCTGATTGGGAACCTGAGGACACTATGCCCCGCCCACCTATAGAGTAAACCTGACTGCACCACAGGCCTGTCAATCGGGTAGACATCCCCCCCTCCGCCCTCCCCAAATATACCACTTTTTGAGGCCTAAAGTCTCATTAATAATGGGATTATTTCAGATGGAAAAGAGAAGTAATGTGGTGTGACTTTAGCGAATGACACCGTTATGACTTGTAGAAATCCCCTAGTGGTACTCAGTGGTATTGCAGTTTAAGGCACTTCCGCAATGGTGTTACTTTTCAAACTTGGAAGCTGCGTCCACTTTTATATACAGTCTATGAATCCAGTTTGTGAAATCTATCCAATTTTTGGCCATGTCTGTATGCCTGATGTTGCTGCTACCTAATATGTGCAGTGAGTAGAGGATGCTGATCTTCATGGCCGCGGCCGATTAACGTGATAAAGATGGTTACTGTGATAAATCTGAAACCCCAGCAGCGTGATATCCAGTAACGCCCGAGTCTGTCCGAGCTCCGGGCTTAATGTCACAAAGTGCCTTTGTAGGATTCAGCAGCAGTCGCTGCATAGGTTTCCATTTAATATTGACTGTGACATTTTCACCTTTTGGATGAATTTTCCAGATTAGTGTTACTCTCTATCTGTGTACTGGTGGAGGCTCAATAAGCACACAGGAGGAGTTCAATACGGAGGATAAATAATCTGCTTAGAAATGGCGGGAGAGGAGTGTCAGCCTTCATCTTCTCTGTGCTCTGTGGAGGTGTCTGTGGCCTTGACAACAACATTACATGCTCACCGGGCAAGGTGAGCAACACCACCTCCCCCTCCCCCTAATACACACACACACACACACACACACGCACACACACACACACACACACACACACACACACACACACACACACACACACACACACACACACACACACACACCCCACACATATCCCGCCATGCAAAGGCTTATCGTCACAAGTGTTATCTTTACTGAAGCCTTTAGAGAATCTAATCATGAGAGCTCCGTGTGGAAACCTGAGTGCAGTTTATTCTGCTGAGCTGTGCTGTTTGATAGCGCTCCACACACAGGCCACATGCCGCACGCCACACATGCCGACATTAAGTCCTCGATTCAAACGAGACGCCGCGCATCAAACAGAGAACACAACACGCCGCTGCAGATAGCATCGCATTGTCAAACTTTTTTTTTTGTAATAGGATCACAGCTTGTGTAGCTCTGCCTGTAAATGGGCTCTGGGCTGATCGCTGCCTTGCACAGCAGAGATTCTCCGATGAGTATTCGTACAGTAGCAGGGAGGGTCTCGTGTGCCCGGAGGACAGGCAAAGCTTAGCCATGCCTACAGCCCCCCGGGAGGCAGAGAGCCTGGGGAGGCTCTCGGGGGAGGGATGTACAGAGGGCCACATCCCCTACAGACAAAGTTTTTGTCCGTGATTGTTTCCGTCTCCCTCCCCGAGGATGATACTTGGCTATCGTATCTATCTCTCTCTCTGCATCTGTCCCAAATAGAATGAGGCTGAGACATGATGTCTGCATACTAAATTGGTTGCTCCTTGGTGATGATGACATTTGAGCTGCTAATTATTATGTTCTCTCAAGCACTGTTCCTCCACTGGCTCTAAATCTTTCTTTGAACATCTTAGGTCAGGAGCGGGCCTTTTTCTCAGAAAAAGGAAAAAAAAAAGGAGTCTATTGTCTATCACAATGTAGTGTAGTAATCCTGAACATGTTATTAACTGCCCATTGTATCATCAGACATGCAATTTGGAAACTTGGATCTTTAATTTTCACTTTAGACTTTTCTTTTTTATTTGAGTTTAAAATTGTTACCTCTTAATTTAGATACGGCAATTTTCTACCGGAAATTAGGTTTTCTTTATCTACTAACCTGACAGTGCTCAAACCCGAGAGCTGAGGAAAACTCAGATACTGCCAACAGTAATAAACCCACAGAAACTCCCTGTTCGCTCTCACTTGGAGCCTCTCATCTTGCCCACCATGCAAGCTAAGAAAACACGAGTAGAGAAGCGCACATAAAAATGACCCTTCTCCTCCAGAGAGCCCTTTACCTTTGGAAGCATCTCATGTCAGAAAAGAGGGAGACTGGAAAAAATGTTTCTATCATAGCTAATCTTGTTTTCATTTGGAGGCCAGTGCATCTGAAACTAGCTCTATTAGACAAGAGCACAATCAGATGGAGAAGTCTTGGGCCGCCTCTGTCTCATCAATAACTCTGCCCGCCTCGACAACTTCAATCTCCAGCACTCGTCAGTCCAATTGGCCTGCATCTTAACGCGCTCTCCTTCAGCTCTGTAATTATCATCCACTTTGAGAGCATATTCGGTGTGTACCTTTACTTTCTCCAAAAGATTCCTCCAGCTCCGCTGTCACAAGGACAGATACAGGAGATCATTCCTGCCGACCGCAATTAGACTGTACAATAACTCACCTCTGGCAAAATCCATCACATAACAATAACACTGTTGACTGTGTTTCTTGTTTGTTTGTATATAATATATATAGATATATACTGTACTGTATATACTGTGCATTTTATATTTTATATTTATATTTTTTACTGCTATTTTTGCTGCTATTTTATTGCTTTTCTATTGTTCTATTATTATCTTATTGCTTCTGTATGCTGCTGTAGCGAAAAAAATGTCCCCTCGGGGATTAATAAAGTAACTACCTAACCTAACCTAACCTAACCTAACCTAACCTAACCTAACCTAACCTAACCTACCTGTTTGACCTGGTGTTGCTGTCTGACTGCAGGAAATCACTCCTCTGCACCACACAGCACCCACCGGGACACATCCACTTCTTTATAAGAGGATTTCTTTTTTTTTTTTTTTACATCTTCAAAGGATACTAATTTGAAATTCAAATTTTGCAGACATGTTTCACTACACGCAATAAAGAGCCTGCTTGAAAATAGTCTGTCAAAATAACTACAAAAACGATGTTTATTTAATATCTTCAGACACCTCGTTTAGGTGCAGCAAGCAGTTAGAAGTGGGCAGGACAAATTCCATACATGCAGTCTCCCCAGCGTTTTCAGCAGCTATCACCTATACAAGAGTGTTCATTATGCAGAGCATTAGCAGGAATTCTTTCAGATCTGCAGGATTTGGATAATGTGACACAATAAGGAGAATAAGGAGACATTGTGCTCCTTTCAGAAATGGGTTAATGCATTTCCCTCTACTTTTCAAAGGCATCGCTTTTGGCAAGAAAGAGACCTTATTTAAATTTTTTTTTTTTTTTATCTTGCTTCTTTTAAATCATTAATATAATGTTTATTTTTGAGAGAAAAAAAAGACAGCTGGGTTAAACAAAATCCTAAAAAACAACGGGAGTTTCTCGAGCAATCTGTCACACAAAATAACAGAGTCCATGTAAGTGCACAAATGATAGATATGAATTAGAAGTGACTTCATTCACCCAGTATGTCCCATAATTTATATTTATATTTATATATTTTTTACTATTCATTTGTGAAAGATGACTTGACTCTGGTCCTTTGGTGGATCCCTCCTGCCTGCAGGATTTTGTCCCAGAACTGCTTCACCTCCTTGATGTATGTCAGGGCTGCAGGTGTAAGCTTCTTGGCCACAGCTTCGAAGTGTGGGAGGAATTTTTTCTCCCTCCTCCCCGAAGTCCCATTTGCACTGGAGCCACCCACTTCTGGGACTGACAAGTGCATTTCCAGCGTGCCTGCAGCCAGTTTGCACATGGATTTATGTCTGTGGGGTTGGACAGGGTCCCTCCACTGTGGCGGGATCATCATGTCATCATGGTCTCTTTGTTTCTCGTCTCCCTTCAAACCCTGCTAGTAAGATCACGGGGCTGGAATGATGCGATGACTCGCTGGTCTGTTTAAACCAGCTCAGTCACATGGGAGTGTGCTGGTGTTGAAAGAATCTGTTTTAGAAGATTAGGAGTTTTATTGTCTATCAACCACCGAACCAGAGGTGGAAATTCAACTGGTCCCTTGATGTAATTCCTCTCATTGTCTGAACTATATTTCACATTACCCATGGGACAATTTTAATTGTACAATTTTACTTTTATCGACTTATTCCCTTCACATTAGACATAAAAAGATAATGAATTGCTATTTTATTTCTTATACACTTAAGAGTGAAAAAATAATAGTTAACTTGACTCCATTTCACACTGACTGATCCAATGGACTTGCAGATTTAGCTTTTTAATGCAAAATATTTTTCCCTGATTATGCACTTTAATTCAAACCCACCAAGTCCAGGCATTTAGGTATTGTATTAAAATAATAACTGAGATGCGACGTCAGTTTAATCACATTTTATCACTCTACATTCAATAGGATGTTTGTTAGTTGGTTTTAAAGCTCACTGGGGTCCAGTAAAGTCTAATGTGGTTTTAAATTACTAATGACACGTTGTGTACTGAAAGTGTTTTAAATGGGTTGCAGTTTGCAGATGGGTGAGGAGGGACAAGATGAAATAACTCAGGGGTGTCGTAATAAAGATTCCAAGTACTAAGAGTTACTCCAAGTGATGAAAATCTAAGAAATTTGTTAGAATTATGACGTTTTCCAAGAATTTCCCCTTAAAATTAAGAGTAGATTGTTGTAATGATCTTTTCTTTTCTTTTTTTTTTTTTTTACAAAACTGTTAGCAGCTAGGAGGAGGACTTTTAAGAGGCTTACGATTTCTTTAAGCAGAGAAGAAAATTGCATAAGTACAACAAGGTAAAAGAAACTTTCTTCAGACGCTGAATGTGAGTTAATGAAACGCTACAGAATAAATCGTGCAGGATTATGTTTGTGGTCTATCCCATTGGAGACGTGCTTGCATCTCCCATTCAACTCAATGATGACAGAAATGAAAGTGATAACAGCATTGAAATATTTGGCAACAGTAAAAATGCGGCAGTGCAGTGGTGATGACTCGGGTCTGTTGCAACCTTCCATCAGCAGTGATCACGCAAACAAAAACAGCGCTTTTACAGCCTCGTACTGGGACGGAGTTCATTTCTTTTCCACTGGATATCACTGTCCATTCTGTGCCCATTGTCACAGAGTGCATTGTTTTGATCAACCAATCACATCTTTTAAAAGGATGTGTCATACCTATTAACAGGGTCAACAACACCCCTTTGCTAACATAAAAGTTTTGTTGCTTAATTGTCAGAGTTCATCTGATATGTTTTCTACGTCGCTCCTAACTAGGAAGTTATCGCCTAAGTTAGGAGCTCTCGAAGATGATTCTGAGATTTATTTTTTAATACAGCCTGAGGTGTTCTCAAAGATGATTGAAGATTATGGCAACCAGAAATCAAAGCCTGGTCACATTTGTGAAAGAGTGAACGACTAGTGGCCCAACAGGGAACTGACGGTGTTCCTGTGGTCTTCCTTATTACATGTAGAATATCCGTGTTTGTCATTAACTTTTAATTTATTCAAGAATGTGTCACAGATATCTAAATTTGCATGTTCAGTCCATGCATGAAGATTAACACATGATGAAAAGGTGGGAAATGAAACCAGGTCACTTGTTTCTATAAGATCTATACGAACCAGAACTGTCAGAGGGAACATAAAGGAATCATTGCAGTTGACAGCTTTTTATAATATAACTCGACATATTAAATGATATTCCTCTGCAGCTTTAGCCTCAAGCTTTTAAAATATTTTTGACCTGATCCTCTGAAAACGTAACAAAACTTTTTGTACATTTTATTAGACTGATCACATTGTTTTATTTCACATGAAATACTAACTATAGCAGATCACGAATCAGTTCCACACAACCCTCTACTTTTTAAAAGAGGACTGTTCAACATGTAACACTTGATGAAACACACGAGTAAATATTATAATTTTTCTATGGTTGATTGCTAGATTCCACTAAGCTGTTTCAATTTCAGTCTTCCTTTATTGTTCATGCTGGCTCTTTACCATGGTTAGATAGAACAGTGTTATTAGTAAAATGTGTCCTTGTCTTATTATCACAGAAGTCAGAATGTGTGTCGTAATACATCTCCAAAGGTCCATGTTATTAAAGATTACACATACAACATTTTGCTTATAATGCAAAGCTCCAGTTGCATTTAATTTTGCTGTTCCATCAGTTTCACGCGACACATGTTCAATTACCATCGATTCCATCGATACCATCAATTACCAAAGTTGGGTCGTAAAGGGAAAAAAAAACAGAAGAGCAATTTGCTGAACTGTTGTGCATGCAGCCTCTTAAAAACTGGGAACTGATCCATGTTCCCTGATGGGCTTCTTTTCCACCACGTTCTTTATTTCTAACAGAGGTCTAGGGACAATTAAGATATTTGTTACTTCAGTATAAGTACCAATACCTCATTACAAAAATGCACCTTTAAATTGCCTGCATTTTTAATTTTACTCAATTAGAAATGCTAACATATTAGCAGCAAAATGTGTTCAGTGTGTCAAAAATGAAAGTACGTATGCAGGCCTCAAAATGCCCATGTAGAAGTGTATTATTGTTACATGTTGCATTCGTGCATAAACCGCTTTTTTTTTTTTAAATGTTTTTTATGTTGTTTTATTTATATAGCACTAGTAATCTCAGGGCACTTTACCTAGAAAGGGTCAGGGTTAGGGGTCAAGGCTTTTTACTATTATAGACCCTATCAAAATATATTAGTTTAGTTTATAAAGGTGAATCATATTTTAGAAGTTCATCAGGTGTGGTGAGTGTACATTTTTGGTCTTTAAAGTACTAACGCTGTTGTTGAATAAATGTAGTATGTTGTATAAAGTGCAATATTTCTCAGAAATGTAATGGAGTGGAAGTGTAAATTAGTTGAAAGAATTATTATTATTGGTAAATTACTGCCGAGACATAGAGGCAACTGCATGTTGGGCTGCAAAGCGTAGGAAGGTGAGGGCACATGTATGTACTCCTCGTTGTGACTCCAACATGACACAGGGCCGTGACCTTAGATCATGTAAAGAGGAGGCTGTTTGCACTACTCACCCATCCAAGGTTAAATGAGGATGACCTAGCAGCACCAACAGCAAAAACCCCCCACCAGTAGTCGGAGGCTCCAGCCTTCTGTTGCCAACGTGGCGTGCTGGGAAGCTGCTCTTGTCACACATTCACTTGTGGATGTTGGTACCCGTAACAGCTCATTAGAACAATGCTTCATTCCCCCTGAGAACTGATGAAATTAAAAGCAATTATCTCGTGAATACCTGCATGCCTTTGGTTTGTCACAAAGTAAAGCAAAGAACGTGTGAAAAAAGATTAATTATTGCTTTTTCTGGCCCGAACAGAGTTGCTGATACGCCCAGAAATACATTTGAAATAATTGGGCTAAATTGTTATTTTAAACGGACTATTTTCTCTGGTTAGTATCATCCGTCTTCAGTTGTGGATGAACTTGTTGGCACCATGAATCGGTCATTGAAAAAAAATGCTTAATTGTACCTGAAAAGTGATGAAATTAAATCAATGTTCTCATTAAAGCCTGTATGCACTTGTTATGACACAGAGTAAAGCAAAGAAAGTGTGCTAAACGATAAATTCGGTTTTCTTAAACACATATTAAGTCTTGTAATAAGTCATTCAACCTATTTAAATGGAGAAAAGTGATGCATTTGCTGTTTGGTATCATTATCTGCACCAAAGAGAAAATATTCTTAACAAGCACGTTACAGGTAAAAAGAACACCACAACTACTGTGAAACATGGAGGAGGTTTGGTTCTGTTTTAGGGCAGCTTTGCTGCACACTTGGTGCCTTGAATCTGTGAAGGCTACAATGCAATCTAAAGACGGTGATTGCCTCCAAAGGTTGCCATTGCGATTTTCATTTGTTTTATTATTTGAAATATTCTGTTGAATCAAAAATCAAAAGCAAACTCTGATTTGTATTTGATATTGAATAAACAATCATGAAGGACAACTACGCAAGTTAGTTTTAAATTAATTCAGAGAAAATTTTTGGTTTCTTTTTTGTTTTTTGTTTTTTTGTGGAAGGGTACCAACAAATGTGTCTGTGTCTGTAACATATCGGTCTCAATGAGAGCTGCAGACGTCATTTGTTTGCAGAGATAGCCTCTGAAAAAACATCCTTTTTGTCTATGCAATTTTCTTTTGTTTTTTTTATTTGAAATGTTTTGTCAAATCTGATTTGTGTTAAATATGTAATACACAATGACTTTTGTCATTTTAGAGAAAATGTTCCTTTTTTTGTGGAAGGGCACTTATTACTTCATATGGCCCTTTAATTTCCTTTGTCTTATTTTGTCATCGTCAGGTGCTGCAGCCATTATTTAAATGTATTTGACGCGTGCAGACCGAAACAGCAACACCTTATGCTGTTCTCGTAAATCCAGAGAAATGTTTCTCATTACTAGAGCTGGAGTAGTTTGAGAGACAGCAGAAAAAAAAATTTGTTTGACTTTTCACACCATGTAAAAACAAAAATTAAAATGAACAGAAACAGTGTGGCACGAGTCAGCACAACAGAGTATCCATGCCAAGACTAAAACTTGAAGTAAAACCAGCAGTTTTCAGTATTAGATTGCTCACTGGTTAAGGGTTAGAGCTCATTAATGATTTTTAATTTCTCTGTTTGCCCTTTATTTAGTTTATTTTTCAACATTGTCTTTCTTTAACTGCCTTAGTCAATGGAAGCTTTTATAATCCAGAAGATAAAATAAGAAAGCAATCACCTCTGCCAAATCTTCTTTTTTAGATGTTTTTACCTTTTGAATATTTGTGGTCATTATATGACTGTATTTGCGAGTGTTTTATAGGCAGTTATTTTTCTATAAAAGTGACCCTGACTATGACGCTACAGCTACATTGTTATACTTAGTGAATATTCCTCCACATTACACTGACTCATTTGATGAACTTGTAGATTTTAAGAATAAAATAAAATGCCCAGCAGATACAGCTGAACTGAGTTGTGCTGATCAGAAGAAGGTGGCAACAATGTTGTTTATTCCTCAAATATGATTTCAACAAAAATAATCCGAAATCCGTTCCTCAACAATTGAAAATCTTTTAAAACCCACCCATTGTTTAAAGTTAAATAACTGAACTTTAATTGTCAAATGTTGTCAAAGGAGCTAGAGATGCTAATGTCGATGAAACAACTCCCTGAGATTTTTCTGTCCATGATAATATGATGACAGAAGATGCAATCAGTGTTGCAATTAGAAGGATGAAGTCATTCACTTTTGTTCTTGACCCTATTCCAGCCAAGCTGTTTAAAGCCAGCTTCCAGTACCCCTACCAGGAAACAACCATTACTGTATAATAAAGTGTTCTGAGTTCAGGCCTCCTAAAAGCTTTCAGACTAGTTACTTCTGCTTAAGAAATAACAGCTCGAAGCCAACCGCTAATCCTCCTCGTCTTGGTACAGTGTATAGAAAATTGTAATGCGTTTTCACCTGAATGCCACATAAATGGCATCTTTGAAAAGTGTGATTAGAAACTTTGCACAGCCTTCTACCGGCATTTTTTTTAAACATATAGTTCTTATGTTTTGTACAGTAGGATTGGTGAGGATGCTGCCTGTGGTACTGTAAGATACAGTAACCTAACAGTGGTATTTTGTTTTTATTTTTTTTTTTCCAAAGAGGCTAAGTAGCAAATGTTTTAAGCAACAATATGATTTGGTAATGTCACATTTATGGTTTAAATGTTTTCAAAATAATGTATTCATTATTTTCTAATGTTTTATTTGAAAACAACATTGGTTTAGATTTTTTGGCCACTTGGCGGCAAGCTGTAAACACAAAATTGACCATTACATTTTATCGTTGCATAAAGTTGATGATAAACATGCTAACAAATACTGTTGTTGCTTATTTACATATCTAGAAGACATAAAGCAATATTAGCATTTAAACTTGTGTTTTTGGCCTAGCTTAAGTGTCTTTCAGCCTTTTTTTTGGTCTCCACCAACACTTGTCAGAAATATCAATCTAACGTTCATTAGCTAAACACAAATTTTGTCTGGTATGTCCTGCTCAGCGGGGAGCATTACATTTTTCCTTTTCTTTGTGTGCAGAAGACAGCTATATATTGCAGGTGGAAATATACAATGGTGTGACTGAAATAAAACCATAAAGTAAACCAAAGAAAATATTTGAAAGATGCTAAGAAGCCCTAAAAAGTTGTGGAGTTGAGGGATAGTTCTATAGTTCTATAGGTTTGTATGAGTGACACCTTTTACATAATTTCATCCAGTGTTGAGTTAATTACCTTGATTAGTGCAACTTTTAGATAATAAACTGCATGAAGATGAACGCATATAGGTTTTGTAACATAAAATGTATTGGTGGCAGTATGGATAAGGCCATTTTCAAATGTATACTTTTGTATCTTTCTATATACTGTATGTGTCCATATAGATTTGTAAAGGCATGTATATTATGGTCGAGAATGTGACTGTGGTGTTTGCTGAACAGTCCTACACATGAAGCACTCGATCCATCATGCTATATCAGTTCAGTTTGTCTTGTAAGCAGGAAAGTGCTACGCTTTGTAATGTGTCACCATTACTACAGCATCCAATTCCCATCTGGGACTCCAGTCTTTAGGTCTCTGATTATAGGCTGGCACAAATACAGCACTCCGTGGTTCATAAGAATGAAATATTTTTGGCTCGTGCTGAATTTGATCTTTTTATTGAAGTAAAGTTCCTACAAAAAATATTTCTCTCCCCCACTGTCTTGGTTTTGCGCTCATGCCAGTGTCTCTAATAGTCAACATAAATTCAAAGCAGGCCCAACCCGTTCTCTGAAATCTGCAATTTGATAGATGTAGTGTGGAAATAACAGAAATACAAATTGTTCATGCTCTGGCCTCGACCTTGATTTTGAAAATATTTTCAAGAGGATCACACAGATGAGTTAAAAAGATATGAAAATGTGGCCTTCTGTTACTTATTCGTTTGTTAAATTGTTTTCAGTCCAGAAGGAGTTTAAAGTCGATAAACTGATGAACTGATGGTATTCACAATATCTAGTAATAAAGTGTTTGCGTGTGTGTGTAGACGTGGGAAGGCATGATTCATTCTTTATCTGGTCAAAAATCCAATCCAAAGATAAAAACAAATGTATGCATAATTTAATTCCATTCACCAATAAATGTGTAATTCTTGGCACCACCTCATCTGCTCTACATCTCCCAAAGCTACAATTTGCTGTGATGCTCGATCAAATTAGTTCTGAATTCCAGTGATCATCAGACTCATTAAAATCTGTTTATATTACAATCAATTTTCCCATGACTGAGTAAAAAGACTGCAGCACAGTTGTAGTTATGTGCAGTCAATATCCCATCCCTCTGAAGTTAGAAGTGCTGTCTTATAAGGAACCGGTTCGTCACAAGCCCAGGCACATAATTGACTTTCACTTGTTACTTGTTAAGTACTTAATAGTGCAGCATTTTATGTAGCCCATGTTAGTTTACCATTGTAATTTAATGGCCGGCCCATAGAAAGCCCTCTGCTCTTTGAGATACAATATAAAATAAAAACTCCTGATAGATTTATATGCTTAGTGCAAATAATAAATCTAAAGCAGATATATAATTCAATAAATCTGGATTACATTAAGAGAAATGCATCTCAGAGATTCAATTTCGGACTTATGAGGCTTGAATTATGAAAGGCGATTACTGTCTGCCTTCTGCCATGACTGAACGAGGACTGAAACTGGAAGATGTGTTTTATCAAAACCCTTTGACAGTTAATATTAGTCTCTTCTTATAAATACACAGCGGTTTTAAGATTGCGGAAGACGAGCATTTTTTGGGGAGATGATGGTTTGCTTTAAAGACTTAAAGCCAATTGAGGTCAGCTATGCAATTGCAGAACAGTTGCAGCTGTTCTGCAGCGATTAGCCTGACACATCATGTGGTGTGTACAAAGTGCTACCAGGCTAACAGCTGAGTCAAAACTAGAGGGCCAGACACTCCTGATGGGATTTTTAGAGGAAGACTTTTTATTTCTTCCCGCTTTTTTATGGAGAGAGGGTGGGGGGTGGGGGGATTTTCTGCTTCTGTCTTTGTTGGTTGTAAGTGAAAAATAAAGTATCCTCCCTTTAAAAGTCTCAACGGAGAGTGATTTGCATTGTATTATTCAAATTGCAGTTAAGTGCATAATACACTCTAATTACACAGCACAGTACTGAGTGTGTTTTGAATTGATGCATTTCATTTTTCGGGCAGACGAACACAATGAATCACACAAAATTAATAATGGAAGGTGGCTATTGTACAGATGTAAAGCAGTTCCTCAGTGCTCCTGTGTTTTACAGGGAGATTGGGAAGAATGCACATTTGTATTTGCTGGTGTGTATGTATAGACCTCTGTTTCTGCCTGTTTGTCAGTCTGTGTGTGTGCAGCGTATACACAGGGGGAAACCTGTGCTTGCGTGTGGGACCCCGGTCGATGAGCACTTTCAAATGAATTCTCAGCACTTGTTTAAAGGTAATCTTACTGGACATTGTTTGTCTATAGGGCATTCAGGAAGGTACTTGATTTTCAACAATCCACATTTTACTGAAGGTAGATCTTAATTGCCTTGATATGGTAATCCCCGCTCATTTGGTATGCTTAATAGACTAAAATAGATGCTAAGTGTTATATTTTAGGCATCTTTTGTCTGTCTGCTTGCGTCTGACTGTGTCTGTGTGGCGGACGCTGTGTGGTGCTGAAATAACGCAAGTTAAAGAGCAGTTGTTTACTGTCACATTGCAAAGAATAATATGTGAGTTTTGATGGGGATGCTGCACAAAATCAGTGAGTCTTCACCTACCGTGCATTTGGGCTGAAAACAGCCCTGGGTTAGACAGACATAAGGGGCTGCATTGGTGCATTGGCGTGTAGCTTCAGTTCGGTGATGAAATGCAGTACAGGAAAGCTGGTTTGAGTAATGGATTCACGAGTTGGAAGGCTGATCAGATGCCATCACCCTGCACACCAGTCTGTAAACAGTACGATGAAGTCATCCCAGATGACCCTGCCTATTCACCGGAGCACTCTGCCAACAAAGCAGGAACTATTAAACTGCCCACACGAGCTGAAATGTGCCTACTTTGTGGTGTGTTATTCAACAGATTATTACTTGTGCACCGTGTTTAAAATACAGCTGGATATCACAGAACTGCACAGAGCATTTGTTTTTATCTCTGCCCAGCTGTAGTGGGAGTTGGGTTATGGCTGCTCTGTGCTCACACTAGAAAGGTGCGATTAGGTTGAAACAAAACAGGCCTACTGAGGATTTATGAGTGAAAAAGTAAGACAGCGGGCACAGCAGTGTTAATGTCACTACATCCTGTTAACCAGCTTCCTACATGGTGAGCTGAGGTGATGTCACGAATGACTGACATTAGGATACTTGTTAGTTTCATACTTGAACCATAACAGAACAGGAATAATGCCTCAATACACATATTTAGATTAATAGGCTTTTCAGGACTATAAAATGAAAGTTAAGCTGCTTAGTCCTTTGAAAATGGCTTATCCTTGAAATAGTTTTCATAATAGAAATTATGAAAAAGAAAACAACTTTAAATCAGCAACTGTATTTAGTAGAGCCAAACCAATGTCATGAAGTAATATTAGGAAGCACAAAAATTAAGTTTTTGTTATATCGACCGAAATGCTCCCAAAGATATCTAACGGAGGCAGGATATTTTTAAGTTTAACATTATTGTCCAAAATGACATCAGTGTATTGAAACAGGGAACTCCATTGAGAATATAACAACTATGAATAATTATCAATTAAGGTGTACACACACACACACACACACACACACACACACACACACACACACACACACAAATCAAAACATTTTTAAATGACACCAAGCATCTTTTTCTGCATTATATTGTAATGGAAGTTTTCATACACCGATATGATCCAGACGTGGACAAATTTGTTGGTACCCTTTCAAACAAACAAAAAAAAAAGAAACCCACAATTGTCTCTGAATTAATTTAAAACAGACGTACGTAATTGTCCTTCGTGATTGTTTATTCAATATCAAATACAAATCTGAGTTTGCTTTTAATTTTTGATTCAACAGAATATTTCAAATAGTAAAACAAATGAAAATCGCAATGACAACCTTTGGAGGCCATTAGCGCAAACAAGGAACTTCTGTAGCTCTCAGTGAGACTTGTGCTCCTGTCAGCAGGTAGTTTGGTCCGCTCTTCCAGAACAAACGGCTTCAGCTGTCTCCGGTTCAAAGGCTCCCTTCTCTTCATGTTTCAGCTCTTTCCTTAGATGTATGATAAGATTCGGATCAGATTTCATAGAAGGTCATTTCAGAATAGTCCAATGTTGTTGTTTTTAGCCACTCTGGAGTGATTTTAGTTGTGTTTTGGGTCATTGACCAGTTGGAGGACCTATGACTGAAACAGGGCTTTCTGACTTTGGGCAGCTCGTTTTGCTCCATAATGCCTTGATAGTCTTTAGATTGAATTGTGCCCTGCACAGATTCAAGGCCCCATGTGCCAGATGCAGCAAAGCGGCCCTAAAACAGATCTGAACCTCCTCCATGTTTCACAGCAGGTGTGTTGTTCTTAAAAAACGTCATCTTTTCGTCTATAAACACAGAGTTCGTGATTTGCCATAAAGTTCCAGTTTCATCTCGTGTTCAAAGGACAATTTCCCCAAAGCATTGTGGTTTGCCAATATGCATTTTAGCAAAACCCAGTCTTTTTTTGTTTTTCTTTTAACAGTGGAGTCCTCCTGGGTCGTTTTCAATGGAGCCCACTGTGCTCCGAAAGCATCAGATTGTCAATCACACACTGATGTACCTCAACTTTGTAATTCAGTTCTTTGGAGGTTTCCTTTGACTCTGTTTATTATTCGCACCATCTTTCTGTTCAATCTGGCAACGTTTCTCCTTGCTGCATCCAGGCAGTTTGAATACAATCCTATGGACCTTAGACATCCAATAATATTTTCAGTTTATAGCCTTTACCTTTAACATACATGTCTAGATTCTTCTTTCTGATATCCTATCTGCTTGGCTTTCTCTGGTCCGTGTTCAGTGTGGTTCATAGGATGATACCAAACAGAAAAGTGACCTCTTTTCTGTATTTAAATGACTGATGGCTAAATGACTAATTAGTATCACACATATCCTGAACCTTGTAACCAAAGAAAAAACATTTCAAATATTGTTTTGATCCAACTGTTTGTATTTTTTTCATGGGGTACCAACAAATCTGTTGAGGCCCTTTTAGAATATCTTTGTAGAAGAAGCAGTAATTTATCTTTTTTGTTTTTACACTTTCTTTGCTTTACTCTATGACGCATACATGAGAAAATTGCTTTTAATTTAATCACTTTATGGGAGTAATGAAGTAGTTTACCAGGGTGTTCAGGGTACCAACAAATCCATCCTCATTTCTATATCTGTAAAAGGCTTATATCGGCCGATAAATGGTCAGGCTCTAATATTTTGAATTTGAATTCATGCGGGTGTTGTATTGGTGGCATTGCCATTAACTCATTAACAATGACCTGCAAAAACAGGACTGACATGTTTGTTAATTAGATGGCTATACTTGACAGAATGGTGGTGTGCCTTCAGTCAAACATGAGATGCCAGAGATTTATGTCTGTAAGCAGCAAATGACATATTTACCAAGCCTATTTCAGATGTCATGTGACAGCAAAATTATTTTTATTGTACATGCAGAATTAAATAAAACAAACTTACCATTTGGTAACATGTTATGCTGGGAGGTTTAGTGTATTTAATGCAGGGCTGTGCACCAAAGGTAATAAGCCCCTGTCGTCTTACAACAACATACATGTGTTTGTGTGATGTACTCAGCTTGTTACTTTCAGGGTCGTCTAAATTTTAATTTGCATATGAAAAGGATTTCACAGCCACTGCTGTAAACGTCTTGCTGCTGCAAAGAATGGCAATATTCAAAAAGTTATACATCTCAGATTAAAGCTCAGAAAGACATTCTCTGCACTGCACTCGCATATCGCCAGGAAAATGACTCATTTGGAGTGATGGCTTCCTGGAACTCCCCTTACATCAGCATGAGTGTAAAGGAGGATGAGTGGCAAGCCACCAGGATGTTACAGTGCTGTTTTTCACAGCTCAACAGGATTCTCCACCTATTCAACGGGAGTGCAACCACACACAAACTCCAACTGAGGATACAGAAACAAAGACTATCACCACACTCATTCACAGGGTCTGAAAGTGCACACACACACCTACACACGCGCTCACTTAACTCTTAATTATCATGAATGCTCGAGTCATCAATTATTAAGCACACTCTAGGCGTTGCTAATGGTATTTTTGGAGTGGAAGCTTTATCTACTGTAAGAAGGTAGATGTCTAGTTTGGGAGTCTGTGTAATAATTTATTGTGGCCCTACAGGCAGTTTAAATGCTGTCTGTATTTAAATCAACTGCAATGTCTCAGCAAGTTTAAGAGGGTTTGTCTGACCCTTATTTTGTTTCCACTCTGATTGCGATTACTTTCTAGCTGGCAAGCAAGACCTTTTCAATACTATCAGACAAGCATTTGAGCCAGATGTTACTGTATCCTTGCTGCGCAGGAACTAATCTGCACCGCCTATTACCCATTGATTTCATCAGTTCTTTTGTTATATTTCTTTTACTGAAGGAAAGTTGGGATATTCTGATTCACGAGTTACATAAATGACTTAATAAGCAGGCAGCACGTCTCAGTATTTAGATTTATGAGTAGTTATAATGAAGGCAGTTTGATTGACATAATATCATATGATAGCAGATGGCTGCAAAGTCAGAAGCCAATCGGTGACATTTTAGGGAAAGAGAGAATATCAGTGAGAATGTACTGTAAGACATTGCGTCCGGTGGTTTAAAACAAAATAAAACCCCTTAATATCACGGCACCGTGACAGTGCTTGCAATTCACCTCAGCTTTAAAACAAATGCTTTCAATTTGGGACAATCCAAGCATCACCAAAGTGAGACATTGGGCCATCTGAAGTAGAGATATACTGTATTTCAGAGGCAGAAAGAGAGTCAGTGAAAAGGCTTTGGTGTTGAAATCAGCAGTGTTGCTTGTCAGCTTCGCCGTAATGGAAAATGTATTTAAAATGGGGTCTACTGGATCTCATTTTACGAATCATTAATAATAAATTGGTGCCATCAATCCTAATGATGACGGGTCCCCTATTATCAGGCTAGCATTTGGGAAAGTTCTTTTTGGCTTGGATCAATTAATTCCCCCTTTCCCCCATACATAAAACATCTGTTTGCTTTCAGGACAAACAGTGTTGCCTTGGGGTTTGTAGCCTCGCTGGATGGATCTGACCTATTTAACCTCTGCTTGCTGTTGGTTTTGACTTCTGATACCAAGAGACAGTAGAAAGAGATCATGTTAAGCTCAAGGCAGTGGTCAAATACAATATGGGGGGCAGGGGACAAAGCTAAACCTACTTTAGCAGAGTTAAAGATCCATGACTGTACACGCTGCAGCCACATGACCACATTAATAGAAGAGATTATTTGGAGTACTGATGGCATTATGGTTAGATGATCATGGATATGTCCTTGAACAACATCCATCACTCACATTTCTCCCCTTCGCTTCATGCCATGTTTATAAGCATGCCTTGATATGCAGTCATTATTAGGATTTACTTTCACATACACAGCTTGGAGGTGGGTCACTGCACATATGCACCGGTTATCACAGAAACATATAAAACAAGGTGCCATTTATTAACTGTGAACCATTTCCACAGAAGGGTTATTTCCTTTTCTCATGAAAAATAATGGGCAGGCGTCCAAAATTGAGAATTTTGAGAATGCATGTCAGGACATCCATACAGCAGGATGGTTCGCAGGAATGTTTGTGGGCCTCAGTGGCACTAATGATGTATTGCCGAGCTCCAACTCGAAAAAGAAAGCAACTGAACGGGTGTTGATTTAATTAAATTAAAGCCGCGATTAAATAGCAACCCGCTCCACAGCCAAAACATTTTGGGGAGTGTTGAAACGCTTGTTTTACATTAGGATTAGACAGAAGAATACAAATGATGTTAACTGGAATCATGATATATATTAGTTCAGTTAATCAACAGTACATTTTTTATTTCCCATTACTTCTGTGGAGTGTCAACAGTACAGTATTTGTGTGAGCTCAACCAGGAGAAATATACCGGGTTACTTTAGGTACAATGAACAATTAGATTAGTACAATTAGAATCAGAAATAACCAGAGGTCTATGCATGGTAGGATGCAACGACTGGAAACGATTCTCTCCGGAGCGTAGTCAGATCCATGTCTTCATGCAGAGAATTTGGGTCTGGGAACACCAGGCTAACACCTTTTTACTAATTAAAATAATTCTACTAAAATGTGCACCAATGGTGAATTTACCAAAGATTGTAATGCTGCCAATGCTACTTCCAAAACACTCTGACCCCAAATAACTGAAGCCATGAAAGGTTTAATTTCCAGCATTTGCTCATATATTATTGTTGAAAATACGCAATGTAGATCAATTCTACTGATCCGGTAACCAAGGTAAAAAAATGCTCCTTCGTTGGGCTGAGACAAAAATGTACCCTGTGTGTACTATATCACAGTCTGTGTTTACTATAACCTGATTTTCCCTTTTATGGTGAAATAAAAACCAAAGAAATATCTTTTTTTTTTATACTTCAATTCATAATTTCTCTCTCCTCTGTCCTGATCCTTCTTGACCTTTTTGCTGCATTTGACACAGTGAACCACCAGATCCTTATTTCCTCCCTTCAGGGCCTCGGTGTCTCAGGCTCTGCCCCCCTGTTCTCATCCGACCTCAACGACCGCACCTACCAGGTAACTTGGAGAGGATCGGTGTCTGAACCTTGCCCAGTCTACATCCAGGACATGGTCCAACCCTACATCCCAGCCCGCTCCCATCCGCTCTGCTTCTACCAATTGGCTTGTTGCTCCCTCACTGAGCTAAACACTCTACAAAATCACGACTGTTTGCTGTCCTGGCTCCTAAATGGTGGAATGAGCTCCCCACCGACATCAGGACAGCGGAAACTCTGTACATCTTCCGCCGCAAACTAAAAACACACCTCTTCGGACTTTACCTTGAACAGTAGAACTTTAGTAGCACTTAAAACGGCACTTACTGATAGCACTTTGTAGTTTGGCTTTCTTGAAGAAATTGTATTTTCTTGATTCCTGTTGTTCTGGGTTTTGTACCCTCATGGTTGAAATGCACTTATTGTAAGTCGCTTTGGATAAAAGCGTCAGCTAAATGAAATGTAAAGTAATGTAATAATATCATTACACAACGGAATGTTTCATATGAGTCTCAGATTGTGTCATACCTGTATGCTTGTAGATGTAGACTGGCTGGTCTTTATAATCTGTCAGTTCCACGATTACTCTGGTGATACCTATGTACTTATCGTGACACTAATTGCTACTGCAGCTCCTTTATTGACCTCAACATCATGGTTATGTAGATGTTCCAGTGTGTTTATGGCTATTTTTTGATTATATAAACTACAGATTAGGTGTCTGTTACATTATTGGATCACTTCTGGAGTCATCATCGCTGCTGAGAGCTTACATTTTTTTTTTTTCTGATAAGTCTAATTGTATAAGCATCTGCAATGAATGGCTAGTTCTGCAGTTCAGACTGAAATACCACCTTTGATTTTAAAGCCTCCTGAGCAACATGACCTTTGACCAGCTGGTGGTCTTTCTCTTCTGATCAGTGTGTTGGACTTATTGGTACAGTTTCTTTGTCAGGATCCCTGTCTGACCCTGGTGTGTCTCCCTCTGTTTTTTCCCCAATCACCTCTCTATCATTCTGCTATCATTCTCCCGTCTGTTTGTTATTGTGCTCCCACTGTTCTGTGTCCTCCTCTCCCCGCCTCCTGTTGCCTCCCATGGCCACAGCCCTCACCGGTCAGTCCATGCTGCCGGTCACTGCCAGTGGGAGGTTGTCTCTGCCGGTCTCCCACGGTCTGTACTTACACCGTCTGTCCGTCCGTCCGTCCAGCCGCTCCTGCTCCTGCTCCTGCTCTCGTTCAGCTATCAGTCAGTGCTACCAGTCCGTGCTATCGGTCAGTGCTGCCAGTCCGTGCTATCGGTCAGTGCTCCTGATCTCGGAAGCGAAGCAGGGTCGGGCCTGGTCGGTGCTTGGATGCACCGACCGCCTGGAATACCAGTTGCTGCAGTGCTGCCAGTCAGTGCGATCAGTCTGTGCTACCAGGACTCCAGTACCCAGTCTGCCGCCGCTCGCTGTGGAGGACCTCGGGATTCCCCTTGCGCAGCTTTGCCCCCAGTGAGAGTAGGTGGAGTTTCCCTACTGACTCAGGAGGAAGGACATAGACTTGAGGTACCCCCCTTGTTGAACAATAAAGACTTTTTTGAACAATATCCTGCCTGTTACCCGAGTCTGTGTGCCTGCGTTTAGGTCAGTTTACAACCCCACCTCATAACATTCTTCCGACGATAATGTTTTAACAACATATGCTGTTTGCTGCCTTGAGCAAGTATTATCTATCCATGAAACATTGTGCCCTTTGTCTCATTTATTAACACACTCCTACTCACAGGACAGGAAACTTTGAAATTCATATTGTTATTCTCAGCATTAGGCTTGACGAAAGATTATGTTGTGTTGCCGTACGGTGAGGTTATCTCCACTCGAGAGGTCCTGAACGGGTCAGTCAAGATACTGTATGTCACACACACCAAACGCTGCAGCATGAGACATTCCTTACATTATTCATAGTCCCGCAGCGTACAAATGTAGAAACCTGCAAGCCTTTAACCAACTGGTAAAACTAATCCCTGCCATTTTATCGGATGATTATTATGGTTCTGTGAAACAAGGTTCAGCTAAATTTGGAGGGCTCGTAAAAATAGTGAAGACTCATCAGTGTTTTTGCATATTTAGTATATTTTAATTTTTGGCCACTACAAAGTTTGACAAAGGTTGTGAATGCAGGCAAAGGAAATGGCCAAATCGTATTTAACAGTCTAAAGATGAATGGATTAGTTGCTGCTGTGGATTTGTACCTGAGGTGGAGTGGGACATTTCTTTTTCTCCTTTTTGCGAAAAAGGCAGTTTTCAATATTATGGCTGAACTAGTTTACTTACTACAATGAAAAAAAAAAAAAGGATACACATATAATTATTGTCATCATTATGCGTATTTCGGTGAAGATTCAAACTCAAATAATTGTGCATCGTTGGCAGATATACTTAAGGTATATAACCACTAGTGACGTGGCTCTTTAGATGGCAGTGTTGGCTGGTCTCTGCGTCTGTCCACCACTTTGCTCCACTCTGAACTATCTCAAAAACTACTTGATTGGTTACCATGATATTTTGTACATTGACGGTCAACACAGCATGAACCTTTCTGACTCTTTTGATCCCGACATGTCTTGAGTGAAAGTGATATGTTTTGTTTTTAATGAAATATCTTGTTAACTATCAGATGGATTGCCATCTAATCTGCTACAGATATTAATGGGTCCAATACTTTTAGTTTCTCCTTGACTTGTTATTTATCATCAGGTTGAAATTTTCCAATGAGAAGTCATTTGGTTGCAGACTCTTATAGAAGTGTCATTATGATATAATGCTTTATTTCAAATACCAATATTTCAACTATACATGTAAATGTGTCATGCCTCCTTGATTGCTTTTAAAAGTCCAATGACCAATTTTATGTCACTTGCCATGACCTAGACTATTATATTGCCTGGTTGACAACTGATAATAATTGCCTGCCAGTTGCACAGACTAGCAATGTGTTTCATGGTACAGTCAGAATGAAACATTTCCTTTTCATATCTATCCATTTTTAAAACCCCTTGCTGCTCCTGTGTGACTGGGTCCCAGAAAATCTGAGGTGCTTAAGAAATGTTTCTTCGAAAAAAACATTTGCCTATATTCATCTGTTCCCTGTGGTAAATTAATGTTTTCCGGCATGGAATAAGTTCTTAAGAGTTAATACAAGTGTCCGTTAAGCCGCCAAAGGATGCGCTGCTCACCGTACTGTTGGGATACATACAGACTAGGCACATTATAACAAGAAATGTATGCTTAAATTCATGTTAGAAATTATATAAAAGAGTATTTTATTCCCAGGAGCATTGTCAGCCTGACACTGCTGATTGTTCAGGCCCAGACTGACCATATAGCTTCTCCTCATGCCTGCTGTGACTGCTCAACTCATATGCCAGATCCATTGCCTGAGGCAGCAAATGAGTCATGTCTGCATGCATGCAACCAGGTCTCACAACCAGGTCTCAGCGAACCGGAACTCGCCCTGTAGGCTACAAGCAATCTGTGACCATTGTCGTAAAATTCATCTATCAGTACTGACAACAGTCACACCGTACACATTAAGATCAATGTTGCTAAAGTGGTTTGGTCGCCTCAGGTTGGGTTGAGCTATGACTCTGTTACTGTCTGTGCCTCCTTAACACTGTACAACCTAACGTGGTCTCCCAGACTGAATTAAAAAGCTGACCTTTGACCTCCAGATGAACAGTTACATTACTGTACTCTTGGACAGGAATGTATTCATTGATTTGGGAGAATGTAATCAAGCAAGCAGTGCATTGCATGAACGACAGTATGTAGTCATTACAATCCACTAAGCAAACGATAAATGTCATAGCTTGATGAAAACTGGTGTTGAATACATTTTTCTTGTCATAACATCCACTTGTCATCAGTCTGCAGCGTGCAGAAAAAATACAGTGTCAATGCGATGTTTTAAATGTTGTTTGACATGTCATCTGTAGTTGCAGCAGAGATAGAATATTAGCGATGCGTCCCGTTCTCGGGTTGGATTAACCCGTCAGCGTATGGTAGATCCATTCATGAAAATACATCATTAAAGGTAGAGCTGTTATTTACAAACAATAGCATATGGTGCAGAACATTCTTATCTAAATTATGTCAAGGCTTTTCCAATGATGAGGTGCAGTCAGCTTGGAGAAGCAATGCTGATATCTGTGGATGCATGCAAAAGTAGGCCTTTATTGTCTGATGCGCTTGTGTTAATGCTACAACTTACCCATGACAAAAAAAACAACAACACAGAGACAGTTGCACAGATTGCACATAGCAAGCAGCCACTCGGGATAAGCGGACAGAAGTCATTCTGAAAAGAAGGCCACCTCAGGTAAGAGGCGCTGTCCATGGCATTTCCTCAGCTAGATTGCGTTAGATTAAGACAAACAAGGTTGTTTCCTTCACAACTACAAGCCCAGTTGTGACATTTGCATCCATTTAGATGATAGTAAGTGACAGCCACCATGTTCTGGCCTTTACTTAGTAATATGCAGTGGCTTTCGTCAGCTTTAATTATTCAGGTCTTTGTTGAACAGAGTATTGCACCTCTCTCCCAGGCTTTTCAATAACATCTGATTTGTTACAAGCCACTCTCGTCAAGGCAAAGACTCCTGCTTAACACTTGATTTGTTAAATTTTGAAGTTCAGAAGGGTCCAGAGCTCACAGAGCTCTCTGACTACACTCATCCTGTGTGGCACAATGGATTGAACTTAATGCTGTGCTACGTCTGAGTGAGTGAAGCTTTTTTTCCACATAGGGTAACATTTACAACATTACTGCATAATCTGTTAGAGTATTGACCACTGAAGTGGTTCGATATCAACAAGGCCCACACATACCTTTTCTTACTCAAATCATTGAAAATATACATGCAGTTTTCAACACATTTTGAGGGAGGCACTTTTCTCGAAAAACATGCCCTACCTTTACAATATGAGTATTTCACTCACATTGTCCCCTAACAATACATATATGTAAACTGGAAAAATAATTTGCAGGTACATTGTGTGAGTAAAGACACACAATCTTCTGTTATCAACCCAATACAGGACAACTGTGATTATGCTCTTAAGGTACAGTACACTGTGACATACAGGGCTGTTAAGATCATAAAATCTTAGTTAATGATTATTTTTCATACAAATAATTGCAATTAACAACTTAATTGGCTTTTTCCATTCATTTTATTATTGTATGAGCCTAAGAATAGTTTATAAAAACAACTTATGAAGAAGAGCTGTTTATTGGCTGTGGTGTTTCGCTTTACAGCTAAATACATGATGTTAGTGTCAACAGATGCTCATCCAAATGTGGTTGGTTGAATATTAGAAGTTAGGCGCCTCAGGATATACCATTGGTGGCACTAATTCTCCACTCGTGCCATTAAACTAAATCGGGAGAGGGCACAACGAGATGACATTCATTAAAGGAACACTAGTCAAACCTCAAACCCTGAAAAACGGTGTGGAAAGATTGAGGGAAATCTGGCACTTCTGTTAGTTTCTTCCAAATGTTTTTACACAGATAAATGGAGACTCATCTCAAATAATTATGATAAGGCGATTATATATTATATTTGTGGCAGTGCTACATACAGGTCAAGTTCAATGAAGCATAGCGTTAAACCCAAAAAGTTACTCTACACAACAGGATAGTGAGCTGTTCATATATGGAATATTTTTAGTTCAAACAAATCCTCTGGCAGTAATTCATGGGGATAATCAAAGTGTTGTTTCTGTCTTGTCTATGGGATTAATTTGGCTTTTTTTTTTTTTTCCCCAATACATTAGTCTCCTTTGGGTGAAATTTTCTATGCCTTCAGCTTCCTAACAGAATCAGACCAGTGTTGTTGCATATTTTAGCCTCTTCACTCAAACCGCATGCACTTCATCATCTGTTTTTACTCACTGTTTTTACATCTGTTTTAAAACAGGTTTTAGTGACTGGGTCCTATTAGTTTTCATGTTCTCTGAAAACCCACTTGCTAGAGATGTGATCAGTCTGCTTCTGTTCTTGTCAATGTTATGTTTTTGTACGCTGATGCTGAACAGACTTCTCTGTCCAATTTGTATTTTCAATTCCATTTGAATTAAGCGATGCCAAAAACAACACTTTCCTCCCATTTTTTTGTGTGTATAATTCATACAGACATACTTAAAGAGTGAAGTGGACAATTTAGAAACATCACTGACAGTACAATGGATTTTTTTTGTGGTCGGACAAAGGTTGTTTAAAATGGACAAAGCTGATGGGGATAAAGTTAGAACAAAAGAACTAATTTGCAAGTTAATAGCGCTTAATCAGTTTGTCGCATTAGTGCCTGTCATAACAAAGGGATATGGGCAGAGGGATTTAGACAAAGAGGGTTTAGAGCTGGTGAAAAGGCCAGGGCTCAGATGCGATAACATTACAGTCAGTTTAACATTGTGCCGGTTGAAGGTGAACAAGTATGGACTCTGAAGCCAATGATGTGGATAATTATGCTTAAATGTACAGTAGTTAAACAATCAAACAACTGAATGGAGGCAGGCCTACATGCAAATTCACTCACATAGATGCTGTTCACCTGATCAGCCATCCTGTGAATAGTCCCTGCTTGTGTTCAGACTAAAATGTATTATAACGCTTACACAGCCATTTATGGGAGGATTATTTAAATAAAGCCCTTTCCACCTCACCGGCTGACTAAGCGTTTCCAAAATCGGGAATCTGGAGAGAGAGATTTACAACCTGTAGCTAATGTCTGAATGAATTCCAAACTTCTGTGGGATAAGGGTGTGACTCTTGACTCATCAAGGTGATGAATATTCAATTTGCAAAGATATGATCTTCTTCTGCAAAAGAGCAATATTAATAGAGCTCGGATGCATGCTCTTATCCAAACACATATAAATTAATCATGACTCCCAGGTGTAGGCAGAGTGTTCTGCAGCAAACATCTGTGGCATAAATTGCTCTATTGCAATCCCATCATGTCTACCCACAGACAAACAGAAGATTTAATGACTTTCTGTTTCCATGTTTACCAGGGGAAACGTATCTGTTGCCCCTGAACCTGGGTAAAGGAAAAACTTAACTGCAGTCTCTGAAAATTGTCGAGGCTTCCATAACATTTTACTAAAGTTGTTACTTTGTAATAGGATTTTCATTTCCCAGATGTAATGTGATATAAATTGGGGTTTCATTTATATAGAGGCTTTAATTGCCTCCACCTATCCTACATAGAAAAATCAGCATATGCTAATAATGTTCAACAACTAGTGCTAATAATTCACCCCAATAAAAGCAAGGTGATCTCATATTGTAGTGCTTCATACTTTGCAGAATGTCAAAAGAGACATAATGGTCAGTTTTTTGGAAGCTGTAGCTTCACCTTTAACTCAGGTAATACGATTACAATCTGGCACCGGTGTCAAATATTTTATAAGACATAAACTGGTGCATGAGCTATTTCTTTCATTACAGCTCAGTGAGCAGCTCTTGGCAAACCATAGTGTCGGTTCAAAACAGAAACATCAAACAGATGGCGTTTTGCAGAACTTGCAATGATTTTTCTTTATGGCATTTAAGAACCAAAGCAACTTAGATCGCAACCACAACAGCACCATTAAGTGCAGATGGTGTTTTTGACTGTTTATTGATAATAGTCAGAAACCAGGTGAGATTGCTTTGGTAGGTTATTGTTTACTCACAAATATGAGACGTAATTGCTCTGTGAATTTGAGTTATGGCCAATTCATTTTCTTTTCAATATCTTAGTGTTAGTTATTTGTTTCACAGATAGGGCTGCCTATTCTTTTTCAGGTTTAGATATTATTTTCCTTCTGGACATGCTTCATTCCATCACAGCTGGGTCCTTTCCTTCACTACAGCACACCTACAGTAGCTGTCAAAAAGAAATCTGACCTTTGGTGCCTGTGAATTATCCTGTGAGTATGCATCGTAGCTGCAGGTTCCTACAGAGGTCATTAGTAATCTGGAGCAATACACTGCATGCTTTATCAAAGCCATCCAGATAAATCTTGTGTGATAAATATTCTATCAGGCACCAGTCTTACTCTGAGGAGACCTACATGTACTGCTGAGAGTGTGAGCTCAGCCTTTCATGAATTACTGTAGCAGGGAGTCATGTATTTTATCAGATTTCTTTTTTATAATTAACCTTCAGTTACTTACAGCACCTGTCAAGAGATGATCAAAATATATATAAGAATCTGACAACAAGTAGACATGTTCATACTGGTGGCTCAGTATGCAGGCTGCATATATCTATTTTGAATAAAATTAAACATGTTGTTCTCTTACAGTAAGTTTTATGACTAGACAGGTGTAAATGACCCTGAGAGACTTATGTTTGAGTACAAAACCTTATTTGCTCTGGTCTGTTTGTTAAGTTTATGTTTCCTCGGCAACCCGGTATCACGCCTAAGCGTGTAATACCCCATCAGTCCACGACAGGGTAACATGTCAGTATCATATTTAGCCTCGCCTTGGCATAAAAAGTAAGGTAAGTAAGTAAGGCCAATTAGGTTACGCTGCAGCTAACTGGTACCTGAAAAAAAAATGTCTGCTAAAGAAACATACGAAGCTGTGGAAAGAAAGATAGACGGGCTTTCAGATTTTGTGGGAACGTGGTATATATATTTTGCATATTTATGTAAACTTTATTATTGGCCACTTTAAAGTTTGACACATGCTGTGAATGTAGGCAAAGGAAAATAAGTAATTGCTTAGAAACACAGTTTTTCAACATTTCTGCTATTGTCTTAATGAACTAGTTCATTTACTAAAATTAAAAGAAAAAGATACACATAATACATCTCACGATTGTCTTAATTATGTGTAATTTAATGGAGATTAAAATTTCTAAACACTTCCAACAAATTGGACTGACAGAGGATTGTGCATTTTTGGCAGAGATACTTACTAGTGAAGTGGCACTTTGGTTGGCAGTGTTGGCTGGTCTGCTGGTCTGTCCACTGCTCTGCTCCAAACTGAAAAATCTCAAAAATGAATTGACTGGTTACCATGGTATTTTGTACATTCAGTCACCACAGGATGAACTTCACTGACTTTTTTGATCTTTTGACATTTCCTCTATAGAGCCATTATGAAAGTGAGAGGTTTGCTTTTAAATGAAGTATCTTGTTATCTATTGGATGGATGGCGAATGTAATCTGCTACATGTAATCTACAGATACTCATGGTGTTTAATGCTTTTAGTGTCTCCCGGACTTCTCGTTTATCATCAGATTGAAATTTCACTTTGCTCAGTACAGTACATGGGTTTAGTTATTTAAAAATGTTGCTTTTTCTTCCCAATGAGATTAACTATATTAGCTTTTTTTTTTTTTTTTTTTTTTTTTTTTTTTTTTTTTTACTGTTTTATGGAAGTGTGCAACCCATCAGGATTAATTTTAATTGAATTTGAATAGTAATACTTCTAATATACATGTAAATGTTTCACATCACTTTTATTGCTTTCAAAAGTACAATAACCAACTTTATGTCACTTGTCACAAATTGAGTCTATTCTTCTCCCTGTTAGATGAGTGATAATAATAATAATAGTAGTATATATACCTATATCAATCCCATAGACTGTAGGAGGCTCAGTTAATGCGTGTCTCTCAATTGATCCATCTGGATGACAGATTTGCACATGTTCCATTCAATATAAAGGATGATTAACTTGAACAAATGGGTCATTGATTACATGAGTTTATGTTTAACAGAGTCTCCTATTTAAGGTTCATGGCATGCGGTTCCCAGCATAAGGAAGGAATACCGCACACTACTCTGTTAGAGTATGAATTAGATGGATATTGGTGCTGTATTGTTCCCTATATTACTGCATGTGTGTAATAAACAAGATATCAATATATACATATATATATATATATATATATATTTTTTTTTTTATATATATATATATATCGCAGTTATCATCAATACCATTGAATGAAACACCCCTAGTTGAAATATACACATTTTTATTTATATATAAAAGTATGTGTTCATGTGTGCATTAAAGCATCTAATGCACACATATACACGCTAATAGGAACGCATAACTTTTTTAATTGTCTGGTTAACAACAGATTGGTTAAAGAGCTAGTCTGAACCATTTTTGTCACGGTTATGTTTTCTTTTCCAGAATTACATTTTTTGCACATATGTTCACTGCTGAATAGAGTACATCTGTAATTGAGGCTGTTCAGTGCCTCTTCTCACCTATCATATTTAAAATTGGTCCTAGACCTCCCAAATAATAGGCATATCAAATGATTCTCACACAACTGTCTATTTCAGTGCACATAGCCTGCCATTGCAGGCACACCATCACTTCAGATGTTTGAGTCTTCATTTGCCATGACAACAGTGGAGAGGATAGAGCATGACACATCTTTGATAGACCGGAGAGTAAAATAGGCCTCTATGTGTTGTTTTCCTGTCACTCTTTGCTTTATGTAACAAACATCTATAAGAAAAATAACCAATGCTTCTTCTGGCACAATCCAAATTGCTTTGCAGAGTTGATAATGGCATTTTATCATGTGTCTGCAGACACCCAGAGACCATTAATGGATGCTCCCTGGCTGAGTGCAACATGATGCGCTAAGCCAACTGGTCAAGTCGCAGGCTGGAAATTAAACCTTTTTGCTGAAGGATGTGATGAGGATAAATGCATTTCCCCTGTTGTGCTCCAAAACAGTTACTGTGCTGTATGAGTTGCTGCGCCTTAACACACTCGGTTGGCCTAATTATGGGAGATCAACCCTAGTTGTCTGGTGTAAAAACCTGCAATTATTCATGAAAGTCTAGTCTTAAAATCCTCTGACTCAGTTCAGATCAGCCTAAAATAATCACAAAGTAAGAGGCACTTGAGCTGCCCTCTGTTGTGCAATAATCACCATGATATATTAAACATAAGCAGTTATGATAACGAGGACATTAATTAAGCTAATTAATGCAGGAATTGGGAAATTTTCTGTGTCAACATCCCTGGTTTTGCATTTTAGCAAGTGGTATTAATATGATCTCCGTGTTGTTAGGCATCAAGTAGTTACACTAAGATTTGAAGCCAATCCATTGTTTGTAATTAACATGCAAGTTTATGTCAAATAACACAATCCCGTGGTGCGAGTATGAAGCTCCCGAGTGATTCCGTTCACATGAATGTGTCAACAGACAGAGACGCGCCACAACCCAATGCCCACGATGCTGCCGTCCGTGGCGGCTGTAGAATGAAAGGTGGAGAATTATGGAGGCATGAGGTTTGAAAAATGGAGCTGCTGGTCAAACAGACAGATGCCAGAGCATGCAGCAGCAGTGATGGCTGGTGGCCATGCCTCAGCTTGGCCTGGCTCAATATTTACACAGCTGTGTCTGGTCTGGAGAACATCAATGCAGGTCGGCCACCTCCCTGACCACAGTGGGTCACCGCAGCACGCGGACACCAAAAACAAACTAGCACAATCTGCTTTGACTCAGGAACTTGTGGGTGGGATCTCATGAACACAGCTAACATAGTACTTGTTTCTAAGTGCTAAATATAATCTGATTTAGCTGGGAACTTTAATTTCCATGAGTTTTTTTTTTCTCCACTTGCTGCAATTGGGCTTTGATAGAGTTTAGCTGCTCTTGTTTTTATGCAGCTAATGTCCCTAATTAAAATGGAGCCGAATTGTTGTCATTTTGAAATGAGATCCCAAAGAGGTATGAATCCAGAACACGTTTTTGATGATGAATTATACAGGCCTATCTGAAATGTATGCCATTATTTTTCAATTGCCTTCTTACATCTGTTGTGTTCCCGATTTGAAGCACACAACAAACAATGTGCATATGTTGAGTCGCTGCTGTCAACACTCGAGACTCTGTCTATCTCATCGAGTAGAAAAGCAACTCGGGTCAAAAGTAAAGTGTTATGGTTTTTGAGTGTAAAAAAAACTTTCTCCAGGGGTGCATAAAAATGAAAGCTTTAGGTTCATTAAGCTTTGTCTAAATTCTGACAACCAATCTTTGGATCAGGAAGCAGAAATATTCTTGATTTTTAGTCAGAAAAATGTCACATTATACAACAGCCATCATACTGCCAGAGCCACTCAAAGTAAAGTTTGAAGTTTTTCACTTAAAATTCTCCTTCGACTTAAATACATTGGCATTAACAGGAGTCGCAGAAAAGCAGAAGGATATTTCTAACCCCCGCTGTTAACGTTTTGTGAGAAATGTTTAATATAATGTCAGAGGAAATATCCTACATGAAGTCGTCCTTTTACAGAAGAGTGAAAAAGTGCTTTAATATTTAAAGAGTGTAAAGTAATTATATGTTTTCGTGATGGATCCAGGGCTTCTTTTGAGTAAACACAGTAAAATATGGGGCACTCCAAGGCAGGGAAGCTCTCTCTTCATGGTATCTGTCGTGGCTGGACGTCTAACCTCAAACATTAATTTTTAATGTTAGATCTAGCATTTTGGAACGTGAGTTCATTGACAAGCAACCCTGCTAAAAAAAAAATCCCCAACTTTCTCCTTGATGCTGGCTCTGATTTTGGGGAGCATTTTTGTCTTATATTGGACTGTTTAAGGCATTGTGAGGCAGATATTCAAACCCAGAGTCTTTGGATATAGGCCCGGCTGTGTAACCATTGTGATAAAGAGTGGCAGACAATGACTTGCAGATTGGTTTTCAGCCTATACAGAACTTTTACACAATACCTTCAGTGGGTTTCTCTGACTTCTTGATATGTGCTATTGTGTGCTTTGAGCTGAGATGTTCACTGCACTGCCCAAAGACCTCTCCAGTCTAAACAATGGCGCCCATAAATTTTGACATCATTATGAGCTATTCAGATGTTCCCCGCTTGATGTGCATATTTTAGAAGCCAGAGGGCCATCAAAGTCAAACATAAAATACAAATGAGATCTTTATGAACCCATATTCATTTACAGTCTGCTGCTGCATTCTGTTTAATTTTCTCTATCTCACCCTTTATCTCAATCATGATTCTCCAATCTGCTGAAAGCTTAACATTATACAAAACACAACAAACACAATGGCATTTATCAGGTCATTAATCTGTGATTATGTTTGCTCTGTGTTTACATACAATTTACATTGTTTGATATTACTCCAGGCTTAAACTGCAGTGTCTTTAACGCAGTTATAATTGGAATTTATTTCCAGAAAATTCTGAACTAAAAAGATGCTCTGACCCTAACAACCCCCCCTGGGAGTGGCCGCTAAAGTAGCAGCCGCAGGCACGATCACAAGTATTTGGCTGGTCGACGTCATTATGTCTCAGGCCGTCTGATATAGCCTCACCAAGAGTCATAACTCACACGCCTCAGTTCACCTGTGCCCAGTGTCACATTTAGCCTCAGGTTAACACAGTGCAGTCCACCACCACGAGGACATACCTCTGGTAGTCACTGAAGTTTGTAAAGTTAACTTTCACTGCCGATTTTTAAACAGAATGCACAGTAAATATGTATGAATACTTAGCATACAGAATAATAACTTGTTTTTCTTTGTTTTAGTTTCACAGTTTGTATTTTGATTTACAAAAAGATCCTCCCTGTCAGATGCTGAATCACGTTCAGTTTTGGGGAATTTGGATAACCTCTACTGAATGGTTTAACATATCAAAATACACTTTGTGGTACTTACTAGAGAGTTAAAACTGGCCAAATATTTGGTGAGCATAGGGTGTTTGTTTGTTTTTTAAACCAAAGCTAAAAATGTAATAATTTCTTAAGTGCCTGCATCGCCCCTGGTCTTGACACTGCATCCATACAGTCACTAAATAATGGTGAGAAAACGGTTCAATTCGATATGCAGTCCAAAATCACCATAAAACATGGTCCTAATATATAACAACCACATTAAAATGTCAAAGTAATAAAACATGTTAGAATATCAATATCAATAAAATGTCAATGTTAAAGGAAATGTTAAAACAACCTGCAATAATAGCAAATGCACAGAGAGCATAGATAAAGGATGAATCATGCTCATTGTAACCTGCCGTGATTGTAAACTGTATCAAAAAGGAACATTTTCAGCTTAGTCTTGATAAAAGAGAGAATATCTGCCTCCTGGACCCGAACTGTGAGCTGGTTCCAGAGGAGAGGAGCAGGAAATGCTCTTTCTCCCATTCTGCTCCTGTTACCAGGCCTGCACTCTGAGAGTGGTGAGTTCTGTTGGGATGATGGGGTACTAGGAGATGTTTGATATAAGGCAGAGCTTGATTTATTATGGAGTTTGTTGGGAGCAGAATTTTAACTTCAATATATCCTTGCAAGGCTCATTTAGTAGCTGTTATGGAGCTTTCGATCAGATTACATAGTTGTAACAATTCACCCTAACTAATAGTAAGGAGAATGCTACACGCTTATTTAAGGGAACGGGCGGACCTGATTTGCCGTATGGTTCCAGCCTGCTGAACTCCTAATTAACAAAAGAAAAACTGAAGACCTAAACATAACATCCCTACCTGTACCTGCCTATAATGTGAAACCAAAATATAAATTAACGAAAGTGACACAGGTTGGTTGTGAGGTGCAATATATTAAAGGAAAAAAAATACAAATTAGGACACGTCCCACCTGGACGGCAATTATCAAAGAGCGGTGCCGTAAAAAACAAAGGCCGCCCCCAACACACAAACAATACACGCCGAATATCCCAAATAACCCAAATACCCCCCCAAGTGCACAAACATAAATAGTCTTCATTAACTTTAAAAATAGTCTCTAAACCAAAAAAAAGGTGTGATACCCGGTGAAGAGTTGTTGAGCCGCCGCAGCTTAATGCCTCCAAGCAAAGTGCGCGCAGATCTCCCCACCACTGTTCGTCCAGAAGTTAGAACTCTTCCTCTGGCAGTAAAAGTCCATATCTTGGATAATCCAAAGGAAGATAGTCCACGGCGTGCTGCCCTTCTCCAAGATCCCCTGGACTTGCCGCTAGGTATAGTTCTTCGGACGCCGCCTCCACCATCTACCTGAGCGCTCTCGCATGGACGTCACTTCTGTTCTTTATAAAGTCCGGTTATTAGAAAAATAAACATAAAAACACATGTCCATTTGTGCAGATGCCACCGGCCACTGACAATAAATGATGTACAGTCTGACGTGATAGCAAACGTAAATGAACAAATTACATGTCCCCCCCATCACAATGACTGTACAAATGGAAATATAGATTATAGTTCATTATAGTTCAAATTAATCTTTTCTGAGCGCTGTAAAACCTGAAGCTTACATTTATTTTTTTTTTACAAAAATACATATATTAACTTTAACAATCCTATATCTGTTGGTGAAGGTCATGCCTGACTGAAAGCTCCAGTTTTCTCAACTGCTGTTACCAAGGATAAGAACAAAAAGCAACAAAATCATGTCTTTGTTTTATCATTCAGAAAGAATAATTCATTTAAGCTATTCATATGCACAGCAGAAAATAAAAACAAACAAAATGTTAATATTCGGGTTTCGTTGTAGCGTTGCCATGATGGACACATGGCCGTGCTGATTAAAAGAAGCTGGGAGCAAAATGCAAAACAATACAGGCAGGTTTCAGAGTGATAAACCCCCAAATGATGGCGCCTGTTCATTTTTCAGCATCTAATAATTTCTGCTTCACCTAGAGAGCAGAAAAAGGTTAGTGAGGATAGAAGACTTGATGTTTGCTAAATACAAGGCTCAGAGTCTGCATTATAATAAAGACCAAAGGAGCATGATTCAAATGTATGAAGATGCAGGTCTACCTGTAACACCTCAATGGTATTGTATGGTACAGTAGTATACTATATATAAATCTACATGTGTAGATTTACAGTGGTAATGTATGTTTGTGCTGTTACATCACTGTATGAGCTGCATAAAGACAGCGATAGGCTTTTATTTATGAATTAGCTCTATAAAAATGTATCCAAACGCATCTCTCTGTTGGCGGTGTGTTCAGATGTGACTCAAAGTGGTCTCAGTTGGTGAGCCAAACACTGCTAGTGGGAAAATATACCATGCAAGCTGGTTACACAATCATAATTTCCTATCCAAACAAACAGTGTTTTTGTTTCCATGTCAGCTTTAGTGTGTTTGTGTGCTGCCAATACACTGAAAAATGTGATGTTATGCCTTGTAATGTAAACAGGTATTAGAAAGACTTGTGGCACTGCTGCAGAGAAGAGTTTTGACTCCTTTTATGTCTTGAAGACATAACAAGGTCATCCAGACTGACCTTGTTCAATGTCAGAGGAGGTGCACGGTGCTGTCTAGAAATGCGCTGTCGTTTATTAGATGTACAGCAACCCAATATTGTACAATAACTATAGGAGGATGTTACAAGGTACGAGGGAGAGTGGAAACATTTCGGCAACAGAGTGGAGATGAAAATAAACGAGCGAATGGTGAGCTGAGAATTAGGCTGGATCTGCCATTATTCTCTGAGGTGCTGCACGCACTGTGCATCTTGCAGAGTAAGGATAGTGGAGAGGCACAATCATAGGAAAAGCTGTTAATCTTTGATTTCCCTCAATCAGTAATCAGGCCCCTGTTTTTGTCAATTATTTGTCCTTGTTTGACAGCTCGTAAGCCCATGCAATCCAACACAATACTGAGCCTCATAAAGAAAGGCAAATCCAGACTTTATAGGATTACTGACTCCCTCATAAACTAGAACTCAACACCCTCCTGAGCGAATATTCCATTTATAGGATTTATTTTCCAGATCCCAAAACAGAGTTCACCACTTTACTGAACCTAAGGAGATCAAATGGCAGAACCCCAATGTCAATAACGTGCTAAGCTTTTCAATATGCATCACCTCAGCTGACACTGTGAGAGGTAAATCTGGTGGGCCATCAATACTGTGAGGGAGTGAGTTGAACATGATCCAGAATGCATCAGATGATAGATCTCTGAGTGGGTGTTAAAGGGGATATTACCACTTACTGCATTGATACAAAATACATGCAAATACGAGTGATAGTGATTCCACACCAGGGGGGGCTCCCTGGGGTACATAGGAAGATTGTGAGGGAGCTGAGCTAACTTGGTTTAAAGATATTTACAAATATTGGTAAGTTTCATATAAAACAACAACTGGTGTGAAATTGATGTTTAGTACATGTATTGTGTTATGTGGTGGGGTGTTTTTCCAGGACCCAAATGCAAGCTCACAGACTCAAGGTTTTCAAGTTCCAAAAATACAGTCTTTATTGTCCAGCGAAAAAACAAACAAAAAACTACAAACCAAAATGTGGCACCGAGCGTGTCCACTTTACGTCCAGTCGGGAGGGCAACTCAACCGACAGCTCCAGGGGGACACGGGTAACAGGGCAGCCGGCAGACCAGCGGAAGGGACGGCGTCAACAATCTTCCAAGCCGGGAGGGCAACTCCACCGACTGATGATTTTGACGGGGATATCCGCAGGAGACACAGAGGCCGGAGGAACGGGAACAGGAACAGGTACAGGACTGACGGAGAGCTGACGGAGAGCAGACAGAGGACGGACGGGTGGCTAAACAAAAATGCACCGACAACCAGAGTTGTGCAGGGGCAGGTTACATATAGTCTGGGGAGGTGATCAGGGAGATGCAGTACACCTGCAGGTGGTGATCAGGGGTGAGTGGCTGCATCTGCTGGGACTGGTGAGGGGCGTGGCCACGGGAGGTGAGTGGCGTGGCCACAGACAAAGACAGGGGACACAGGAGGAGAGGTGATCGGGGGCAAAACGGAGGACAAAACTGGACTCCTGACAATTGTTCCCTATTCCATAAACTACCAGCTACAATAGACTGACTGCATAATTCACATCACCCATCAATCTGAGTCAGTTTAAAGACACAAAAGCCACATGATTCCTTTGAGAATCGATGGAAACTACCAAGCAAGCAAACACAAGAGGGAACTCAACATTTTTGGCTGAAGGGTATTAAAACAACATATTGATATTTATTTTTAACCTATAGGGTTCGTAGTAATTGTTATGAGAGCAAAAGAGGAAGTTGGGTGACGGAGGATTAAGAGTGACAACACTCGAGTCCGGGAAAAGGCCACAGCAAGACAGACTAAACACAGGACTTTTATCGAGGAGACCACTGTTTATGTCCTGTGTGAAACCAAAAGTCAGCTCTGTTTTACTTATAACTTACATAATGTATTTAACGAACATCACATAAATTGCTTAACTTACGTCAGTTATGAAAGGTAAGTTATGGAATAACCAAACTTTTTTTTTTTTTTTTTTTTAACCCAAACCACAATCTTTTTTCCTAAACTTAACAAAATAGTGTTGGTGCCTGAACCCTAACCAAACTGTGACTATCACATGCTTATTATAGTCACCATGATGACAAAGGTCTGATATGCCTGTTGCGTTCTAACTGTCAAGTTACAATTCTGTTCGGTTGTTTAGATGTAATGATGTGTTGGTCCTATAAAGGGCACTCAAAACGCTTCAACTGAATGTTGTTTAGGTAGTCGGTCAAAATCAACCTATTGTGTCATTTCAGTATCAGGAAGTGTTGCTAAAAGTAAAACTGCAATTGTTTTGCAATTGCAATTTTTACTTTGGAATAATCACCTTAGAATTATTATTTATGCCAAAAAACACATGTTGGAATTTTTTTTTAAAGTGTAAACAGTTGACATTTTCTTCAGAAAGGAATAAATAGTTCAAATAATAAGCTGTAAACAATAGATAAATAGTTCAAATATGGGCTTATATTAAGTAATAAACTGACAAAAGATGCTAAAACAAAGGGATAAAAGGTTAACATAGTTTGGCAGGTGACATAATAATGGCTCTGTGGTTGAAATGTAGAAATGTAAACAAGCCAACTAAAACTTTGAATTCAACTCAATTGTACATAAAAAAAAAAAATCCCACTCTTTTGAAGTAAACAACTGAAAACATATGAGATGATGTATGAAATACAAAACAGATTCAAACTTTTATGTTCAGCAACAAAGTTGAACAAAATAGACAATCCCCCCACCTCTCCAACGGCCCTCATTGTAGTATTTTTCTTTTATAATCTGTACAGTATTACAGACTCAGACTGTTCTTTTCATATTAAATCAAATCATATGAGATGTCCCATAGCAGCGTGAAGACAGGCTGACTGATTTATGTCTCCATGCTCCTTTTCATCTGAGCACATGCTGTTTACATTCGAAACTGTATTCATTTATACGAATGTGGTTTAGGTATAAGGCTGTGGAGCCACATGTAAATACTGTTTGCGTTTCCCCGGAGTAGAAGTAATTACCAGAACCCTGAACGATGTGAGCTTTCTTCTCCCCCACTTCCATATTCAACGTGCCCCCCATGAATGATTTCCAGCACACAGGAAAATATGTACAATGTGTTGGAATGACACGCATTAGGCTTATGGCTTTGTGCCTCAGAATGACATGTGTGGGCTGTGCTAAAGCAGGATATTTCCAAGTGTTTGAATTATTATAAGCTCTGAATGATAACATCTAATTAAATGAGTCAGTGGGAAGGTCTGCTTTACTCATTTGTCTGGATGTCTTTAATGCCAGAGCCTATTATTCCACACTAACAGGGCATTTTCCTTTGCTTTGATGATATCACAAATAATAAGGTACAATATAAAGCTTATATGTGCCTGCTATATATTCACATTTGCTTGTCATAATGGTTTCTTTCACTGTCTAACAACAGTATTTATATACAGGCCACAGTGCAGCCTGTTTCTTATCAGATGAATAGCGGAGTGTCTTGCTACTATATGCTGTCGTGAATGTTGGAATATCTCATAACATCCTTGCCTTGAGTTCCTCTGTCTTTCTTTCAGTAACATTCTCACTGCATTGAAGAAAAATCAATGTGTGCAAAGCATGATGGTATTGTGAATTCTAGACACACAATCTCCACTGCAGAAATGTGTCCTGATGACTCAGGACGGTTGCTGTGTGTGAAAATTGCACATCATCGAGCAGTCAGAGAGGGAAGGATGCAAAGGAAATAAGTCAAGGTAAAATCAAGCTTTTTCAACACCTTCATGTGTGACAGAGATGCGCCTCCTTCCTCCCTCTGCTAGCTCGAGACACACACATGCCAAACAAAAAAAATTAAAATAAATAAAATCATATTTTATGCTTTCTCAACAGTCATGTCAATATGAGGGTAAGTGACTGCTCAATATTCTCCACCAACCTCCAAAATGATGAGAGGGGGGTGATGTAAGAGTTACAACTGCTGCAGTGTATTAGAGAGAGTTGGCGCAGAGAGGAGGTAAGGGAGGAGTGAAAAAAGAAAAGAGGGGGGAAAGACAAACCAACAGATTCAGAGACAAAGAGCAGAGAAAATGTTGAGAGAAAGCCGGAGAGAATAATGTTTACACGACTGTTGTGCTTTAATTTGCTTCTAGTGTACTCCCATCTACAGCCTGATCAATTATTTACACAATATTTCCCTTTTATACTTAAGTCATGCAATTTAGCAGGATAAAAAAAAAAATAAAAAAAAAATCTAGCCGTTAAAATGCTTTTCAATTGGCTTTATGATGTGTTTAGGCTTATCAGACATGCTCTACCCACACTGGTTGTATTGCGTATCAGATCACAATCCACAATCAGTGGCTTTTGCCTGCGCTCTGGGGAAAACTCCTCTACACAGATGAATGTATTCCGCTTGGCAGAAGCATGAAGATGTGCGTTGCATTAGATGGGCTGAGGTGGAAATTTGATAAAGTGCTGCTCTTGTGCAAAACTCGTTAACAGAACGTGATGTTGTCGTGTCGGAGGACATATGGATAGTGTTGTAAATGGCGAGCTTTGCAGAAGACGGTAACAGGATGGTGTGAGCGCTAATGGGTTTTTTTTCCTTTTGGGGTTTTTCTATTTTATTTTGTTCAAGTGTGTCAATTAGGAACTGGGTTCAATTTTGAACAATTGTTTGAACAGTAAAGGCTGTCTGAGAGAAACAGCGTTGAACCACTTAAATAAATGATAAAAAAAAATAAAAAAAACAGCACCTTTGACATGAAAGGGGATCTTCGGCCTCTACATTTGGAGATTGCCTCCTCGTTTGTGCTCGTTTGGGCAGTTGTTGAAGGTGTTTCTGAAACGACGTCCCAGGAGCTGTTCTTTTTTCTTCTCAGTGAAAAATTGAATTGCAATGAAATTGAACTCCAGAAAGAGGGAAGTCTGTGGGGAAAAGGGACACAAAAAGAGAATAAATCAAAATGCCACAATAAATGTTGAATGTTTGCTCTATACCCAGAGAAGTATAGCTCAGTGGCTAGCGCAGGTCAGACTGATACCTCTTCAGGGACCCATAAAGAGATTTGTCAAGTCCCTGTGTCTCAATGTCAAGTGGGCATTTAAACAGATCGAGCTCGCTCCCTGACCTGCTGTGCTTGTCTTGTCAACCTAACTCAATAAATTCGCAACCATCAGATTGAGTCAGGTAAGTTTGACTGATTTTCCGTTAAAGCTTTGTCGTCGTAACCATTCAGCTCGAGTGCTTTTGAGCTCGCTAAGGAGAAATTGTCATCCGTGGAGATTCATTGACCCTTCACTCATCTCCGCAGGCTTACTCTACATGTAGATTTAATCGGGATTAGTGTAATGTAGAGATTAATTAAAGGATAATTCTGTTTTTCATGATATTCAGATATTTCTGTGGTCTGGGATTTTGTCAGGCAGCTGCAGCTTGTATTTATCGAATTACTCAGAAATACTTCACGGTATTATGCACAAAGTTTGTCTAGGAATAAAAAATAGTTCCAGTTTAGATAAACATGACAGCTAATTATAAAGGCTCCTATGTGCACATTAGGAAAGGAGTAGAACTCACATGAGACAGTTTTATAACACTGAATGCTAAATTATGTCTTTTAATAGCTGCAATAAATGTAATGCACTGGAATCACTATGTCATGGTAATCAGAAAAAAATCAAAACAGTCCTTGTAATGGGCAGTACAAGATGAATGCCTTACTTTATTGTTGGCCTGCTGCATTTTTACAGACACCATTGTAAATTGGGGAATACTTCGAGCCTTTGATGAACCAGGACTGACATATATATGACCTTTATTTAACCAGGTAAAATCAATTGAGAACCAATTCTCATTTACAATGATGACCTGTCAGCACAGTCCACACAGTGACACAAACAGCACAGATACAAAACAGTATAACAAACACGAGGAAAAGGCTAAAGACAACATGGGTAAATGAATAAATACTATGTACCAAAATAAACAATACAATTAATAAAAATAAATAAATAAAATGAGAAAGGCAGATTACTGGATTACATGTGTGCCAAAGCCAAACACTGGAGTAAGCACTGGGGACCAGTGGTACCTTCAGGTAGTTCCACACCAGCATGAACCTCAGCTGTAGTGCAAGTTCAGGATCACCACTAAAGCCTTTTTCCACTTCTAGAAATCCTCAATTCCTAAAACCAGCTAAAGTGTGAATTGCCGTAGTTTCTCTCATTCATGAGAGTTTTTTCTTGAGTTTAACACAGCTTCTTTCCTCACTTCATCTTTCTACTTACAACTTGAACTACAGAGCTACAGACCACACACGCATCCAGCTCTGATGCATGATCCAAAGATATGACTGCAGCAATGCTCTTGTGCGTCTCGCAGCTCTTATTTTGCCTCGTGTGCCTGAAGAAGGTGGGCGTGTGTGCCTGCTGTAGGAACATGTGCTCTGAAATTATAGTAGTCATGATTAAAGGCCGACTGATGAATTAGTGAAGAAGATGCTTCAGACAATAGTGGCTCATTACCCATACTGGTGAATTCTTGGAACTATAAATTGTCCCACCCACTTCATATCATGTTGAAAATTCTTTACAAGCAAAAGCAAGGCATCCTTGATTTATTTTTCTGTTTTAGCAACAACAAAAGAGTAGAGGACAAAATATGTATTTTTTAAACAGATATTTTTATTGGCCTCAAAGTCCTACATTATTTAGGCTCTAGTCGTTATGAATTTCCTGTTCACCACAATTGAATAGACCGAGTTAAAGGCGGAGGAGGTGTTTCTTATAATGAGCAATCTGTAGGTTCATATTGGTCTTGGAAGGAGCTCCCTCGAATGAAGGACAGAGACTGAAGCCTATTCTAATTCAGTCTGGTTAAATCCATTATCAGCTGTAATGTTGTCTCATGCTGGCATTTCAACATTTTAGAAATGTGAATTTGATTTTTTTGTTTTTCTTTTTAATATTTGCAAGGTTGGTAGCTCAATCTCTGGCTCCTCCTGTCCAAGTCCTCAAGTGTCCTTGGGCAAGACACTGAACCCCATTCTCCTGATGGCAGGTAAGCACCTTAGATGGCAGCTCTGCCACCATTGGCGTGTGTGTGTGTGTGTGTGTGTGTGTGTGTGTGTGTGTGTGTGTGTGTGTGTGTGTGTGTGTGTGAATAGATGGATGAGTGAAAAGAATGTAAAGCGCAAACTACTGAGGTAAAAAGGCACTATAAAAACAATCTGTTTATTTACCATTTTACCTCTTTTAAAAAAACAATTTTTTTAAAAGATGAAAGAATTTGAAGACAACAGCAGACTACATGCAGGTTGAAAATTACTTTTTTTTTTTTTTTTTTTTTTTTTTTTTTTTTTTTTTACCAATTAAAGAGATGAACTGGCTGTACATCCCAAATAAATAATATGACTCACACCAAATGTTTGAACCACCTTAATCCTGATAAGACCCCAAATCAAGTTAATCTGGTGGCTAGACTGGAGCCACGAGGGACTTTCTCTAACACTGAGGAAAAACAAAGCAGGCCATCAAGATCTATCCGGCCTAAATAAACATCTGGGAGTAAATAAACAGAACAGATTCCTATTAAAGGTCAAGTGCTTTAATCTGAAACGGAAACATGACCAGGTTATAATCCAGCATCTCAGGCTTCGACAGCAATGTTCTGAACAAATAGAAATGCCAGAGCTTGACAGAAAGCCATCTCCACAGGAGGCTCTTTTCATCACTGCAACATGCAAGAGAGATTGTTTACATGCCAGCCATCAGGAATAAGAGAGATGCAGATAGCAAGCAGAGACAGGAACAGAAGGAGAGAGCGGGGCTTGACAGTCTGTGCATATAATCCTGCACGTATTAAACTCCGGGGTGTGCTGCTGGATTTTTATGTTAATGTGCACCAGCACATGGCAGGTAAATGGGTTGTGGATTCTCCCCTCATTAAATGAGGTCATTTACTACACCAGCAGGACTTTATACAACCTGAGATGAGACCAGTCCTATCTGCAGCGGGCTTCTATCGTGGCCCTTTCACACAGCACACATTGGACTGTGTGTTGCTCTGAATGCCAAAGTACACTGATTTCTTTCTGGAGTTTTCACCACAGAAGGGGAAGATGGAGTGAATGTGTTTCATTATATTTTACAGCATGTAACTAGAACATCAGCAGTGGTGTGTGTTTGAGTCCATTTCCGAGTACTTATTTTTATCAGTGGCCATGACTCCGTGCTGTTCAGTAAAAGTATATTTGGTGAGCATATCGTGTTCCTCTAACCGTCCATAAGGACAGATGCCCACAGCCACTGAGTACGCCCTGGTTCACTGACTCTTTCACTTCATCATAATCTTTGTCTCATCAAATCACATCATAGTTATTTACCCCATGATGTAGCAATTTGTCATTGTAGTTTCAGTTGACTGCATTGTAAATGCCCTAAATCAGCCTTATGTTTACTTTCTTATTGTAATGTGATCAGTTTACAGCAGAGAACAGCTCATAAAAGGCTGATTATCACTAATGTTTTAATTACAAATAATTCCATCAATTGCCTCTCATAAATTAACAAATTTAGAGAGCTTTAAACAATTATGAATGTTACAATGTGTATCTGTTGTCTCTGCATCACACTGTCTTTGAACCTGAATAAGCTGAGGAAGAATACCGTACCTTAAACTGTGAGCTTGCAGAAGTCGTTAAGCGTCTTATGCAGAGAGCAATGTGTTGTTTAACAGTTTACTTTGATCTCCAGCAGTGTCACAGGCTCTCACACACACACATATACACAAACATAATGAAAAGTACAAACTGCAAAGGACTCCATGAACCCTAACACTTTGAAGTAGGTGTATGAAAACAATGCACATCAGTGCAGCTTTTTGTGTCTTAAATGTAAATAAAACAACCTGTTCACTCTTTTTAGTAGTTTGAAAAAATTGCACTGTTTATCACAAAAGTTAACAAAATGCAAAACTTTATGAATGGAAAATACTGACCAATTATGGGTTCCTAAAAGGCTTCACTGGGACACTCCTCAGGACTTTATTTTGTGAATAATTTAAAAAAAAATCCACACTGCTATTATAAACCAGAATTGTTATTTTTGTCATTTTGACAGAAATAATTTAGAGCTTGGTTTTATTTCCAGATCTTGTCATTTACATGTGTTCTTTCCGAAAGATTAATGTCAGGCAGAAATGGTTTATTTTGTTCATTCATTTTGTATATTTGTTTTTTTTGTCTATTAATTAGGTGTACAGGTGACTCCTCCTTAATTACTGACAGTTTCAGAGAGATTGAGTTATTATTATTAGTGAAGGTGTCGGTACCCAGAATTCATTGGGGTGCAGGTGCAGGTGCAGCCTTTGTACTTCTACGAAGTTCGTCTCCACTTTTGTTGCGGTTCATTGCGTCATCAGGTGTCACCTTATGTCAGCAGAGATTTGAGATGTGTTTGCTGTGTGTACACGTTCAGCAGTGACTGCTAGAACATTTCTTGGAATAAACTGTGAGATCACAGAGGTGCCGTTACAGTTGTTTTTCTGTAGCATGGTTTTCACAAGACAAGGCCATACATCATCAAATGATGCACATTGCTCAGCAATTTCATAAAACTACCCTTTGGATGAATCAAACAACCTGAGGTGGGATTTCAGACACGCACACACACACACACACACACACACACACACACACACACACACACACACACACACACACACACACACACACAAACTTGACCCTTATACCACTGTTTATTTCTGTATTTTTTTGCATGTAACATTTGTAAAGAGTGATTGTCTCTTAGTCACTGACTCATGCTTGTCAGGATTCCTGTCTGCTCCTACTGTTTGCTCCTCTGTTTTGTCCCCAATCACCTCTCCTCATGTTTTCTGTCATTCCCCTGTCTGTTTGTTATTGTGTCCCCATGTGTTCTGTGTCCTCCTCTCCCCGCCTCCTGTCACCTCCCATGGCCACGCCCCTCACCGGTCTCAGCAGCTGCCACCACTCTCCCCAAATCACCACCTACAGGTGGCTCATTTCCCCGATCACCTCCCTGGACTATATGTATCCTGCCCCTGTAGTCATCAAGTGTCGGTCCATACTGCCAGTCACCCCGTCCGTCACCCCGCTCGTCACCCTGCTCCCCGCTCCAGTACCCTGTTTCTGCTTCTAGTCCGTGCGATCAGTCAGTGCTCCCAATCTCGGCTGATCGCCGAAGCTAAGCAGGGTCGGGCCTGGCTAGTACTTGGATGGGAGACCACCTGGGAGTACCAGCTGCTGCAGAGCTACCAGTAGGCGCCACCAGTCAGAGCTACCTGGTCACTCCAGTACCAGAGTCTGTGTGCCTGCGTTTGGGTCCAGAAACACCTCACCTCATAACAATGCTGCACATTTGCAACATTATCCAGGCGGCCCAATGGGCTGTGGACAGACACATTGAGAAAGTTGTATTGATGAATGCATTGGTGATGCACAAGTACACAGAGGTGAGTTGCATACATTGATAACATACAAAAGAGAGATCTAATGCCATAAGGAAGGATGATTGATGTAATTCCTCTTAAGTAGGCTGTCTGGGCAGCTTTCTATTTGTGTACTGCTTCATTCAGCAAAAAAACAAAAACAGAATTCCTCAAGAAATGTTTCTCTTGTGGCTACCTACTATTACCTCAGTGATCATAAATGGAGCCAATTTTCCAAAACTCAACTTTAGGTTAACCCTTATTACAATAATAAGATATTAGAACACTCCGTTGGTTCTTTTTTTTTTCTGCTGACTTACTGACTTTCTTAAAAAATAATTTGTGTATTTCGTAAGTATAGCTTAAAAGAGAAATTTTATATCAGACTGAAAAGCCGCCTGGTTTGGCTGTTATCAGATTACTGGATAGGCAGTTATCATCACACATCTGTCCCACATATATGGGTTATTAGGGGCCTAATAAACCCACTAGTAGGTTCAAAGGGCCATTTTCAACAAGATGTGATCGTTGGGTGATATCAATGACAGAAAACAGATTTCTACGGACTCGCAAAACAACATTTGTGTTTTAGTTGTTGTTAATAGGACCAACACATCTGTAAACCTAAAACAACCGAATAGGCAATTTGACCATGAGATAGAATCAGCAACAGGCGTACCGGACATGTGTCGTCAGGATAACAATAATAATAACAATAGGGATTTTGCACCATTCGGTGCTTGGCCTCTAAACACAGTATGATTAGGTTCAGGCACCAAAACTACTTGGTTAGGTTGGAAAATATCATGGTTTGGGTTGTGATAAGTATATGTCTTTGTGCATCACATAAGCAACATTATGTTTTTTACATTACTTTAACACGTTATGAGTGACTCTACATATGTTACTTAAAAGAAGTAAACATGGATTTTTGTTTCCACATGGGGCATGAACAGCAGTCTCCATCAAACCACCACCAAGCAGTGTCGGGGAGTAACTAGTTACATGTAATAGTTATGTAATTTAATTATTATAAGTATTGTAACTAGTAATCTGTAACCTATAACATTTCAAAAGAAGCTGTCCCAACACCTTCTTCAAACTCACTTTTTTATTCTTGATACTACATCACCTGACTTCCTCCTTTGCTATTGTGATAATTAATTTGGCCAAGACTTCAATTAATGTAACCCTCTTGTCAATAGGTGTATTTTGCCCAGTATGTTTATTCGGCCCCTCACTGACTCATATATTTGATGATAACCGCCCATTCAATACACTGATAAGAGTCAGATTGGATGAAAACACAGTATTGTGATGCCATTTCAGATTTAATGTTTCAAGCCTGTCGTACCTCTGCCCATCATCACTGATGCTTGTGGTTATAGGTGTGCTCAATAACCACCCCTAACGGTGATGTCACACTGTCCCTACGCTCATTACAGTATACCTCTGCTTCCCTGCAACAGCGTGAGGAGTTAAACCACCAGCGGACAGTTGCAGTTACATTGTTGTTTAATACTGAAGATCAGGTGATCTTTATATACAGATGAAGACATGTTTTCCCAGAAGGTTATATTACAATAATTGTATGTATTGTAAATGGTCATACATTTATTAGAGTCACAACAATAAAGAAGGGAAATTATCTCTGCAAAAAAGAGAACTCAGGAAGAAGAGCACACCAAGGGCCTGTAAAACGTGCTGTGAGGACCATTCAGGCAGAGTAGCATCTTCAAAATAGAAGTAAGGAGGTTTTAACCTTCACAAATGGTTATTTTATCAACAAAGATGATGACTTCTTGATTATGCAAAGTACAGAAAAATGCAATTTATCTCAAAATAAAACACTACTCGGATGAGTGAATGCAATGGTGGTACATTGTGGTTGTGAAATGTGGTTTACAACTGGATCACTTTGAAAGCATATCTGATGAGCAAAAAGCCCACATGGGGATCCATGAGGACAGCTAACAAAATAACTGTGTTGTATGACATTGTAGAGTATAAAATCCCTTTAAAATCCTCTTAAAACACTTGTCTATGAGCAGATACAGTACAAAGCCAGGCAAACACACAAACAGACAGTTACCAGTTAAGTAAATATGCGTGTCAGTAGTTATTTACAAGTTCCTGGAGACAGTTTATCAAATAATTTTTGCCTTAGCATTTTAGCACTGCACAATACATTTCCAAATGTCTGTGATACATTTTCTCCGGGCCTTGAATGAATGCCACTTGTTTGCAGCTCTGTTATTTTGTCTTTGCTCAGCCTTCATGATTTATTCGTGAATCTGTGTGTGTTTGTTACCTAAAGCAAGAACAACTCTGAAAAGATAAAAGGGCTTCTTCAAAGTCAGTTCATCTGAGTTCAGCCCTGTTCATTTTCTGTCTCTGGCAGAACCTCTCACTGTACCAACACTCCCCAGACGTAGTACGAGAATTGGGAAAAAAAATAAATCTAAAATATCATTCACAATTAACTTGTTAAACACTGTTTGATAGTGAAACTTATCTTTTTTTTTTTTTTTTTTTTAATTATTATTATTATATGTGCATTATGGTTGTGAAATACTTCTGTGTAAGCACAAATTTAAATTTTAGTAGCTTACATTGCATTAATCTAAGTGATTTTTTTTTTTGCCACTGCACAGATGACTCCAGTGATTTATTGATGACATTTTTGCACATTTATAAAATCCAGGAATTTAGGAAGCATGCACTGTAATGCATACATTTTTCATTTCTCAGGACTGAAATCACATGTTGTAAATACTTCTGCCTATTCAATAAATCACTACAAACCCAGTCTATTCTTATTTGTATTTTTTTTTTTTTTACTGAAACCAAACAAACAGAAAAACAATAACTTCTGAATATGAAAGACATGTTAACTGCACATATTTTGTAGGTGCAATGGTCATTGTAGTAGAGTAAGACAATGTTCATTTAAAAAAAAAAATTAAGAAAAAAATAATTTGCAGATTAATTGCAAATTAAAAGGTTCACTCAGCTATCAACCTTGGACCTGGTAAAAGAAGAAAATGAAATAAAAGAATTGAAAGTTGGCTCTAATGGTGACACCTGATGAACAAACTCAAAGATAAATGGATGGAGTCCTATAACATTGATGGAGGTGATACAACATCAAAGCAATACACAGAAATAACCAAATGGTTTGATTGTCACAGCTGTGCAATTTCTTGGTTTTATAAAACATTTTCTTTCTTTAGAAAAGAGTTTACATGTGGTACATGTTTATTCAAAAAGATGTGAACGGTCTCACCCTTAGTATGAAGTAGAGGAGTTCAAGAGCAAATTGGGCTTGTTCCCTAAGTACCAGGGGGATCTAGTAACCTCCTTCGCCAAGTGATTCAGTAAATGGGAAGAGGAAAGCTCTGCCAAGTGCAGTGGAACAGAGAGAGCTCATTTTAAAAAGTTGACTATAATCAAGGTTTCCATGTTTGCTTTCGTACCTCAAAATATGACAATTGGCCGCATTTCATTTGTGTTATATCTGATGTTATTCATTACTCGGCATCCAATTTCCCTATCTAAATATTAGAAGAGGAACCAGTGAGCAGCCCAAACACCTAACCATCGCAGAGATCCTGAATGGTTGACTGTAAATAATGAATGCTACTCTTCTGTTGTCTCTATATCATACATGAGAAAGCTTTTATGCAGTCAAGAAGTAAAGTCTGAAAAATCAATGTACCATAGCCTGGGGTCACTCACTTTTTATTGTACCGATGTAATACACAAGCCTTTGAACAAATAGCAGACAGAAGCTGTGCTATGAAAGCCAAGTGAGGACAAAAGAGCCAGAAAGATGTATGAAAGGACAAGTCGACCCGACTTCAGTTACATCGAAGGAATAGAAATTAAAAGTATTAGTTGTGCCTTTTTTTGTGTTATTTCCAAATTAAATACTTAACAACAGAACCACAGGTAGATCTAAAATCTCTCTTTGCATTATCTTCAACTCACCATGCTTTTCCTCCCAATTTGATTGACACAACAACCAGACTGACACCGCCCTCTGTTACATTAGAATAAAAACACAGCAGAGGTATGAAACCACATCTTGGTATAGGTTCTAGTTGATTTGCATCAAGCCAGGAAAAGACTTTTGTCTTTTAATACCTCATAGATTTTGGACAATTTGCAAGAATGGGGATATGGGTGATTATGTCAAAACACAACAAAGAAAAAAAGCTACTTCGAGACACTTCCTGATCATCAGAGGAAGGATTTTTTTTCATCAGTACTGTTAATAAAATTAGAGCCTAATCTTTTTCATCCCCATTCAAATCCTATCCTTAAATCTCCTTTTTAAATGAGATATGTTTTTTCTCTTAAGGACAAGATTTGTTACTCCTCACTTAAGGCACTTTTTCTCCATTTTTTTTCTTTTTTCAATTTTTCTCATTGCAGAGTTGCTGTCATGTTTGTCTTCTCTCCCGCCACTCTGCCTCCACAAAAGCTAATTGTGTGAAATTATACTGTCTGCCTCAAGTCACTGGTAGTCAATTGTAAGTAGTTTCTTTTTCAGTGGAAATGACAACCCTTCATCCTATATTCTGTAAGAACTGTAATTTGTCAGACAATAACATCTTACTAGTCACTGGTTGTCCTCTGTTTCAACTGTTAACCAGGCTTAACTTTTGTTTATCTTTACTTTCTTGTCTCTGGAATACCAATTAACCACACCATGATTTTAGTGGATTTTAGTTTTGATATGTTACACATGCTAGTGCATACACTGTGTTTTTCAGGCTTTGAAACAGTTCTTCCCCTAATTTGAATTGCACAGTCAACAATATACACTTTGATAAAAAATCTATAAGATCAGTTCCTACATGGGGATCAATTAAGATTATGTTTTTTATTTTTATTTGGGGATTAAATATTTGAACCATAATGACTTGTTAGAATTAAAAAGACTGGAGCAGTTTGCCACGTGGTTCTTTAGTTAGGGTTTTTATGCTCAATGGGTTGTGATTGAATTATTTAAAATAAAATGCATGTTACTTTAAATTTGTCAGCTCTGGTGTACAATATGGAAAAGGCTCAGATTATAGATTTTGTTCCCAACATTTACTGTTGTTTTAGTAATATAATCCAATGATTCAGTCTGTGAGAGCCTTACCTTTACTTACACCTTTATTAATTTGGTTGAATTTTAATTACATACCATCTACTATTTTGCAACTGGATGACTCATTTCTTTAATCATTCCTGTAATATGAAGATTCACTCGCCTTAAACATTTCACTTTGGAATAATTCATTTGTAAATTCAATCAAATGCCTCATTAACAGAAAATAAACAAAGAAATGACACGTAAAATAGAAAAATATCAAATCTTTGGTTCATGGTTGGGTCATAATCGGATCATTTGAATCACTCTTATCCCTCTGAAAGAAGATGAGGATATGTAGCAGACTGAAGAAAGTCACGTGACCCGGCAACTAAATAACATGCAAATTGAAAGGCAGCAGTGAATTGCACTCTGAGGAGTTCTTTGCCCTGTGCAGAGTGCCACTGGCAACCAGTGTGCTCACACGCATAGTTACTGACTGAGTATGAAACCATTTGGCCTGCTGCTTCCAATTCCAAACATTGAGACCCTCGGTTGGACTACTCTTCTGTAAGAGTGCTTAGTGCCCACTTTGAAATAATCAGCTAGAATTCTCTTTGTACACTATAACTTCATGAACGCTCCAATTTGGCAATATTGTTTCCCCCTGTTCATTGGCGCGACAAGTTTTTGTAAACACATCTCGTGCTGAACACAAAATTTGACTGTAATGCATGCGTCTGCTCATGAAATCTCATCTGAGGTTGAAGCTGAAATTACTGTCTGACTATAGACTCTTCAGCATTGTTCATCTACACACTTCCTTTCAGTTTGAATTTTTGTTTTGTCTCCTTAATTAACCTCTACTTTAACACTAGCTGTATTTCTTTAGAAGAAAACAAAAAACAGATTTACATGGCACAAAAATATACTAGACAAATTAACTTGCGTGCTTCCACAGAGTGATTTTAATTTATGTAGCAGATGGTAGCTCTCTACATAATCAAAGGTTCATCCTCAACACCCTAAAATGCTTTTTCAATCCTTGTTAACTCTTTAAAAGTTCAAAGGTGAAGTAAGGTTAATTGAGACTGTTCTGCCCTGAATATGTTTATATGTTGAAGAAGTGTTTAAGTTAACTGTTGAAATGTGTTTTCATTGATTCATGCATAAATGGGTGTGGTGCTTTTATTTTGACACCTGTAATGAAGCAGGACCTTAGAAGCAGGTTATAGGAAGTTGAGAGCTGTAAACTGCAGGGAGCATGGTTGCAGCTGTGTGGCATCCCATGTTTAATCCACAGTAATTATTCGTCTGTATTCCTCAGAAAGCAATGGCTGTAAGTGTTTTATGTTCTTCATGTGTTAAATTATTAAAAATTGTGACTTTTGTTAGGATTTCGAGGTAAATGTGAACATAAGGCTGTTTATATGTATCTGTTATTCATATTGCAGTCAATTAAGATGTTTTGTATTTTCTTTTCTAGTTTCACTCCAATTCAATGTTGTCAACCTGATTTAATTCGTATGACGTCATTAAAGTAGCAAGCATGCTCGTATTCCTTGAAAAGGAGTTTGGCTGGCTGTATGTCTATGTAAACACTTTGGAAGTAAAACACATAGAGAGAACAGTACAGAGACCACACACACACACAGGGACACGAACATGATAAGTCATTATTGGAATATTGACCTGCATTGATCTTTGTGTGTTTAAAAAAAACAAAACTGAATTATCCTTTCTGTTTTAAGATCTTCAGAAATCTTAATGAATGTATCACAAATATGTGCTCAGGAGGCTGTTTGCTAACCAAGCGATTAAAAGATAAATAGATATTAGGATGGGAGAGGGCACATGCTTGTCTAGCTGACCTGTTATGTTAATGTTACTTATTGTAAGTTGGTTCTATTAACTCAGTGAACCTGATTTATTTGGAGTTTTTCCAGCATGCAGTAATAAAAACTCATTTTCCTTCTCTCCACTAAAAGGAGCTCTTTAGTGCAGTCCCTGTAAATATCACCATTTCATAGTCAAAAAGCAGGCTATGATACGATGACCAAGGTGTGAGTGTCTTGTTTGTACTCATTTGCTCAGTAAAATGGAAGCTAATAATAAATCACAGGGAATGCGCATTTCTTTTCAATAGAATGAGCAAATCACTGGTGCATGAAATCAGTATGAAACTGTAGCATATTTGGGAGATGGCGTGCGACTAGGCAGAGGACTGCAGTCACTCAGAGCCTTCATTTGAATGGAACCCAAATCACACCAATCAGAGTGGAATCAATAGATAACCATAATCTTTTGCTTAGTGGTGATCATGAACTGTGGTGAGAGACGCTTGTGTTCTCTCATTTCCCTCAGAGAGAAAAGGAAAGAACCTCAATTCAGGATGAAGTGAATCAGATACCAGCCTTCCTAATTAGTGCCCTGGTTTGGTTAATAGCCACGGAGATTTTTAGGAGAGGCAGATAAGAGTTTACGTGAGCTGCAAAGTGCAAGTTTTACACAAGAAACTCGCCCGATCCTGTGGCTCCAGTGTGTCTCACCCATGCACCTATTTAATGTGCAACATTACTGTCAATATATTAACATTATGCCCTTAATGTTAAGAACCTTTTCCAACGGAAGCATTGCAGTGTATGACTCATAAAATGTCATATATGCATGTGTATATATAGCAAAATAAAACACAGACTGATTTAGTGACCTATTATTCTTGGCTGCAGCACCACAGTTCAGACAGTGAAATTCTCTGCTGTGAAGGTCAAAGATGAACAAAACAACACTTTGGATCAAAATGCATGTCCACATGTGCAAAAGGTCAAGTTGCCATAAAATCATTTTTTCTCAGATTCTCTTGCACTGTCAAATAATGTCTTACATAAAACGAATTAAGAAAACTAGTGAAGACAAAACAAGTCCCAGGCTGTCGGCCGTTCATCCTTTGAAAGTTATCTTGTACTTCATGTAAGGTGTTCTCTCCGGGTACTCTGGCCTCCTCCCACCATCCAAAGACATGTGTCTCAGGTTAATTGGTGGTTCTACAAATTACCCTTAGGTGTGAATGAGAGCGTGAATGGTCTTTATTTCTGTCTGTCTCTATGCGGACAGGCGATCTGTCCAGGTGAACCCTGCCTTTGCCCAATATGAGCTGGGATAGTGTGTGTGCTATCATTATTCATGCTGGATAGATGTCAGGCTCAGGGTCAGGTACAGACAGCCCAGCCCGATCCCAGACCTCTGAATCAACCCCCCTCCTCTACGCCTCAGCTGTGATTCAAATAGGTGTGTTTTGTTTGTGTTAGGAGGCGGTAATACGAATGTCAGTGTCAGTTAGCAAGATACCTAATTACATTCATGAAAAATGATGACCGAAACACAGTGACATGCGTGGATGAGATCATTCCAGGGTTGAAGTTGTTCTAAGTTCACTCAGAAATAACAAGACTTTATGCAATGTGTTTCTTCAGTTAGTGTAAAAAAAAAAAATACATGTTAAGTTTCTCTTTGCGATTGCTGCCACAGCTTCAGTGTTGGCTGAAAATGACACCGAGCACTACTTTGACAAAAAAATGGGTGAACTATTGTTGTTTCATTTATTTCTCATTAGAATTGGTTTCAGATTGAGTTCCAGATGATCATTTTTAAAACACATTCAATTGCGTCAGTGTTTATTGACTTATTGATATCAGGCTGTTATTCACTCTTAAATTTTGAATTCTGATGAGACAAAAGTAACATTTTAGTTTGCTGTGAATTTTTTAAATTACACTCAGAGAGTGTAAGAGAGACGTATTTCATTTCAAAATTATCCCAAGTGTCCCTAATCTACAGAGCCCAAGTTTGTTCATTTTGGCATTAAAGTTGTGGCACTATTAATCATTGAATTAGGTGATGTCTTTTTCTGGTGGAAATACCTAACAATAGGCTTGGGGTTAACTGGTTAAACTCCAATTCAGGCTAGCTTCTGTTGCAAAACATTCTTCATACTTTTTATGTATTTCCTAGAGAAAGTTCCTTCCATTGCTCATTCTGAGACACATTCAGTGTATATTCTCAGAAAGAGTATCTACAGCTCGACGAAACAGTAAAATCTTGAGGAGATTGTCAGTTGAATGGGAATAACACTAGCAGCTCTCTGACAACATTAAAGTACAGCTATTATAAAATGATAGCTGAGCTATGCAAACTTCAGCCAGTTCCTTATAAAATAAAAAAAGAGTACATGAGATCTGGCATATTTTCATATCCAAGCAAAATGTACCAATTGCTGTAGAAAGTAGAATTTTTGCTCTAAATTGACAGATTCTGAAATTTAGAAAACAACAGTATCTAGAGCTAATTCAACCATTGCAAAGGGCCTTTCTGTTGTTCCAAACAGCACTTCGAGTGAATCATGCAGCAGCACCTTCAAACTTCTGAGTGCCTGAATGCAGAGCGCAGTGTTTAAACTGAGAAGTGCATTAGGCCCATCTTCTCGTAGCCCCAAATGCTTTAAGCTAAAAGATTAATCTTGAGCAGAAAAGTCGAGCATTGCAGAGGACTAACAGAGAATTAGACACAAAACTTTCTTGGCTCATAGAACCACTGGAGAGTTAACCTTCTGGTGACACCCTGGAGAACAGGTTGAAAAGCTGCAGTTAATCTTGGGAGTGGTGGGTTGAGGTTTAGTTTATGCAGTCAATTTGTTGTCTATCAGTTTTGCCAGGGGAGAAGAGTAATAGTGTCATCAAGGGGGATAATCAGTGGAGCGAAGCACATTAGAGAGGAAGTGTTATTGAGCTATGTGTTACCCTTTCCTGTTACTTCCTAGGAAAACAATTACTGTGTTTGAGTAACCAATGATTGAGACAACACGCACTCACAGTGTGTGTAATTGATGAGTGTCGTTGCATGCAAAACAATGTGAAATTTGCTTTTAAAGAGTGTGCAGGTTTCTGTTTTTGTTTTAAAAAAAAAGGCTATAAGTCTCAAAGAATGTTCCCCTGCTCCTGAGTTTGCCTCGACTGCTGAGATACCTGAGCTGCAAAACACATTTTGAAAGCAAATAGCTGAGCAATGTCGCTATCAGTGCTGCTGAGCACTACCATAACACAAATCCATCCATCCATGCAGGGCCTCCCTGCTGCTCGCTGCGAGTAGCCCTCCTTCAGATACACACACACACACACACACACACACACACACACACACACACACACACACACACACACACACACACACACACTATAACAGTCTGTATAGTAATGCGAGTTGTGTATAAATTAAAATATTGAATATTATCCATATAGAGTTACACTGCTAAATTTTGGAGTTGGGGAAAACTGTGGATATACTTTACATCTCATCTCATGAGATTTTTACACACATTGTTCTTTTCTTTTAAACCAACATGAGGATTTCGTCGTCTCTATTTAAATGTACCTTCAGCTCAGACTCCCCAAAACCTACAGCAGTGCTGGAAATTTTGTGAATTATAAATTCCTTTATTTTTGCATAAATATGACCCACAGCATAATCAGAAATTGACACAAATCCTAGAGGTAGATGAAGACGAGCCAATTAAACAAATGAGATAAAAAAAATATTATAGTTGCTCATTTATTTACTGTGGAAAATGATACAATACATACAGTATGTGTGTGTGTGGCATGTGTGAAATTGTATGTGTATGTATGGGAAACTTGCAGTATCTGCTGTGACCCCCTTGTGTAGCAATAAATACAACTCGATATTTCCGGTAACTGTTGCTCAGTCATGCACATCGTCTTGGAGGAATCTTAGCCTGTTTCTCCGTACAGAGCAGCTTCAACTCTGGGATGTTGGCGGGTTCGCCACATGAACTACTCTCTTCAGGTCCTTCCACAACATTTCTACTGGATTGAAGTCAAGACTTTGACAACCACATTCCACAACATTAACTTTATTTATTTTAAAACAATCTTTGGTAAAAGGACTGTGCTGATTGCATCTGTTTGTCTGGACCACCTCCTCCTGAGATTAAGTTCATTGACAGATGTCCTGACATGTTCCTTCAAAATTCACTGGTATAATTCAGGATGATTATTTATATGTTTATATACCATTTTTCACAGACTGGATAAGGTGCTTTATTCTGGAATGGGGTGTTTTTCTTTCTCCAAACAAAACGCTTCTCATAAAAAACACAAGGTTTTATTTTTGTCTCATTCGTTCACATTTTCCCACAATATTGTTCTGGCTTGTCCATGTGATCTTTTGCAAACTGCAGATGGGCAGACATTTTATTTTTAGAGAGCAGTTGCTTTTTCCTTAGATCCCTGCTGTGCATACTTTTGTTGTTCACCGTTTTCCTGGTGGTGGATTCATGAACATTAATATCAGCCGATGTGAGAGACCTTTAGTCGCTGAGAAATAACCCCAGGTTCCTTTGTGACCTCTCAGACTGTCACACACCTTGCTCTTGGAGCGATCTTTGTTGAGTCGACCACTCCTGGGGAGGCTAACAATGGTCTTGAATTTCCTCCATTTGTACACAATCTGTCTGACTGTGGATTGGTGGAGTCCAAACTCTGGTGTTGTAACCTTTCCAGCCTAATAAACATCAATAATTCTTTTTCTGAGGGTTTTAGAAATCGACTTTGTTTGTGCTATGATACTAACCACTAACATGTTGTTAAGTTCAGACTTTGATAGATGCTTGTTTTTTAAATAAAACAGTGCACCCACTCAAAACTGATTATCAACCTACTGACAGAAAACACCTTTCTCCTATTTCAGTTTTAAATTAGCAGCCAATCCTGGAGGTTCACATACTTATGCCACTCACAGATGTGTACCTTTATATCACTTTTCTTTAAAAAATCTTATGATGTCTTCAGTAATATTTATGCAGAAATATAGAAAATGATAAGCTGTCAAGCACCACTGTACCAGCCAGTGTTTTCTGCTTTAAAACTTCTTATTTTGCTGATTCATGCTCTTTGCAATCTGCAGCTCAGACATCTTTTCAGCCGAAGTCCTCCTGTCAGAGGTAATCTCTTCATACAGTGTCTTCTTTTTTAAAGAAGCCTTTTGTTAAACTTATGTTAAAGATCCCCTTCAGACCTAATATTATTCCTCAAATAATAATGAGTTTTTTCCCACTATGATTAAATATCCTAAAACTTACATCTACTACGTCTCCATTATTGAAAAATCCACAATCTATAGAAATACTTTTTTTTTGTCATTTCAGTTTAACTGCTGGGAACACATTTAATATCAAACTATGATTGTCTTGCAAACCAAAACTGTCACAAAGTCATTATTGTACAACTACATCTGAAATTCAGATTTGAACTGAGCACAAGGAAACTTTCCTCCTTCATTTTGAAAATATCCTTCCAGTGTCATTCTCTGCTCATAAATCATTCTGCACAATGAAGGTCAAACATCCAAGTGTAGAAACTACAAGCAAAACATCTTTTTGAGTGGAGGGAGACTTTTTAGTGCGTTCTATGTGCTTATCCACAGAGGTAAAGAAATCCTTCCCTCGACAACATTTTTAGACCTATAAAATGATATTATACGTTTAACATGGGACAACTTGGATTGAGAAAGATCAAATGTCTAAAGTGAATGACTAGAAATTATTCTAAATGTCTGAAACTAGTTCAGACGTTGCATTTGATGGAGCAATGTGAATGAGAGACTAAAGTGGGATATAATGTTGATCTCTACTGAAGCTTCTTCCATCAAGGGACATATTGTACAAATATTTTTCCTCAGCAAAGATATGCCAAACAATTATTGAACCAAGTTGATGCACAGACATGGTGAATAGAATATAACCTTGTAATGTTGTTGAGGTATAATACGTTTAAAATTTCGATGAGGAGGATACAGCCCTGAACAAGGTGACAGAGGACTTTTTCTAAGAGATATTATATAATGCAGTTAACAGCAGCTTATCTAATTCTCACCAAGTGCTCATTGTCAATAATGAATAGATCTTCAGTGTCAGGTGAAGCAGAACTTGAGGTAAACACTTACAAACATGCTGAACAGTATAAGTATTTATTAGGGATGTCACTTTATATTTGAAATTCGAACATTTGTTCAAATGTAATAACATTTGAACTGTAATAATAATAATAATAATAATAATAATAATAATAATAATAACTTTATTTATATAGCACCTTTAAAAACAGAGTTTACAAAGTGCTCTACAGAGAAGCAAAGCATAGTCATACATAATGTCAATACCGGCAAACATTTAAGAAAACAGGAGGCAAAAAAGACCATACTATAAAGGTAATGAACACAACAAAACCAAACAAATAACCAAAAGGAGCAAATGGAATAGAAAACAAATGAATAAAATAAACAAACAATAACAGGGGAACAAAATAACTGCATAAAAGGACGACATCACTTAAAATCAATTCTATAAAAATGGGTTTTAAGAAGTGATTTAAAATAAGTTAATGATTCTGCGAGCCTTATCTCCTCAGGTGGGTCGTTCCAAAGTCGAGCGGCCCTAATGGCAAAAGCACGGTCACCCTTTGATTTAAGTCTCAACTTTGGAACGGCCAGAAGGGCCCCACCGGAGGATCTAAGGCTGCGAGTTGGCTCATATGGGGCTAACATTTCAATAATGTAGCTCGGGGCCAGACCCAGGCGGGTCTTAAAAGTGATCAACAAAATCTTAAAATCAATTCTAAAACCAACCGGGAGCCAGTGGAGAGAGGCCAGAGCTGGAGTAATGTGATGTCGTCTGTTAAAACCAGTAAGAAGCCGAGCTGCTGC